>NC_138165.1:22951853-23456853 GCF_964165515.1 Mesoplodon bidens
ATCATTTGAACAAGAGAAAAAAGGAAAAACTGCCTCATATTTGCAAATGGAAATCACTGTAAAAAGAGAAAATGGCTACCCAAATAGTCTCAGGACATACATTTTTCTTAACGGTTGGATGTTAGCCTTCAGATGCTCTTTTTAGAACCTAGACCATCCTGTACACACAGTAGACTATTAGACCAAGCACTAAGTTTTGCCCATGGTTAGCAAATGACATACAAAGAACAAAATTGCTCCCTTGAAGTTGAAATCAAAGAGCCTTCGTGAGCAGCCTTATACACATTGGAACCCAAGAGTACACACATGGGTGTGGTAGAGGCAATCCAGAGAGAGGGGCACGCTTCCCAGGGATTGTTTTAAACAATGTCAGACTCCAAAATCCAAATGTGACTTGTTGGAACATGAAACACACACGTACACACACACTTGTGAAAAATACTGCCAAAGTCCCTCAAAGCCAAAGTTTAGAAGAACACGTGCTCTGGATACAGAACAGTAATTTCAAAATCACTCCATTTATGATTCCATTCCTCATCTCTTTGATCACTTTGGCACACCACTTAGCGAATAACGGAGAAAGAGAAATATGAAGCTGGAGACAGAATATGTAATTATAAGGCAAAGCCACCCACCTTGCTTTTGGGGTCAGGAAATACAATGGCCTTCTTTTGCAGCAAGAATGAATTTAACACCAGTGTGTTAAATGAACACATATATATTTAAAAGAAAAGGAAATCGTTCTTTAAAAAGAAAAAAAAAAGAAGTTGCAGTATTGTCCTCAGAGCAAGTCTTAACCAAAAAATCAACATAAAATAAAAGCAGCATACTGTGGTTCTTTGGTACAAGGCAGAAAACAGAGTCCTCAAGGCACTATTCCGCTGTTCTGCGAAACAAAACAAAAAGCAACAGTAAAAGGTGCTGTTTGACAGAAGGGGGAGTTCCTTCAAACTCCTCGAGCCCACCTGGGGCTCTCCCCGTGCCTTCTCTCGTTGTGGGCTGGAGAAGTCGCGCCGATCAACACCAATGTCACCATCGGCTGCTTAAACGCCACAAAAGTACACTTAGAAATGAGAAGAAAGTGACACGGATATGCTGAGCCAGCCCTACTGCCACTAGAACAGCCTTAAATGCCCACACAAGGAGAATAAAAAGAAAAGCATTTTGCAATAGAATAAATTCTTTTTTTTTTTAAATTGAGACCGCGGAAAGTCACATGACCCTGCATGTAGCCTCTTAGGCAAACAACCGGAATGGTAAAGACAGACGCGGGGGCTGCCTCCTTCCTCCCGCCGCCTCTCAGCCAGTCCTGCCCGTGTCCGCATTCTTCTGGGCGCATCTGTGGAGCTATTAAGTGGGATAATCCCTCTGGCCTTTGATACATTTCTGGACATGATTATTTCATTACTCGCAGTATATCAGTAGGATCATAATAAAAAGGACTTCTGACAACCTGCCAAGAGTTTTGTGGCCTTGTAAACACAAAAGTGCTCTAATAAAATTTTATTAAGTGTTAAAAAGTCATAAAAAGTGAAATAACATAAACTACAAAATTTACTGTCCTCAGCAAATGCTGAAAATATCGTCCACAGTAAAATTAAATTAGCATGTAATAGACGGACAAGCGGTGTGGAGTGGATTTAAAAGAGGATCCAGGGAAAATAACACTGTAACCCAATCTGGGTCACGGGGATTTAATTCGGATTCTTCTCCCTCAATGTGAATAAATGCGCTGATTACAGACAAGAGCTCCGGGGTTACTGGAGTCTCACACATTGTCAATACTTCGGGAGAAATAATATATTGCGGATTTTAATGAGCTCGGGGAGACGCAGCGAGCGTCGCGGGGAGCGGGTGATGGGCAGGGCGGCCACTAGGGTGCGCTGCGAGACCGGGAATCCCCGCCGGGGCACTCCACCCCCGGCCGCCGCGCCGCCGCGCCGCCCGGAGCCGCGCGCAAGCCGGGCCCTCGCCCCACCTCGAACTCGAATTTACAGGGTTTTTTTTTTTTTCTTCTTTTTCTTTCCCCCTCTCCTGTGACATTTACTCCAAATCGTAAAATGAAGTGTAAGCCGAGTTTTGCCGCAGGCGGCTGTCGATCTCTGCTTTCAGACTCGAGGTCCCGGCGTGGGATGCGCTGCCCGCGGCGGTGCTAACCCCGGGGGACCGGGTGGGGCCCCCAGCGCCGCGCCGCGGGCCTAGCCTCTCCCTCGACCGAGGCCGAGGAGCGCGCGAGGCCCACGTCTGGCTCCGCCCGGGACGCGGGTGCGCTCGGAAGGCGGCGGGCGGCTGGCCCCACCGCCGGTTCAAGTGCATCCCCGGGGTTGGAGTCCGCGGCGCTGGGAGCGAGTTCCCCTCGCAGCCCCGTCTCCGGAGTCCAGCGTGGCCCGCCGCTCCCGGGAGCCCTCTTCCCGGCCCTCCTGGTTGCGCTGGGCCGCCGGCCTACAGCAGGGACCCGGCCCCGGGCCCACGGCCGCAGGCTCCCCAAGTCCAACGTGGAGGCTCCGCCTGGAAAAGAAATCCGACTTCCTCTCCACGCTGCTCCGAGGGGAATCTCGACTCAGCAGGAAATTGCTCGAGCGCCCAGCCTGCGCCTTTGCAGTCAGCCCTCGCTCTGCTGAAGAGAAGAAGCTCCCACCAAAGTCTTGCCTCCCCCTCCCCCCGAAAGCCCCGCGCAGGTTTGTAAGGAGGGTGCGAGATCTGCAAAGTATTTGTCTTCGAGGGAGAAAGATGTCGGTGACGGTGCCCAATGAAAGACGGGTGTTTTTTAGCTAGAGATAACCAACGGGCCACGTCTTGTTTTGCAGTCCAAAATGATGCAAACGCTGCCATCTGAGGAGTCAGTGTCAGGAGTGTATTAATTATGTTAGTGAAATAAATAAATGGGCAGTGACACATTTCGTGGCATCATTTTTCCTCAGGGATGTCTAAGGTTTTAAGCTTCATTTAAGAATGAGCTACATTCTGCCAGGAAGTAAATATTTTTCAGTAACCCCTTGCTAAAGCCCAGAAGAGGTAAGTTAAAGTTACCACCTAAGCTGCTTTAGTTTGCTGTCGAGGCTTGTGCGGGTTACTTGGAGGAGGATGCCTTGTATTTTTAATTTTCCAGAAGGCAAGAGCATTTGATTTTTATGTGGCCAGGTAATGTCCAAGGCAAATGGAGGACCCGAGGATCTTTTGATAAGCAACGTTCGCTTGACACTTCTAGCCTAAAATAACTATAATTAACTTATAGTGGGAATTATAGCCCCATGTCTTACATTTGATTGTCATAAGTTATAGGAAAAAAGTGTTCTTTAACAGTTTTTTAAACAGCCCTGTTTATTGTCATTTGCAAAGTATTGAATTTGAAATAGCCTGGTCTGGAGCATGGAGTTAAAAAGCAAAACACTTTAAATATGATTTGACATTTGCTATGAAAGACTTTGAGAACTAATAAAAACAGAATTTAAAAGAATGGATATCAGTAATAAACTTTCTTTTTGACTCAACCGTGGCTGCCTCCGGGAAGGGACAGGTGACATGGCGGTGACTTTGAGCCATTCCCTGCAGAGGGCAATTGGGAATGTGGTTGGTCAGTGCTCCTTTGCAAAATGAACGGCAAGTAGGCTTAAGGAGCAAATATAGAGACAAATATTTTACTACATAGGACTTTCTTAAGAGTTCAGATGGAAAGTTTTGTATTTAAAATTTCATGATTTCTTCGTTGATTTATGAAATGCAAAAGGAAACTTTATACTTGTATTATTTTGTTCTGGGATCACATTTCATATTGAAGTTCATCTGTCCTTCAGAAAAAAATATTTTCATAACTATTGAAAGCATCAGAATTAGTATTTTTAACTCTCTTCAGGTAGATGTATGATCGCTGTCAGTAATTTTTAAAAAAACGTTAACCAAGATTAGCGCAACCCTATTCAAGGAGTTTGGTTTATTCCAAAACTATAAGTGTAATCTAGATAAAATTGTAATATCAAAGGTTTTTGTAAATAAACTTGGGAATGAATACATTTTAAATGAATATTAAAACATGTTTTAAAAGAGTTCTCCCACTAGTCCCCCCTTCCAAAGAAAAATCAGTTTTCCATTCTATAGAAATATATAATCAGGTATAAGAAAATTATTACTATAATAACAGTTCTGTCAAGATGGTGGATACTTTTGAATGTATTACGAAGAGAAAAGAATATTCCCTGTTTGAGGTACTTGAAATGGCTAGAAGTTTGTAAAAACATTTTACTACCAAAATATACAAGACAATTAAAATGTGCAAGTAATTAAATTCTAAGTGACTAAGAAGTATTTTTTCCAACTGCTTTTTAATCTTTGAAATTTTTATGTGTACTTCAATGAGTGCCTCTCTTTTAACTGTTCCAAGTATTTTGTTATATTATCTATATGATAAAAGTATTATTGGAATGTGTTGTGTTTTACTTTCTGCATGAACAGTTGAGAAATATTTTAATGTATATGGGATAAATTTGAAATGTGCCTTGGAGTAAAAAACAATCCAAGTTCATTTTTCTCTCCAAAACTTGACACTGATCCTGATCTCATAGTTTTTATGTATACAAACCGTTATTGAAATCAATTTGGACATGCCGGTTTATACGGAAATTTTAAGACATTACAAGTTTAATATGGAAGAATATATATTAAGATAAGAAATAGCTAATAGTCAAAATTAAATCAGGAGGTGTACTTGTATCATTCACTCATTTAGATGATCATTTTAAAGGTAGTTTTGCACTCAGGAAGGATTTCCTTATGCTCTGTATTTATGAATATCTAAATTATTCTACTCGGCAACTTAAAAACTCAATAACCAGATACCAAATTTATGTATTTTTAAGGTGTCTAAGGCTAAGGATATGAGAAGCAGATTGGCTTCATGAAAGAAAGCAAGCATTTAAAATATAAACTTAATTTCAGTTTCTGACAGAAATACTGTGGCCAGCTCATCAGTTTTCCAGATCAGTTTTAAAGCAGCATGTAAAAACTACCTTTTCCACATTAAAAGTTCATATTTAAGTTTCCTTAACTGCAAAATCACTCTAAAATGGTGTTTTATGTTAAGGATCATTTCATGTGTTGGTCCCATTGATTACACATGAATGTATAAAAATCTTGTTTAAAGACCTGTAAAAGTGAGGAAATTCCAAGTCAAGATGGCTAATTCCATTCATAATTCATCCCGAGTGCCCGACTTAGGAAACTTGCACACAGTTTATAGCTCTACATACAAAATAAGTTGACTTGTTTTGTAAGCGGGGAAGCAGAGTTAACTTTGACCTCCTTGCTCAGAGAGGCTTAAGATGACACAACTATGGAATGTAGGTTAAGCTTTTTGGTTCCCCAGGAACTTCCAAATGTCAACCTTTTTTGGATTTTTGCATTTTGAAAATGTAAACACAGAAGGACAACTTTTGTGTTCTGAGATGGGGCTGACTTTCACCCACCCGTTTCCTTCCTGCTTGCACATTTGTTCAGTAATTCTTCCGAGTACTGGGGGAACGACAGAGGCCCTGCCATGAGAAAACAGCAATCACCATATCTCTGTCCCCTTCAGCTGTCCCTGGCCCTCCTTTTATTCTGAGCGAATTGGGCAAGAATTTAGTACTTATACTCACATGATTCAAACTGCTAGATCCACAGCCCAAAGTACTTTGGGGGTTGGCAAGAAATCCATCTAGACTTTGCATTCTGATCTGGGAAAAACTATTGGGGAATCCTGTGGTTTGACACTGGGGAGCTTCCAGGCTGTCAAACTTGAAACAATACATCTGCTCATTTTCAAAGGCTGCCCCGTAGGCTGATGCCTTCCCTTAGTTTTGATGTTTAGGAAGATGTTAAAACATTTTCATAGAGTTTCTTAAACATGCTGAGTAATTTGTAATTTTAAACCAGACTAATTTTAAGGGTGAAAACTGGCCCAGAGAGAGTTTTTACACAGTAACTTCAATCTGCTGTGAACTCAAGTGACTTTTTAAAATAAGATCTTGAAAATGTGGGTTTCTGGTGGCAAAGGATGCCGCCTACTTAGAGTAGGAATCCTCAGGACCAGTTAATATCCACCAAACACGCTTCATTAAACTGGAACAAACATGATGTTGAATTCCTGGCTCCGCATTTTCCTGAATGTAGGTCATTTTCTGTCCTTACAATTTAACGTTTGAAGGGATTTCCTGTCTTTGAAGTACAGCAGTTTGTCGCCTGTTTGGATAGCCTCTTTAAAAGTTGGGGCTCCCATCCTACTTTGAAAACGAAGTGACTCTATGTTCTCTGGCTAGAGTGTCCCAGCTCACTAAAGGCAGTGATACCTGCAGGTGTGGGACTTTCCAGGTCAGCGCCTGCAGATCCCATATTCCAGGTCGAAGCCGACAAGAAAAGCCCAGAGCTATGCACTCACCTGGGTGAAGCCTTAAAGAGGTAAGCTTTCATAATGAGGAGCTATATATCAAAATTCATAGCTTTTGAGAGCTGGAGTAACTAGTGCTCAGGCATTAGAGTCTCATGCTAGAGCAGAACACGACAACTGGGGTCAAATGTGCCATGGTGGGTGAGACCCACCTAAGTAATGACCCACATTTAAATGTCCTTTTAAAAAAGGTATTATTTTTACTTAAGAGTGCCCAGCATTTCATCACCTTTTCTGATATGGACCCTACTAGACTAGATCCAATATTTCTAGGGAAAATGTGCCTGTTTAATAAGAAAATGTCATTCACAAATGACCAGTGAGTTAGGAGACAACTGTGAATTGATTCTAGGAGCTGGAGAGATGCTTATTTTTACCAAATAAGGCAACACACTCCAGACCTCTTTGTGAACTACAACACAACTGACAAGTGAAAGCTAATTTCATATATTTACATGACTCTGTTTACCTTGAGCATATCCACCAATTCACTGCTGCCAAGACTCAACTTGTTCTTCGTTAGAGCGGTTCCCTAATTGTTTGAAAGCCTGGGCGAAAATAAGGCATCTTCACAATACCCCTCTCCCCAAGAGCATTTTCTTCTTAATATTAGGTAAACATTTAGAAGTTTATGAATTTGGGGGCTTTCTCTTTGGAGAACTGGACTCAGGTGTGCATGAAATTAAGGTATTCTGGTAAGTGAGGGGGAGGAAATTAAAATAGATTTCAACACTGTTCTGGTTTAAGTTCATGATCAAATAAGGTCATGATCAACCAGAGAAGAAAGGAAACAGAAATTGAGCATGTCAAAGGAGGGGTATGAGGCTAAATTCTGTATGATTGTTTCATAATAAATTAGAACGAAATTCTGATGACTAGGCATTTTCTTTTTGTGGCTATCACTTTGACCCAGTTAATTCCTCTGGAAGAAATTGTAGCCATTGTAACTGAGCTGCCCTGCTGGGATGCTTTCTGGCTAGTAGCATGGGAACCATCTGGAAAAAACATCACAAAGCATCCGTCTGAAGGGCACACCTCTGTGTCTCTCACAAAGCAAGTGGCACTCCGTTCAACCAAGGAGGTAGACTCAGATTTATGCATTTGTCTGGTTTTTGTGAGTTTTTCACTGATCATCTCCCTGGTCCTTGCCCTTGGCAACTGTAAACCAAGGATGTGTGGTATCAGAACGGATTCTGTAGCTACCAGATGAAAATTCTATCTTTAGTCACACACGCCTGCACCTTTCGCATGGGTAAAATGTTCCAATTTTTCCTTGGTTACATCACAGATGATATGAGAACAAGACAGGTGGAAACAGGGTACTGAACAGCTGAATATTTCTGCAAACTCGGAGCACTTAAAATGCTTTGAAGTCACGCAGCTGCTCTTTCTTTTTTTAATTGTCTTCAGTGAAGCTCCAAAAACCCCATAATGTCTACCTTAAAAGCATCAGGAGTATTTTAATTGGGTAATAACCATCCATATTTTCCTCTGATAAATTAAAAGGAATTAAGAATGAAATTTTATGATGATTATAAACTGTATTACTGACCCAAGGGACAAGAACAATTATGAAAAATATGTCCTACATATTTGGCATGAATATGAGTTTAGACTTTGAAACCATCTTAAATGCTCAAGCAACTTATTAAAGCTTATAAAATAATATTCACAGTGATAACAGGGTAACATAATCACGACTGATATTACATCAGGCTCCATGCCAAATAGTGAAGCTGACTTGGTATTTGCCTGTCAAGCTTATGATAAAAATAGATACACTGTAAAAAAGATGAAAGATGGTTAACAGATTTTGTGTGTCTGAGATCCCTTTTGGTCAATGGTTGTTTTAAAAATGGTTTTCATACAGATCACATCTCGTCTTCTCCCTCTTGTTCCCTTTTCTTCTCTTGCTTTTATTTTTTTTTCTTCCTTTCTCCTCCAAGTAAAATTACAAACCACGAGAAGGAAAAGTACCTTCCGAAACCGGTGAAAAAATAGTGAATTGGACTTTTGACTACTAAGTATCAGGAGTAGATCTGATCAAAACAAAGCTTTAATAACTAGCAGCTGTGTGAGTACACATTAGCCTTACATACGAAACCCAAATATGAAGCCCCATTTGGGGCTAACCCATCACGCTTAGCCCTGCTTTGGCCAAGCCCAAGATGGGAGTCTTCTTTGAGAGCAAGAGAATGTCTAGCTTTGAGTCAAGGCTACTTACAGCCCTCATGATCAGTTTTTCATCATAATAAACTTTTTAAATGTATTGAAAATGACTGGGGAAATTGCCAAATTTCCACGACATGGGCAAAAATGGGCATGCTAATTGGAGAGCCTGCCTATGTCCACATGTTACTTAGACCCAGCCCTGCAGAGTCCTACATGTTGCCATTCAAACACTTATTGTATGTTAGAATTAAGCCCTTTAGAGTATATATTTAACTGTAAGTAGTTTGTTCCACTGAAACACTGGTACTTTCTATCATGACTTGCCTCTGTTATGACTGTATAGAATACCCAAAGATTGAGCCTCTAACCATGGGCCAGGGTTTTTGCTCCCACTGCACTGTGTGACCTCTGGCAAGTTTCTTAACTAGTTTGAGCCTTGGTTTCCTCGTTTATAAAATGAAGGCAGTCATGCCTCTTTGCAGCGTTAGTCTGAGTGTTGAATGGCCTAATATTGATAACGTATCTGGAACACAGTTTGCAGCAAATATCTGTTACTGGAGTTGCTAGAAAAACAAGACTGAATCTTTGATCTCACAGTTTTTCCTTACCTACAATTTTAAAGATCTTTCAAAAAGAGAGAGAGAGAGCATCGAAATGCACATTTGTAGTACTAGCGTCTTGTTTACACTCAGAAATACAGCCCTGAACTCAGATTTGAGGTTTCAATATTAGCCAAGCTTCCCTCCTCCTTTCACAACCAGCAGGAAAATATCTTTGCATAACAAAAAAACAACTCAATACTTTTCACTCCAAATGATAACCTTTACTAGACAATTAGGTCAAAAATTGACCCAAAGGCCCTGAAGTACATAATTTGCTTGGAGAAAGAAAAAAAAGAAATGAGGGAAAAGGATTTCCTAATTCATTTGGGGGTCTGTAGGTAATGTAAGAATGACAGAACATGTGGAGCTTTTTTCCTAATTTGTATTAAAACAACTTTTTCTGGGAAGTGGCTTTTATATGCCAAGATTCATTCCATGATTAGTTGTTTTTAAATTAATTTTTACTGGAGTATAGTTGCTTTACAATGTTGTGTTAGTTTCTACTGTACAGCAAAATGAATCAGTCATATATATATATATATTATATATTACATATATATATGTATATATTACCCCTCCCTTTTGGACTTCTTTCCCATTCAGGTCACCACAGTGTATTAAGTAGAGTTCCCTGTGCTATACAGTATGTTCTCATTAGTTATCTATTTATGGCCAAGTTATAAACTCTTGAATATAAGCACCTAGAATAGAAAGGCTAACACACCTGTAACTAGAGCTGTGTCATTGACATCCCCATCATGTTGTAACTGATACATAAAACAAACTTTGGATAATTGCAGCATAGTTTGGGCAACAGAGGACCTGTAGTAACTTTTATGTCTGAGCGTATTGTAACAGTCTGACAAACTGCTTGATCTAGATCAGCAGTGTGAAGCCCGTTTATTGTCTGTTTCAACAAGTCTTAAGGAAAACAACCTCATATCTTCACCAAAAGAGAGTTTACTGCAACATACTGCAAGTTTTGAACTGGAGTCAAGAAATACCACACTATATTGTGTTGATCCATTCACTGGTCCTTGAGAGCTGACTGAAGTAATCATTATTGAATCAGTACCAAACAACCAAAAGAAATGCTGTGATATCTTACCCCCCAAATAGAACTGTTCCTGCATATTTCACTTCATTAACTTGGATATAAATACTGACCATCCTGAGGGTTTTGGTTGTTTATGCAGTTGGCCAAACTTACTGAATTTAGTTTTTAGGTCCTACTGGGTATCCTTGTGGCAACTGCCTAATTTGAGATTTGCCTTTACATTGTGGACATTCTACTTTTGCTCTTTACAAGTGCCTTGCCACCAACTTAGAGGACTTACCAGCCTTTTTTTTTTTTTTTTGGCTAGAATTCACTCCACTAAATTATAGCTGGCTAATGACTCAAAAGCCTAGTTCTTCCGCCTGGTTTTTCCTGCTGTCCTACATATGCCTAGAGGTCCTCATATGTAAAGTGAGACTCTTTAAAGCATCATTCTAAGATTGCAAAATGCCAATGTATAGTCAGTAATCTGGACCTCGATCAATTGGTATATTTTTGGAAGACCCTAGTGTGTCTCATCCTTTTTCTAGGTGGGTGGGATGTGGGGATCCTTGTTTGCAAGGAGAGGACATTCTACTTGGGGTCATAACGTATCTGTTTATTCAAGAAAGTAGGCTATTAAGATCTAAATTGTGTGATGTGTACCTTAGCACTTTAGGAGATCAAAGGAAAGAAATATCAGTGAGGACGGAAAGAGCTCCAAACAGGTTCTCCCGAAGGGGTGGGCTACAGCCGTGCTCGGGAAGGGTAGGTAGTTTGGGACAGATGAAAAGACCGTTTCCCGTGAGAGGCACATGGTGGGTGGAAATGCTGAAGCTGGAATGAGTTCAGTCTGTTCCTAGAACTGTAAGGATCCCAAGAAATCATTCCATTCGTACCCTCTGTGCTGACTATTTTTGTTTGTTCAGAGTCATCTAGTTCTTCCAGGGACAGATTTGACTGTCTGCACACACTGAGGTCTGCTTCATTGTAGCTTTTCATCTTGCTTCTCTCAGATCTGTTTAAAATGCTGTTCTGGATCATGTCATTTCCCTGCTTAGAACCCCTGCCTGGGTCCGTATTGCTCAGTCTTTATGACCACCTCTGACCCCCAATCCTGACCAACCCTTGAGCTTCATCGCCCCTCTGGACCCATCTCACTTCTCACAACCTGGCTTCAGCTGCCTGGAACTGTCTGTATTCTCTCTTGTCTCCTGTCCTTCCTGTAAGCTCAGGTCTCAGCTTAAGCACCATCTCTGCAGGGAGACCAGGTCGGGCTCTTCCACCGCTCACCCTCATGGCTTCCTGCAGGAAGCCTCCCTGCAGGAAGCATGTTTCGTTTGAATTTCTTACTTAATAACTGTCTTTCGCCCGAGACTAGACACTTCTTGCAATGAGGAACCATGTTTGGCTTGACCATGAGTGGCCAGCACAGAGCCTAGCCCATTCATTCATTCATTCATTCAAGAATTCCTATTAAGTTGGGACTAATACAACAGGAAGCAAAACGAACAACGGTCTGTCCTTAACAGTCTGCTTGGGGAGACAAACACGAAACTACCTAAAAATAAAATACATAGGGTGTATGTATTTATAGTATAGCAGTAAATGCTTAGGAGAAAAATAAAGCCGGGAAGGAAGACAGAAAATGTCTGGTAGGAGAAGCTTTAGGCAGGGTGGCCAGGGAAGAGTGCCTCACTAAGACAGACAGAGACGACTGAACAAAGACCTGGAGGGAATGAGGGGCTACGCCATGCAGAGTCTGGGGAAGAGCAGGCAGACGGAGGAAACAGCAGGTGCAAAGGCCAGACTGGGGCACCTCGGGAGCATTTAGAGGCCGGCGGGCTGGAGTGCAGAGAGTGAGGAGGAGAGAGGGAGGATGTGTTGTCAGAGCATGAGGGGAAAGTGAGGGAAGGACACTAATCATGCACTGAAGTAAATGGGTGTAGGACTGCTGTTTGTTATTATTTAATAGGTGCACTTTGGACTAGAAGACCCAATGACAGAGACTAGGCTCTGTCTTTTTTTCTGCTTTAAAGACTATTTTATTTTATTTTTGCGGTACGCGGGCCTCTCACTGTTGTGGCCTCTCCCGTTGTGGAGCACAGGCTCCGGACGCGCAGGCTCAGCGGCCATGGCTCACGGGCCCAGCTGCTCCGCGGCATGTGGGACCCTCCCGGACCGGGGGCACGAACCCATGTCCCCTGCATCGGCAGGCGGACTCTCAACCACTGCGCCACCAGGGAAGCCCCTAAAGACTATTTTAAATGCCAGTTTTAATAATTTAAAGTAATGCCAGTAATTCCACATGGAAAAAAGCCCTGCTATCATTAGCTTGCTGAGTGAGAGGACACCAACACAATCAAGCCCCCTCCTCTGGCCCCTGGATCTTATGCAAAATGCAGAAGGACCACGTGGCACATAGTAAGCACATGACCCCAACTCAGTTCTTTGCAGAAGGTTCATGCGTGGAGGTGAAAGAACATGAATGTAAGTAACTTCAGTGATCAAGCTTTTCATTTTAGAATCCACCTTCAGAGGACAAGGCAGGAGAGTGCACAATTTTCTAATTGCAACAATAGAGAAAATAGCTGTGGTTTTGTTCTTGTTTTGATTCAGTTCTTCGGGGCTTTGTTCTTTGGCCACTCCTGATATCATTAGCAATTCACGTAACAATTTCTCCAGGTGACACTCAGCATCATAACTAATGAAATACTCCGTGCACAGGGGAAATTTCAGACCCTCCAGAAAGAAGGGGTGCAAGCAGAAGGAATTCCTGCTTTGAATGACTTCTCCATAGCTACAGACTCCCGAGTTCATGACTTGTGGGTCACACACATCCCTCTGTATGGGACATCTGGGCCGGGCCTGTAGTGCAGATCATCACTCAGCACGCCCGCCGGCTCCCCACCCGCCGGCTCTCTCAGCTCCCACCACACGGCAGCTTTCCTTCTCTCAACGCTTGGCTGCCAGCCAAGCCAACCCCAAGAACAGAGCTTCCTAAGAAAAAGGTACGCGAGAAATGAGGGCTGGACACATACCACATCTTTTTCGAGACCAGCCAACTCTCCTCATGAGAACAGCTTTCCAAACCTAGGGCTTGGTTTCAGTTCCATCACAACAAAGAAAAACAAACCTTTATAACGTTTGTCCAGAATCTAAGCCACATGAAAATTCTCTGACTGCATAACATGTGACATGGCGTGGAGAGTATAAGCCCACTAGAGAAAGAAACATTATCATGCAAAAGCTATTAATGCACCAGAACTTCATAAGAAGCAGGATATGTGAAAAGACAAAAATATCTGTGCAGGATATATGCGTGCCTCTGTTCTGACCCGAGGCTCAGAGCATGGTGTGTGAGGCATTGGCTGCTTCTCAACACAGCATATCTCCTTGGCATGTGATTGAACTTGGGGGCCTTCCTTGCTTTTCTCCCATCTCCACCTTTTGTCCTTGCTCATGAAGGTAGTTGAGCTTCAGTATGGTCTGAAATCCTGTGGCACTTAGAGCTACAAGATCAAAGTCCATCGTAGGCATTTGGGCCGGTGCCAGCGAAGTTCAGGCTGTGCTTCAAATGGGGCTCGAGTGCCTCTCAGCCATGGCCAAAGGCTGGCTGGGTTTGATCTTGAACTGCACACATTTGGGGAGTCTCAGGTCCCTGGTTGGTAAGCCCTGCTCAGCAGAGCTCTGCTTTAATTAACGTGCTTTAATTAACTTGGCTTGGTTCGATTTCCCGTATTTCAGCACCTCCCTGGTTGTAACCTTATCTCTCCATTTCCTACCCATGATGGATCTGAAACAGCACAGGTGAGGTTTGTCTTTGACTCAACAGCTGGATTACTTCCAGTTTTCATAACCACCGAAGAAAAGTCCCAAACTCTAGCAATTCTTTTCATTTGACATTTTATTGAGCAGCCACTGTGGGTGAGATGCTAATATGGTTAGACAAGATTCCAGTAAAATGAACGTATTGCTTAAAATTTTATTCATCCACTATGTGTAAGTGTTAGAGGCGATAGATGGTATTTGGTGGAGGGGGTGGGGTGACAGCAAGGTGTCTCTCAGAAGCTTGGAAAGAGGGCAACCGGTTGACCTCTAAGCATTAAGCTACTTAAATAAATGCATAAGTGAAGGAGACAAAGGGTGTCATTACCCTTTGGGAAAAGTGATTTTAGGGGAAATAGAAGGATAGCCCAGCATCCTGAGGAACACAAGCCCTGCAACATGCTTCTCAAATCAGTTTGGGACAATCTTTCATAGTCACAGTGCCCATTTCACTTTGTTTGCACTTGCATTTCTCTCAAACATTTTTTTAAAAACCATGAACCTCCATCCCCTCCCCAAGGTTTTTCTGTTTTTAGGTCATAGCATACCAAACAAGGAACTGATTTGAAAAACATACCTACTGTGGGTATGTGGGAATACAACAGGACTCAAGCTAAAGAAAGAATATGCCCTCAGATGAGGTGTACCAGGGCACAAAATAAATAATCAGAGGCAGAGTTTTGTGAGTTGTCCAGAACAGCCCCAGGAAAGAGAGGATGATGGGGTGAAGAGGGGAATAGCTCCAGTCATCAGAGATTGTGTGTGTGTGTGTGTGTGTGTGTGATACAGAAAGAGAGAGAGAGAGAGAGTTAATGTCCTTACCGTGGTCTGCATTGAACATCTTCCAGCACTATTCACAATCCCTTTGAAGATTTCTGGATAATGATGCAGCTTCACAGATCTTGTGATACCAGGCAAGTGTTGTCATGGATAGGAGAAAATGTATTGTGCCCTCTGAGAAGGGATATCCTCCACAGATAGTTGACATTTTCATTTAGGCACCAGTTTCTTGTGAGTTAACTAGAGTATGACCATCTCTGAATACTCTAAAAAGAACTGGCCCAAATAACAACTTTGCCACTTACTAGAATGTAGAATATAGAAAATAGAAATAGGCTGGGCTCTATGCCTCAATTTCTTCATTTGCATATTGGGGTTACTAAAACATTATGGGATTACCGTAAGGTAACATATGCTTAGTGCCTATAACATCATAAGCACTCCACAAATATATTTAACATTAAATTTTGTTTCTATTATGATTCTTATTTCAAAGTTCAACAGACATCAACACATTTTCCAATGTACTAGAGCTCTTTAACATGTTCCTCAAAAAACCATTGTTAATGAAACGTACTTTTCTTTCTTTTATTCACTATAGAGCAAAGATACAGTCTAGCACTCACAGCAGCCACTCACAAGTATCACTCATCTTGTAAAACCCGAAGAGGATATAATTATAGTCCCTACTTTAAGAATTTTACTCCCTGGTAGTGAGTCTGTGATATCAACATCATTACCCAGGCAATGAAGGTCATAATGGATTTTATTTTTCCTGAAAGATGAAAAGAACACAGGTAAGGATATGGTTATTTAGGTTGTCATATCTTTTCTCTTACAAGACCAAATATTTGTGAGTGATATTGAGTTGGGGACATAAGAGATCAGCTCTCTGGCCGTGGCCCTACTGACCAAACACATACAGTTGTGTTTGAACAAGTAAACACTTTTGAATTTATTTATATATATTTAAAAATCTGGGGACTTCCCTCGTGGCTCAGTGGTTAAGAAACTGCCTGCCAATGCAGGGGACACGGGTTCGATCCTTGGTCCGTGAAGATCCCATATGCCGCAGAGCAACTAAGCCTGTGTGCCACAACTACTGAGCCTGCACGCCTCAGAGCCCGTGCTCCGCAACAAGAGAAGCCACTGCAATGAGAAGCCTGTGCACCACAACGAAGAGTAGCCCCCGCTCGCTGCAACTAGAGAAAGCCCACGTGCAGCAACGAAGACCCAACACAGCCAAAAATAAATAACATAAAATAAACTTATTAAATAAATAAATAAATAAATAAAAATCTGTTAGATTTTTTTCTGTATAAACACGCCTCATGCTTTCCAATAAACAGACTTAAAAAGTGAAAAAGCAACATTTAAATTTGACTTGGTGACATTGGGCACACAAACATGGCAATGCTAGCAAAACATATTTTCTGGTGCAAGCCATGGGCAATAGAAGAAACAAGGAACCGAATATTAAGGATGGCTTATATGCTCCGTAGCCACCTGTGAGCTCTGTGGGTTGCTGCCCAGGCTCAGGAAGTGACTCATGACTGTTACTTATTACAACACTGATACTGCTCTCACTGGGTCTTTCTGTTTGGTTGACTTAAAAGGATTCACCACCACCTGGTTCTATCTACTTACCGCACAGTTTCCAGCAGGAATGATGCTTTTCTTGCCAGGACCACTACTGCTGGAAGAACCAGATCTTTGGGCAAACTGAGGACTCAGGACCCCATGGAATGAGAATCCTGAACAAAACATACTTGTGTCTTGAACCAGGAGCCATATTCTTTGTACTTGCCACAGACTTGAGTTTAGGAATAGCCATACTCAAAAGCTGCTACCAAATTTAAGTATGTATTTTAGAAGTTACCAGGATTCCCTAAAACTATCAAATCATTAACTTCTGGGAAAAAATAATAGAGGAGTTACTGTTGGTTGGAGGCCTTTCCGTCAGGGCTGACTCGGTAGATGCTACAAAAGATTTGATTTTCAGATTTCTGGAAGAAAAGGGGAAATCTGAAAACAAAACCAAAGAAGTCTCACACAGTAGGGGAGATTACTGAGCTGGGGTTGGTAGGCTGAAGTTTGATGACACATTGAAATGTTATTCAGAGTCCTAGTTTTCTTCTATCTATGACTTTGGGTGACACCGCATGTAAGTGAGAGCTTCCTCTTCTTGCAGGTGAGTTTAATAGTGCCTCCTCTCCCTTGCATGAGACTGTTGAGGCAAAACGAGTGATGATACATGTAAAAAGCAAAAGAAAGTCTAAACACGCAAGATTTCTGTCTTCTCCCCCAGACTGTGAGCTTCTAGAAGAGGGGACCTTGCATCTCTCTACCCAGAGTGACTGCTGTATAGTGGGCAGGCACCTGTATCGAATGATGAGGTACACTAATTACGAACCAGATGGGCCCGAGAAAGAAAACTGCCATTGGAGGTGCGGACTAGACCCGTCGTATCAACTGGGTCCTGGAGGGGACCCCAGCTTAGAGCATGCAAATGGGAAGTGGGCCCCTGAGAAGCTGTTGCTGTCTGTGACTAGAGAGAAAGGGGAATAGATTAGGAGGTGGAATGGCCTAAAGGATCCCTGTCTTCATTTCTGTCTTTATTCAGACAGAAACGTGTGAGAAAAGGTCCCAGCTCTGAGATGCGAGTGAAGTGGGAAGTCGGGTGACATCGGTTAGGATGTTCTGCTCAGCACGGCTGAGTGTGATGGATGGCTTCGTGCGCTGTTTATCTAGTGCAGGCTGGTATTTCACTGCTGTTTTCATTAGACTGATGGTAAGGTAATAATTCTTTCCTCTGGCTGAAAAATCTGTCTTCAGCCATTTGTTGATCTTCTTGAAAGGGTACTTCAGGTGCCCAGAAGTCACCCTAAAGGAGGCTTTGAATGAAAACTTAAATAATGCTGGTCGGCGTCCACGGAGCTTGCAGCAAGACATCTGCTAGACTTGCTGTGGTTACGAGGTGCAGAGTCACATCTGTGCAAAGAGAACCAAGCCTCAGGAATGGCACGAAGGGACCACGCCTGCAGGAAACCAAGAGGAAACAGCACACTTTTTTCATGTGAACATTTCAAGTTTATCTGCAAATTAAATTGAGGTAGTGTCATCTTCCTAGGGTGTTTCCATGAAGCAGTGTGTTAGAGTGGGAAGTACCCCTGACTGGGACTCAGAAGTCTCCTTCGTGATTCTCCCTACAGGCAGATTTCATGATATCTCTATGCCTCAATGTCTTCATTTCTCCAGCAAAGATAATAATTGTATATGTGGTGGTTTGAATGGAAAACACTTGTCAAGAAAACATAGCTTTTAGTTTTTCTCCAAGGCTAGAGGGAACAAGTTGATCACAATGACAGAGGCGTGTGGTGTTGCTAAGTGGCAGCATGATAGCCCCACCCTCCTTCCAACCCCTTCGATGAGGAGCATGAAGCCAAGAGGAAGGGGTTTGACTCAGTAAGCCCTGGTCAGAAAAGCTGTCCTTTCCTTCCAAGCAGTGTTGTGGCTTTGTGAGCTGATGAGCAGGTGATAGGACTTCTAATTACAGAACCCACGAAGTTGCTTCATCCGGAGTGGACCTGCAGAAACGTCTCAGCTGTTTGTATATGTATGTATATACCACCTATGTACAGATGGTATAGTCAGGCCGTGGGCTGTCAATGCTCAGGTCTTCCATTCAGAATGAAGGTCCTTTCTCCCCATCATGTGCGGACAACCCATCCATCCTCTCTGTACCACAGGCCACTTACCTTGATAAATGGTTCCTATTTAATATAACTAGGGTGGACATATATCCTGATTTGTCCTTAACAGTCCACTTTATGCCTTTTGTGCCAGATTAAGTATTATAGCACTCGCATTAACTCTCAAAGCGTTTGAGTTTGGACAATAAACTATAGGACACCCCAAATACAACAGATTCATTTTTCTGTTGGCACCTCCTCCACTCCCAGCAAGTGCCTCATGTCTATCAACAATATCCTCTCTGTCATCAGCTTAGTTGTTTATGCTATACAAATAAAAATAAACTGTTACTTTATAATTTTCACACAGCAATCTGTATTCATCAATATCATTTTCAGGGCACTCCTGACATGAGGGGGCACTCATTATGAAGAATCGTGGTTAATAAAATGTAATAATTCTAATGAGGAAGGATTCTCCCCCAAATGCTTTTGTGGGAATCGACTAACATAAGTTTTGTAAAGTGCCAATCAAATGTAAGCTACTATTATTAATAATTCTGAAATAACAAGGTCAACTAAATAATTCTTTTATTCACTCATTCTTCAGTTAAGCAATTATTCTACAAATATTTGTATAATGTTTCCAGGCACTGTACTAGATACTGGAAATATAAAAATGAAAGACAATATCTGAGCTCAAGGAATTTATAGAAAACGGGGTAGAGACAAGCTGGTGATGACGGTCTGGCTATGGTAACACGGAACAGGAGCCCTTAACTCAGCATCAGGCCACTAGACTGGGACAGAACAGGGGAGGAGGTGGTGAGGGAAGGCGTTCAAGAGGCAGTGATGCGCAGTGGGTCCTTTTTTTTTAAAGATTTTTTTTTTATGTGGACCATTCTTTTTTACAGTCTTCATTGAATTTGTTACAATATTGCTTCTGTTTTACGGTTTTTTTTTTTGGCCATGAGGCATGTGGGATCTTAGCTCCCCGACCAGGGATCGAACCCGCACCCCCTGCCTTGGAAGGCGAAGTCTTAACCACTGGACCGCCAGGGAAGTCCCTGGAGTGGGTCTTGAAGGATGTGTAGGAGTTAGCCAAGGGAGGAAGATGTGAAAAGCATTCTCTCTCAGATCTTTTCTAATATTAGAAAATAAGAAGGACAGGAAATTTCCCTGGCAGTCCAGTGGTCAACACTCCCTGCTCTCACTGCTGGGGCCCAGGGTTCCATCCCTGGTCAGAGAGCTATAATCCTGCAAGCCTTGTGGCACTGCCAAAAAAAAGTAAAAGAAAATAAGGAAGACAAATTCAAAAGTCAGGACATATTCTGATGTGTTCCTGTTGATTCTGAAGGAAGCTGTGGCTAACAGCAGAGGCTTCTGGCGGTCTGGGGGACTCCGTGATTGAATAAGCTTTCAGAGTTGGGAGACTCTTAAAGAGATGGCAGCCTATCAAAGCACTTTCCAATAGAGAGCTGTGACCCACATGTGGCATTGTAAATTTTCTAGTGACCATATTATAAACATGAAAAGAAACAGGTGAAATTAATTTTAATAATACGTTGTTTTTAACCCAGTATATCCAAAATATTATCCTTTCCACATGCAGTCAGTATAAAAAATGAGATGTTTTGCTATCTTGTTTTCACATTAAGATTTAAAAATCCTCAGTGGTTGTCTGAGGGCTACGTTGTCTGAGATGGGAGGGTGGGGAGTGAATGGCATGGGGTACACTTTGGGGGTGGTAAACATGTTCTGTACCTTGATCTTTATTGTATTTATTTATTTATAAACTTACTGAACTGTGAAATTAAAATTGATGCATTTTCTTGTGCATAAGTTGTATCTCAATAAAGTTGATTAAAAACAAACAAAACAGATTTTAAAATCAAGCTTGTATTTTACACTTAGAGAGCATTTCAATTCGTGGTAGCCACAGGTGGCTGGTGGCTCCCATATTGAACAGTGCAGTTTTACGACATCGAATCTCACTGTGGTCACAAATGAAAATGAAACCAAAGTGTCCTAGCTGGGTTTATTCATGACTATTAATTGCCTCACTTATATAAATAAGATACATTTCTTCAAGAAGGGAGAAACAAAGTTTCTACAGAGATCTATATTCTGTCCTAAGTATTTCTCTTAGACTTGACAGCCAACAGTTTATGAGAGGCCTCTATACCTCATAACCAAACTGTGATACAGTCTTAGAAGTATAACTGTTTTAATTGTTGGGGCAGCCAAAGCTCAGGTTGGTTATAGATTCCATTACCATGAGGGGTAGTTTGTGACTGTGCATCTGTGATACAATTCAGAACCAAATATTCCATCACAAAAGATGTCATCAAGGCAAACCTTCACACATGCCATCAGTCATGCTAATTTCTTTCTTTCTTTTTTTTTAATAGATCTTTATTGGAGTATAATTACTTCACAGTACTGTGTTAGTTTCTGTTGCACTACAAAGTGAATCAGCCATATACATACCCATGTCCCCATATCCTCTCTCTCTTGAGCCTCCCTCCCACCCTCCCTATCCCACCCCTCTACACCGAGCTCATCTCCATGTGCTATGCTGCTGCTTCCCACCAGCCAACTATTTTACATTCGATAGTGTACGTATGTCGATGTTACTCCCCCTTGGCCCCAGCTTCGCCCTCCCACACCATGTCCTCAAGTCCATTTTATATGTCTATCTCTTTACTCCTGCCCTGCAAGTAGGTTCATCAGTACCATTTTTTTTTTAGATTCTATATATATATGTGTTAGCATACTGTATTTGTTTTTCTCTTTCTGACTTACTTCACTCTGTATGACAGACTCTAGGTCCATCCATCTCAGTATAAATAACTCAATTTAATTTCCTCTTATGGCTGAGTAATATTCCATTGCATACATGTGCCACATCTTCTTTATCCATTCATCTGTCGATGGGCATTTAGGTTGGTTCCATGTCCTGGCTATTGTAAATAGTGCTGCAATGAACAAAACAGTCTCACTGCTATTTGTATACAGCGTATTATCATTCTGTGAACTGAGACAGAAGAATGATATTAAGAAGAAATTCCTGCTAAAGATTCACTACTGGAATGGCAAGCGATCTCAGGCTCTGAATTCCTCTGTCTATGCAATGGCAATAATAATTCTGGCCCCAAGGTCTTAGTACCTTGAAGACATGAACAAACACTTTTAATCTTTCCGATTCTCAGTTTAGCACAGAGCTAATGACTGCAAAAGATTTCTTCAATCTCTAGACGTGTTCATGAGTTATAGGGCCATCCAGTGAGTCATTGTTTCTTCTTCCTCTTTAGTGGGTCACTCACAATTTGTGACAAGACACTGCTAATTTCACAGCTGGTGCCAGGGGCACCGTGGAGTCTCTGAGGAAGTCGCTGTTAGCTACATATAAAACCCATATAAAAACTGACAATTCTCTAGAGAGGCTGCACACCATCCTGCGAGAATGCAGGCTGGTGCCTTGAAGTTCTTCTTCCGACAAGGTGCACAGCCTGGGGCCAACTATTTTAACTGCAGCCTTCTCAGCTGTGAAAAATGAGAACCGCAATCCTCACTGCTTTAGAAGAGAGTTGTGTTTATTAATTAGTCTGTATTTCAAAGTGCTTCACAACTGGAAAGTTTCACTATTGAATTAAAGAAAATTCCCTTTCATTTTATCCCCACCACATTAGGATAAAAAGAAACTGTGCTCACTGAGGCTGTGAGAAAAATGGAGGGGATTCAGGCTAAAAAGCTAACAAACTTGACTTCCAAAGGTAGTGGCTCATTTCCCTGACTGTAAGATGACACCCATTAAAGAGAACTTTTGTAAATTAAGTATCTCAAAGGGCAAGCAAACCTGCTATCTGAAGAATTGCATTTGTTTTAGACTTAATTTTTATGATCGCTTCAAGAAAAAGAAAAAAAGGAAAGAAAGAAAACGAGCCAAATCACACTGTGATGGGGGTTTGAAAAGGAAAGCTTCCCCTTCTTCCTAAGGAAACGGCATTCACTTTATCATGTTTTCTTTCTTGAGAAAAAGACCTTAGACCTGCTTGTATCTCCACCTTTAGCTCCTCAGATCTCCTTGTCCTTTTTCTAGCTTATGCTAGAAAGTAGACCCACCAAAATTTTCCAAAGTGTTCCATTATCATCAGATCGTGTTCAAAAAAAGAGAATTTATTCCTTGTTCTCCTTGTGGCTAAAAGTGCACTCAACTTTTTGTTTCCTTCCATACTGTGGAAATGCAGTTGCCCGGCTAGAACTGTTTTTCCCAGTGACCTTTGCATCGAGCTGAGGTCATGTGACAAGTTCTCACCAATGGAAGGTGAGAAGAAGTAGCGTTTCTAAGTAGATGTGCTTCTTCACTCTCCCTGAGGGCTGGAAGTGATTCTGAAGACCTAGGGCAAGGCTGAGCCTCAAGACAGAAAACTGAATCCTTTATCCCACAGCTAAGGAACATCTGCTTTGGATTGTTGTCTGAGTGAGAAATAAACTTCTATTGTGTTAAGCCAATTTTTTTGAAGTCTATTGTTACAGCAGCTAATGTTACCCTAATACATACACTTGCCAAAGCTGACACTCTTTCCCATTATAGCTGTTTTTCATGCCGGACCACAGAACTCTTTCAGGACTTTCATGACACGCAGGATAGTGTGAGGCATGTAAGCTATTTAATAAATGCATGTGGAATGGAGGAAGGAAGGAAGGAAGGAAGGAAGGAAGAAGGAAGGAAGGAAGGAAGGAGTGAGTGAACTAATGTGAATGCATTTAAGGCGACTCTTTCTTTTAAGCTCTCAAGCTCAGCACGCCCACCAACCCATTAAGTGGTAGTGGAAATATTTCTCCTTTCTTCATGGTTTTCTAAAGGATGGACACAGAGCCATGAGAGAATTCACTGGCTAGAGGAAAGCAATCCCTTAGAGAAAGCAATCCAAATATCATCACCCTTGAGAGCTGAGCCACCTCCAACATCTCCATCAGCAACTTGGAAGAGTTGTCTGTCTTCCCAACACAATAAAACTGGAGACATAAGCACGCAGAGCTCCAGCCAGCACAATTACATGAAGCCAGAGCACATTATCACTTCTAGATTGCAGGATTTATGACCAACTATGATGGAAAATAAAGACAGAGATATTTTACTTGTCTAAATTCATCACTCACAAAAGGCAATATGTTTTAATCATAGAGAAGTTGTATATATTGTCCTTTTTCTAATGAAAACTTCAGCAAACAGAGCAGAAACAGATGCTGGCTTGTTAGAAGAAAAGAGAAAAATGAAAAAGATGGCTACTTTGCTCCTGTTCAGAAAATATGCAGTTGATAGCCTTTATTATTGAAAAACCTCTTTCAAATACATTGAGGCAAGCAATGCTATTTTGGCGGTTTCCTGGGTTTGGGAAACTGCTTCTAACTTGAGTGGAACAGGGGAGCAGGTTTGTATACCCCAATAGTGTCTGCTGATCCAAGTATTAAGTAGTGAAGCTAAACTCATTCTACTTTTAAGAAGCCTGTGATTTCTACTTGCCACAAGGATGTTACTTCCAGTGGCAGTCCTCCTGCCATGAAGTCTGCCAGAGCCAGGTTCTTCCCCCAGAAGATCATTCCTAGGCTTTATCACAGCTGCTCATTAATTGTCTCTACTCTTGGATGTACACCCTGTGAGCACAGGGCCCGCAGTGTTCCTGGCCCAGTGCTGGTACATGGTGAACGCTCAGAAAATATTGAAGAGCTCTGATTAGGTTGTGACTTTATGTAATTAAAATTCTTTACACAGACCACTTGTTTTCACCATCAGTTCCCTCACAGACAATGAAAAGGTAAACCAGAGTGGTTTTTGTCTAATGTTTTCAAATTTTGTACCATTGAAATACATGTTGGTGAAACCACTGTTTATGGGAACCAAAATTACAGCCTCTAAACTTCTGCAAGAGAGAAAACGTTGTTTGAGAAAAGAAGGAAAGTGCTACATAATCCTTCAAGTGCAAGATTCGTCCCTTCATTCTGTCTATGTTTAGTGTGGTGCCCTAAACCCTAAAAGCGAGTTTGTTTCCAGAACACCTGAAACAGAGACCACATTTTTATGATGTTTGCCTTTCACTGTCAAGTTTACATTAGGGAGCTATATTTTCCTTGTATTTATTTTTAAATCATTTGGGTTTTCCAATAAAATAACATTTTCATTTTCTTCCCTCTTCCCAGATGAACATACTTATTGTTTTTATCCAAGAACATGGGGCTGTGATTGGTGGTTGGGATGCCCTGGAGTGGTACACTTTGGAAAGGATGTGTTGTTTGCATTTAAGAAAATACTTAGTTGGCTGAATGTCTAGAGACTAAAATAATAACAGTTCATCAAAACACGGTTATCCCAGATACCCTTTCAAGAGCAGCAATCAGATTTCCTAAAGAGTCCAAGAAAAGGGTGAGAATTGCGAGGAAGGGGAGACCAGAGGGACAAACCATGTTTGGAAGCAGGAAGTAGGTCAAGGATCTAAAGATTTGAAATAAAAGACAACAAAGGGGGAATACATGGATCTTCTCCTCTGTAGTCATCCAGTTTGAACCTAATCCAGATTAGTGGGAAATAAAATCATTATCTGATGTTCTGAGGCCACTTCAAAAATGCATTGGTATTTTCAACCAGACTAGAGTCAACATTGAAAAACCATCAGCACCTCTGACTCGGGCTGCAAGGCACAGCTATGGGCCCACACCTGCCCCGAAGGGCCCAGTGCCACTTACGGTCAGGATGGGGGTCAGGGGAAGGACAGAGCAGCTTACTCAAGCTGGCCTCTAAGGGGAGGCTGGGGGCATACAGCCCTGGGCTACTCATTCAACTGCTCTCTGGAGCAATAAACAGAGAAGTGACAGGAAGCTAATCTCCTCTAGTTAGGCAATCTTAATCCTCTAAGGTGACCACAGATTTATTTTTTTAATTCAGTAATAACTTAGAGTATATGTATAGACACACTCACACATATATATACACATACATATATATGTATGTATTACATATACAAATACTAGTCATGGGTGTACATATATATGGGTGTGTGTGTATATATATAAATATGCACATGCATGATTAGTATTTACATAAAAGTGAATGTAAAACATTCCAAACTTAGATTGTGCGGTGGTTGCACAACTCTATGAATACACCAAAAACTGTTAAATTGTATATTTTAAATGGGTAAATTTTATGATATATGAATTATGTCTCAATAAAAAAGGTTTTTAAAAATGAATGTATTTAGCCCTCTATTTTTCTAAAAATATCATGCACTGGGTTTTGTTATTGTTGTTGACTTCCTTCTATGCTTTTGTTTTAACTTCTTCAAGTGTCAGTAGTCCTAGAATACACTCCAGGATTGCTAAATGTTGGTTAATGAATGATCGCTCTATTCCAGTTTTAGAGCTGCCAGGCCACATTGTCCATGTTATGGGCTCAGCAAGAAAAATTATACCGAAAAATGAAACTCATCCAGAGTGACGCCCTCCATGTGCTCCTGCCCTCTCTTCTCCACCTTTGCAGCTTCTCATCATTCTCTGAGTGTGGATGCTTATTGTGGTCTCAGTCATCATCATTTGAAAGATGACATTTTGGATGATACCTTCTACTTCTAACATTCTGTGATGTGGATGAGATTGGCGTAAATTGTTGTAAATGTAAGAACTGGTGGTTATTTTTTAACCTATTGTCAAAGCCAGTTCATATGCAATAATTCAGCCTTACAATGTCTTGTGTGGCATATATAATTGCAGTTGTTTCATAGATGATAAAATCTTATAAGGGTTATATTAGTCAGTTTCATAGGAGCTCTTCTTTTTTTTTTTAAGGGTTGGTAAATCAAGTGGATAGCACAGAGCAGTGCTTCCCAAACTATTAAAAAATGTCAAATTTTATAAAATTTCCAAGAGATTGGTAACTTTTGTAAAACCAATAAAAATTAATTACCAGTAAAAAAAAACAAAACAACATGAAAAACAAAGAAATACAAAACACGAGCCTCCCTTTTGTTTGTTTATTTTGTGTGTTTTAAATTTTTTTTGTTTTTAATTTTCAAATCACACCTCTCTCTACTCTCCCTTCTGTACCTGCTTACAGACTTCAGTGTGCCCTGCCACCCAGCCCCTCACCAGTCTTCCCAGACACTCACTGCCCTCCTCCCCGGCTCCGACCAGGTCACTCCCACTCAGAAAAACACCTCCAAGCCCCCATCTTCCAACCACCCTCAAGGCCTGTCCCTTGCCCTCCATTTTTAACATTAAATTATTGAATAGACATTAAATTACATTTCAAAAAATTGTATCAAAACAAACATAGCATAGGGAAAAAACTGAATTTTTAAAAACTATATAGGTTGTTCATTGAAAATATCTATGGGGTGAATAATAGAGAAAATTGCTGTTACATTCATAATTTTTATAATTCTGCCATCATAACATCAAATTATAAGTGGAATAAATTCCCATACTAAACACCTATATTCATGCTTGTAATGAACAATTTGTATGGCAATATTTAATTTTAATGTGATGGATGAGTTTGCTTCTTGCTTCTTAACTTATCTAATCTAGAATAGATTGATGACAATACTACTTATAACAGAAAATATATATCAAAACTGTTTCTATGTTTTAATAATACTTAAAATAGAGAAACCTGTCTTGTAGAGATGTATTCATGGCAGCAAGGACAAAACAGGATATTCATTTTTAACTTTTTCCAAAATGAAGCAAATGATACTCTATTTGCAAATTTTTTCAATTCTTTATCAGTAACCAGTTCCAGCTATTTACTCTGTAAAGTTACAGTTAAATTTAAATTACTTTTTTATGAAAGACAAGGATTCTGTCTTTAAAACTTTGGGGTTACAGTTGACAAATTAACTTTAAAATATCACGTTTAATATGGTCCTACTGCTCACCTTATACACTCACCTCACACGTTCAATACTCCTTGATCCGATCTGTATGCTGTTCAATGAAATGAGTCCATTGACCATGCATTTGGATGTCAAGGCAATGTCAAACTTCTAAAAAAAAAAATTTGTGTCCACTCACTCTCAATTTCTGTACATATCTAATTGTGGACCAGTAATAGTTGATGAACCAGCACTGGGCCCCTGGAGCACGCTTTGAGTAGCACTATGTATTGGGTTGGCCAAAATATTCGTTCAGTTTTTTCCATAAGATGGCTCTAGTAGCACTTAGTTGTCCTTAACTTCATTCTAAGCCATTTTGTTAGATTGTATTGTGATAGCTGTCATATCAGCGTGCATTTTAAAAAGCATCAAAATTGGTGAATTTCAGGGCTTCCCTGGTGGCGCAGTGGTTGAGAGTCTGCCTGCCGATGCAGGGGACACGGGTTCGTGCCCCGGTCTGGGAGGATCCCACATGCCGCGGAGCGGCTGGGCCCGTGGGCCATGGCTGCTGAGCCTGCCCGCCTACCACAAAAAATAAAAATAAAAAAAAAGAGATACAAACTACCAGTTATAAAATAAATCAGTCACAGAGTTGTAATATACAGCACAAGGAATACAGTCAAAAGACTGTAAAAAAAAAAAAAAAATTGGTGAATTTTTGTGTAACCATTTCAATATTGAAGATGGAGGAAAAAAGCAACATTTCAGCATTTTATGCTTTATTATTTCAAGAAAGGTAAAAACACAACTGAAACGTAAAAAAAGATTTGTGCAGTGTATGGAGAAGGTGCTCTGGCTTACCTAATGTGTCAAAAGTGGTTTGCGAAGTTTCATGCTGGAGATTTCTCTCTGGACGATGCTCCACTGTCGGGTAGACCAGTTGAAGTCGATAGCGATCAAATCAAGACATTAATTAAGAACGATCAACGTTATACCATGTGGGAGATAGCCGACATACTCAAAATAACCAAATCAAGCGCTGAAAATCATCTGCACCAGCTTGGTTATGTTAATCACTTTGAGGTTCGGGTTCCACATAAGTTAAGCGAAAAAAACCTTCTTGACCGTATTTCCACATGCGATTCTCTACTTAAACGTAAAAAAAGTTCCGTTTTTGAAAACAAATTGTGACAGGAGATGAAAAGTGGATACTGTACAATAATGTGGCACAGAAGAGATGGTGGGGCAAGCGAAATGAACCAACACCAACCACACCAAAAGCCGGTCTTCATCCAGTGAAGGTAATGCTGTGTATATGGTGGGATTGGGAGTCCTCTATTATGAGCTCCTTCTGGAAAACCAAACAATTAACGCCAAAAAGTACTGCTCCTAATTAGACCAACTGAAAGCAGCGCTCAACGAAAAGTGTCCAGAATTAGTCAACAGAAAATGCATAATCTTCCATCAGGATAAACACAAGACCGCATGTTTCTTTGATGACCAGACAAAAACTGTTAGGGCTTGGCCGGGAAGTTCTGATTCATCCACTGTATTCACCAGACATTGCACCTTCAGATTTCCATTTATTTCGGTATTTACATAATTCTCTTAATGGAAAAAATTTCAATTCCCTGCAAGACTGTAAAAGACACCTGGAAGAGTTCTTTGTTCAAAAAGATAAAAAGTTTTGGGATTCTGGAATTATGAAGTTGCCTGAAAAATGGCAGAAAGTATGGAACAAAACGGTGAATACGTTTTTCAATAAAGTTCTTGGTGAAAGTGAGAAATATGTCTTTTATTTTTATTTAAAAACTGAAGGAACTTTTTGGCCAACTCAATAGACGTAGCATTCCTTTAATTCATCAAGCAATTGAAATCATCTCTCATGATGGACTCAAGCATAAGATGGATGGTTGGACTCTAAAAACTGAGATTTTATGATCCCATGGATTCATGTTAACCTAAAGGGAAGGTTCAGGAAAATTGCTGTTGAGTCCTTCATTTGAATATTTTTCTATTCAATAATTTTACCAATGACTTAGATGAAGGTGTGAAATTATACTCATCAGACTCAAAAAATAGTTTATATTTATGAAGTGCTTACTTTGTATAATCCACACACTGGGGTAATTGTTTTACACTGATTGTTTTGTTTAATCTTCAGAACAATAATTCTATGATGTAGGTACTCTAATTATCCCCAATTTATAGCTGGGAAAAGTTAAGTAAAAAATTCACAATGCTACTTAGTGGTGGAGCTGGGATTTGAGGCCAGGCTACCTGTCTCCACACCCAAAGCTCTCATCCACCTAACTGGCCACCAAAACTGGCCAGGATTGGCACAATTATAAGTGAAGGAAGCAGTATACTTAAAATATTCTTTAGGCGACATTGCTGGGCAAAAATCAGTATTATGAAATTTAAGGGGAATAAATATCAATTCCTCTATTAAAATAACATAAGTCAATTACACAGAAGCAGGCAGAGGAAGGCCTGGTACGCCAGAGTCCCTTGGGATCATCTCATATCCTGCCAGCCTCACCTCTGTTACCAGCCACTGCAGCAGCACATGTCCCTAGAGCATCTGCAGGCCACTTCTGCCAACAGCACCTCATTTAAAGAGCTTACCTCTCTGCCCTGAGATTTTTAGGAACCACACTTTGAGAAGACTGCTCAGGTTACATGCCATAGCAGCTGGAGTAATCCCTAACCAACCAGGGATGACAGCTGATAGATAAATGCATTTTGCTGTCAATGCTTTTTATTGAGAGCAATTCTGACAAGCATTCTATGGCCTCAGATGGTCCTAGTAAGATCCAGTCTCAGTTGCCTGCTACAGCACCCAACTTCACAAGGCATCTTTGAATGTTTTCTCCTCCCTCTCCATTTTCTGCTCCCTGGTCCACCTCTGGTCCCTGCAATCACCTCCAAAGACACCACCTGCACACATATTCTTGTCTCAGACTTTGCTTTTGGATAGTGTCTTAGTTCAGGCAGTTATTTCAAAAAATACCATAGACTGTGTGGATTAAACAACAAACATTTATTTCTCATAGTCCTGGAGGCTAGGAAGTCCAAGATCAAGGTGCTGACAGATGTGGTATCTGGTGAGAGCCCACTTCCTAGTTCACAGAGGGCTGACTTCTCAGTGTCCTCACAGGGTGGAAGGGGTGAGAGTGCTCCCTGGGGCTTTTTTCATAAGGGCATGAATCCCATTCATGAGGGCACCACCTCATTACCTAATCACCCCCAAAGGCCCCACCTCCAAATACCATAACATCAAGGATTAGGTTTTAACATAGGAGTTTTGGGGAGAAACAAACAATCTATTGTACCAGGTAAAAACACTGGCCTGGCAGCGAATCATGTAAACATTAGATCTTACTAGATGACAAATTCAGCTGAAGACAGGAATGTGATATGACAGAAAGAAGGAGGGGGAAGGGAGAGGAGAGAAAGAGAAAAGAAGAAAGGGGGGAAAGAGAGAGAGAGGCAGAGAGAGAGGGGGAGACATTGGCATAAAGACATTACCATCCGAAGACCTGCAAGAGTTCAGTTGGCAGTATCATCTTACAATTATCAGCATCCATGGAGAATCAGTACTTCTCACATTAGGGCCCTTTGAAGCATTTTGTGGGTACCAGAAGGGTTTGATTGACACACACACACACACACACACACACACACACTGTCATGAGCTGTGTGATTTGGTCCCCTTGCAATTCTGCTCTCCAGCTCTGTGCTCAGCCCTCTGCAGCCTTCCTGAGGGCAGAGCTTCCATACTCATTTTAAAGGATGCTCGGCTGGGCACCCCTGGATTGTCAAGGGGTTACTGTTTCCTTTGTTTGTCTTGTTTTGTTGTTTGTTTTTACTGCTTGGGCTTTTTACAAATGACTCTTATGCTGCAGCATCCTTGAAGAAGAAGGCCTGCCACAACAGGTAACGGGAATAATGTGAATAATACCTTGGGTATATATAGCACCTCTTTTCCTAAATGCTTGAGGTGTCTTCACATCTATGATTATCTTCATGACATCCCTATGAAGTGGGCCAAAACAGACAGCACATGGGCTAGGATCTAGCCTGTCAGGTTTCCAGTTTTCCTAATAGAAAGCTTAAGAGATACTTGACTGAGTCATAGGCATTTTCAAAATCTTGCAGCTTCTAGACTAAGAGTTTGTCTGTTTTCTTTGCTTTGTGGTTCTTTCCAAAGTTAATTACCAATCTTAATTAGTGCTAGTTATGAGATCTCCAAGACTATGTTCTTTGTAAACACATGCTACTTTATTAGTTAAGATTTACAAAATCTTTCAATCTAGTAGTTTGGCTTCTCTGATAATGGTTGTCTTTATCTCTTTATGAAAGAAGATATTGAGAGAGATATCCAGCCTTAGTGCCCAAAGCTTGCAGGAAACAGAAGAGCTTCTACCTTCCCTTGTTTCATCTTCTGTGTTTTACTTTTAATTGGAGACTCTGTGAGCAGGAGAGGTTGGAGCAGCGTGAAACAGGTAAATTACCATGGTATTAGAGAGGGTGGGTATATCAAAGATGAGGAAAGGGCCAAGTTTGTAAGCATAAGTAACGGCCACACAACATTTTTCAACACTGATGGCTTTGTGGTATCCAAAAATGAAAAACTATTTTCAAGGTACCCCTGAATGACCTGTTTATGCCCAGGTCTCCACAGGGTGCCTTGACCGTGTCTAGAGACTATACCACTCACCAAGAATCTGAGCCATTTGTCTGAATATGAAATTATTCCCTCACAGATGCTTAGAGAAGACCCATGTGTATGTTCACATGAGAAAGAAAATTGGTCCACAGATTAACTGCTGTGTTTCTTAGCTAAGGTCTTTGGATAAACTCCAAGGCAATAAATCATCACATGCACCAAGAGAGAATTTTTTTGATAGTTAGATCTATCTATATGACCCTACTATATACTGCCACACAATAACAATAATAATAATGGACACCTGACATTTGTATACCATTGTACAAGTTACAAAGTACTTTCTCACTTGCAATAAACATATCAGTAGAGATAACTTGGATTGACCCTAATCCTAACCCTAACCTTAACCCTATTAAGGTAGTATGGTATAGGAAGGGTCTTTCTCAAGAATGTAAATGGAGATAAACAGATCAAATGAGGGTTAGCAGTAAACGCTTGGAAAAAAAGTTGCAGAGCATATTATTTGAATGAGGGTTGAGGGCATGAAGAGTCATAGAAAACCAAGGTTATGGAGGTTCCTTAAAAAACTAAAAATAGAACTACCATATGACCCAGCAATCCCACTACTGGGCATATACCCTGAGAAAACCATAATTCAAAGAGTCATGTACCACAATGTTCATTGCAGCTCTATTTACAATAGCCAGGACATGGAAGCAACCTAAGTGCCCATCGACAGATGAATGCATAAAGAAGATGTGGCACATATAGACAATGGAAAATTACTCAGCCATAAAAAGAAACGAAATTGAGTTATTTGTAGTGAGGTGGATGGACCTAGAGTCTGTCATACAAAGTGAAGTGAGTCAGAAAGAGAAAAACAAATACCGTATATAACACATATATATGGAATCTAAAAATAAAAAAAGGTTCTGAAGAACCTAGGGCCAGGACAGGAATAAAGACACAGATGTAGAGAATGGACTTGAGTACATGGGGAGGGGGAAGGGTAAGCTGGGATGAAGTGAGAGAGTGGCATGGACTTATATACACTACCAAATGTAAAATAGATAGCTAGTGGGAAGCAGCCACATAGCACAGGGAGATCAGCGGGGTGCTTTGTGTCCACCTAGAGGGGTGGGATAGGGAGGGTGGGAAGGAGACGCAAGAGGGAGGAGATATGGGGATATATGTATACATATAGCTGATTCACTTTGTTATAAAGCAGAAACTAACACACCATTGTAAAGCAATTATACTCCAATAAAGATGTTTAAAGATGTTTAAAGAAAAGAGATAGTAAAAATATAAACAAGAAGGAAGTACAGAAATATGTAATATATATATATAAATCTATATAGAACAGTGGTCACAAACTCAAATGCCTTCATCTGAATAAAGTAAATGTGTAAATTTGCAACTATATGATAATAATAATACATGCTTTGCCAAGAAACATTCAAATTCAAAATTTGGTCTAAACATTGAGCTGGCAAAATAAAGCACATCTTCAGGCCATGTTTAGCTTCTGGGTCACCATATTCTATACCCTGGAGGATGAGGAAGGAAGAAGCCAGTCAGCGTGGAGAGAGCAGTGAGGTGCCCAGAGGACAGTGAGGTCACAGATAACAGATACCATGTGGTAAAGACCGTGTCACTTTTGTGTGAGAGACAGAGTGAGAGAGGAATGGCCAGAAGGGACCCTACAGTGCCCTCCATCCCCTGGGACTCTGCTTTCCCCTCCCAGTTCCAGTCCCTGTGGGATCTTGCAGTAAACACCTTTTCTGTTAAAGAGTGAGAGTCTCTTCCTTATAGTCAGAACAGAAACCACTCACATGGCTTTTCTGATTTTCACAAGACCCCTCCACAGGAGAGGGATGGAAATTGGGGTTCCTGGGGTCTCATCTAGCGCTGCTTTCAGTAAAACCTGCAAGCTTTACCTTCCAAGTAGGAGACTGAGAGGCAAGGGTACATGTGCCCTCGTGGTGCAGCATGACATTTCAAACCTATTTGATTCACAGTGGCCATGAGATAATCTCTTTTCTGCCCCTTAGAGAAAAAGGGCTCCATAAAGAGGAATTAGTGGTGGTCTTACTAGTGCTGGGAGAGACTTCCTCTCAAACCGATCCAATTCTGTCTTCAAAAAACCATGCAGAGGATCTGAACACCTAAATATGTCATCATGTAAAGAATATAAAGTAAATACGTAAAATAAAGCAGCAACACGTTAACCTAAATAGCACTAATAAATTGTTAGGCTTAGCAGGAAATGGAAAATAGCTAATAGAATAATGAAGAGTTTGTTTATTCCTGGAGCAGATGGCCATCATCCGTCATGTTCCCAGTTCCCCTACCGAGGACAGCAGCTAAGAGGCTTGCTTGGGGTGGTGAGATGAGCCCAGTAAACCACTGCTTTCTGAATTCTAAGAGAAGTTGTTACTCCAGGACTGAGAGAATCAGCCACACAAGGGAACTCTGTAACAAGAACCTGCAATGAGGGAGGATCGGGTAGTGGTTAGGGTCATGGCATTTGGAGATTGTCAGGGTGGCATCTGTGAATGGATTTTTGGAGAAGGAGTGGGCACCTGAACCAAAGGAGATTAGTCCATAGTCTAGCACACAACCTATTGTGTGCGTAGACTTGAAAGGTTACCTAGCCTGGCTAAGTCTCAGTTTTCTCTCTTGTAAAATGAGAGAATAACAATACCTGACTCAAGTGGCTATTGCAAGTACCAGATGAGGTCCGGCAAGTGAAGTGTCAAACACAGTTCCTCAGACATGGAAGATACTCAACAATTGTTGGTTATTGTTAACATTTAGCCAAAGTAGCAGCCACAGAGCCCAGAGGTCAAGATTCCAAGTCTTGAAGGCCAAACTAGGAGGGCAAGTTTTATCAGGCTTCTATTCACTCTCAGAGTGAACAGGAAGTCCCTGAATTTCAGGTGTGCAGATCACAGTACCAGCTACAATTCACTTATTCATTCAGGAGACAAAATTCACTCTTGGATTAAAGTAGAAAACAAAATACTTGATATCAGAAATTATCAAAACCTGACTTGTAGGATATTGTTTTATTTTACAACAAAACTTAGAGAAAGTATGTTTGCAGATGATATGATACTATACATAGAGAATCCTAAAGATGCTACCAGGAAACTACTAGAGCTAAGCAATGAATTCAGTAAATTAGCAGGATACTAACATTTCCTGCTAAGTCTAACAATTTATTAGTGCTATTTAGGTTAACGTATTGCTGCTTTATTTTACGTATTTACTTTATATTCTTTACATGATGACATATTTAGGTGTTCAGATCCTCTGCATGGTTTTTTGAAGACAGAATTGGATCGGTTTGAGAGGATGTCTCTCCCAGCACTAGTAAGACCACCACTAATTCCTCTTTATGGAGCCCTTTTTCTCTAAGGGGCAGAAAAGAGATTATCTCATGGCCACTGTGAATCAAATAGGTTTGAAAAGCCATGCTGCACCACGAGGGCACATGTACCCTTGCCTCTCAGTCTCCTACTCGGAAGGTAAAGCTTGCAGGTTTTACAGAAATGTACAGAAATCTCTTGCATTCCTATACACTAATGATGAAAAATCTGAAAGAGAAATTAAGGAAACATTCCCATTTACCATAGCAACAAAAAGAATAAAATATCTAGGAATAAACCTACCTAAGGAGACAAAAGACCTGTATGCAGAAGGTTACAAGACACTGATGAAAGAAATTAAAGATGATATAAACAGATGGAGAGATATACCATGTTCTTGGATTGGAAGAATCAACATTGTGAAAATGACTATACTACCCAAAGCAATCTACATATTCAGTGCAATCCCTATCAAACTACCAATGGCATTTTTCACAGAATTAGAACAAAAAATTTCACAATTTGTATGGAAACAAAAAAGACCCTGAATAGCCAAAGCAATCTTGAGAAAGAAAAAACGGAGCTGGAGGAATCAGGCTCCCTGACTTCAGACTATACTACAAACCTACAGTAATCAAGACAGTATGGTACTGGCACAAAAACAGAAATATAGATCAATGGAACATGATAGAAAGCCCAGAGATAAACTCACGCACATATGGTCACCTTATCTTTGATAAAGGAGACAAGAATATACAATGGAGAAAAGACAGTCTCTTCAATAAGTGGTGCTGGGAAAACTGGACAGCTACATGTAAAAGAATGAAATTAGAACACTCCCTAACACCATACACACAAATAAACTCAAAATGGATTAAAAACCTAAATGTAAGGCCAGACACTATAAAACTCTTAGAGGAAAACATAGGCAGAACATCCTATGACATAAATCACAGCAAGATCCTTTTTGACCCTCCTCCTAGAGAAATAGAAATAAAAACAAAAATAAACAAATGGGACCTAATGAAACTTCAAAGCTTTTGCACAGCAAAGGAAACCATAAACAAGATGAAAAGACAGCCTTCAGAATGGGAGAAAATATTTGCAAATGAAGCAACTGACAAAGGATTAATCTCCAAAATATACAAGCAGCTCATGCAGCTCAATATCAAAAAAATAAACAACCCAATCCAAAAATGGGCAGAAGACCTAAATAGACATTTCTCCAAAGAAGATATACAGATTGCGAGCAATCACATGAAAGGATGCTCAACATCACTAGTCATTAGAGAAATGCAAATCAAAACCACAATGAGGTATCACCTCACACCAGTCAGAATGGCCATCATCAAAAAATCTAGAAACAGTAAATGCTGGAGAGGGTGTGGAGAAAAGGGAACCCTCTTGCACTGTTGGTGAGAATGTAAATTGATACAGCCACTATGGAGAACAGTATGGAGGTTCCTTAAAAACGTAAAAATAGAACTACCGTACGACCCAGCAATCCCACTACTGGGCACATATCCTGAGAAAATCATAATTCAAAAAGAGTCATGTACCACAGTGTTCATTGCAGCACTATTTACAATAGCCAGGACACGGAAGCAACCTAAATGTCCATTGACAGATGAATAGATAAAGAAGATGTGGCACATATATACAATGGACTATTACTGAGCCATAAAAAGAAATGAAATTGAGTTATTTGTTCTGAGGTGGATGGACCTAGAGTCTGTCATACAAAGTGAAGTAAGTCAGAAAGAGAAATACAAATACCGTATGCTAACACATATATATGGAATCTTAAAAAAAATTATTATGAGGAACCTAGGGCCAGTACAGGAATAAAGACACAGATGTAGAGAATGGACTTGAGGACATGGGGAGGGGAAAGGGTAAGCTGAGATGAAGTGAGAGAGTGGCATTGACATACATACACTATCAAAGGTAAAACAGACAGCTAGTCAGAAACAGCCACATAGCAGAGGGAGATCAGCTCGGTGCTTTGTGACCACCTAGAAGTGTGGGATAGGGAGGGTGGGAGGGAGACTCAGAGGGAGGGGATATGGAGATATATATATATATATATATATATATATATATATATATGCACACATATAGCTGATTCACTTTGTTATACAGCAGAAATTAACACAACCTTTTAAAGCAGTTATACTTGAATAAAGATGTTAAAAAAAAGAAAAAGAATTAGAGAAAGTAAATCATATTTCTATTGGATTATGAAGGAAAGAATATCACAATCCCTTGCTGATGATATAAGGCAATGTACATAACACGCACCGGCAATCGTGAAACAACGTTTAGGTCAGTGTAAGTCAGGGCTAGTAGTGCTGCCCGTGTATGGCTGTGCCCCGTGAGGGACTGTTACTAAAGCCCGTCGTGAAGGATGCACGCGTGTTCCCCACGCCCCCATCCTCCCTGGAGCAGTGTGATCTAGGGAGGGATTAAAGCCTGAGAGACTACTGAGAGGACTACCTATTTTTGTTATGATTTTAAATTTTAAGGTTTTTGAAGGCAGGAATTTTATCTCGTGCATGTTCTCTAGTACATTTATGGGTATCAATGAGAAAATTAAAGAAATCTTGGAAATAAAAACAGACAGTAATTAATCACAATAACCTTAGTATCCAGGAGTCATTTTCTTTCTTCGAAGCACTACTGTGAACTGGAGCCATGTATTTATATGGTCCAGGGTCATTTTGAGGGATGAGGTTTTTCAGCTTGCTCATGGTAAGTAAGGGATTAAATGAGGCAGAGAAACGACGAGAAGTGCTTGATTTCGCCATCTTGCCTTCCACGTCGCTCTCCCCTTTGCCCCAAGGCCACACTCATCACTCCATGCAGCCATGGAGGCAGGCAAATTGGAGAGGCCTGACTAGGGGAGAGGCTGGGCATCTACAGACCTCACTGGAGGCCAGATCCTATCGGTCCAGCCCGTTTGTCTTCTTCAGGTTCTTAGAGCCATTGCACCAACACCCACAGGAAAGCCTGGTTATCACTGAGTGCAACAGGAGCTGAAGACATTTTCTCCATTCTCACTGACACAGACAGCAAATGACTCTGCCAGGAGATAATACCTAGCACCTCGTTATTCCACCACGTGGAGACTGGGGCTTAGATAACTGCATTCTAACACACGTAGCAAGCACACATGGACACTAAAATAAATGCTTCTAATTAACAAATAAAAATACTTCTGAGCCAAGTGAGAACTGTGAACTGCTTAAGAAGCGTCCGTAGTCACTGGGGCTGCCCATGACAGATCAAACCATTTAAAAACATTAGAGCTACAGAAGGGATGGGATTCTCAGACTCATCCACAGAATGGCTTTTTGGTTCACTCTGCAGAAGATTTTTTTTCCTATTTGTAATAAATGAGTTTAAGCCAGAATCAAATTTTGATACTTAAAAAAAAATCAGCCAGTACAATTGATAGAACCAGTTAAAAGAATGAAACACTTTTGCGTGGAAACAGTGATTCATGAACTGCTCTTCCCTACAGGAGAAGAAACCATTTGGGCTTTCCTCAGAGATGCTTATATTGCTGGCAACGTTGAAAAAAAACTTCATTATATAGAGAAAATTCCGACCTTCAATTTTTCTTCTTGAGAGGGTTCAGTGGTTGCTTTGGTATATGTGTGTCTCTTGGTGAGTGTGTGTGTGCGTGCGCGCACACACGAGTGTGTTTTGTAAAATTAGATTCTAGCAAAGGGAAAGTGCGTTTATGCAAAAGCAATTCATCAACCACTTCTGTGCTCAGAATTCACGGAGGTGATTTAGATACTTTAATGGCAAGGTAGTTTAGGTAGGTAGGAGGTGATGTCCCCTCCCCTCCCCTACAGCTATGGTAATAGAAAACGTGTGTTCTAAATGAATCTTTTCAGGAAAGTAATTCTCGTTTTAATTATTTATCCACTACCAGATATAAAATATAATTACACAGCCAATGTCCATGGGAGCAAAATCTACAGCACAGGATAGAGTAGGAGAGCTTTCTGCTTTGAGAAATTTTCCATTTAAAAAAGAAGATATTAAAAAAAATAAGATTAGCCAAATGCAGCTTTTAGTGCTAATCTTATTTTCATAATGTTACTGTTTAGCTAGAGCCCACTGCTTGCTCAAACAAAATGGCTCCAGAGTTTGCAATGTTTTTACCATGGCCTTGACCTTTATGATGTCAGACATATATTACTTCTCTGCTATAATTTACTATTGACATCACAGATTAAATTTGTTGTTTCAGCTAATGTAACTGAGCAAGCAAGGTAGATTGTGAAACCGAAGCCAGCTACTGAAATACGAGGGTTGTCAAGTATAAATTTACAAAAGATATTCAGACTGGGTGTGGAAGACAAAAATAAATGGACAGAGAAGCTGTTTCTGACAGACTGCAAGGGGCTAGAGACTTCAACTTGAACATTGTAAATCCAAATGTCACGAAACGCTGCTGCAGAGTGAGAGATGTGTCTATTCCTCAGGAATATAAATGGTGATGGGAAACCAAACTTTCAAGATGCCGTGCGTTTTTGAAAAGTATATCCCTGCTGCCTGATAACAAACTCACCGATCTCTTCCTCCTCTCCCCCTACCCCAGCTAAAAAATCACTGCAAGCACCCCCTGCCCCAGAACCTGTAATGACCACAAAGCCAGGGTTCCCCAAGACACCATTTGGACAAGAAGCAAAGGCATGTCAAGGAATACGTTAAGATGCATCTTTTAAAGAAAAATAAATTACCTCAGTGGCTGTATTCCCCAAACGTGAGCCATGACCAGTTTTCATGTCTCATACAAATAATGTTTTTAATACCAAAGTGTAAGTCGCTTACGAGGGGATATTGTAACCACTGAAACACGTAAGGGTGCTCACGTCGCTCAGCATGTAACCCCTAGGAAAGCAGTCAAGCCCCCCCCCCGCCATGGTGGGTCTCTTAGAATAACAGTCTGGTCCGCAAGGCTGTTGTAGGACCAGCCTTCCTTTGTAACGTCCCTAATGTTTTATTTTCCCAGGTACCTTGCCAGCTAAAAGGATTTTAGAATAACTGAAATCAGAACACAATAAATGTGGGCTGTGTAGACGGATTGATGGGTGGCTGGCACAAGAAGCACAACAAGTCTAGAAGGTGAAAATGCTTCTCCGTGTCACAGCTTGTTGTCAAGGATGGCGCCCATGTGGATTGCTCAGTGTAGTCTAGGGTTAGACAGCTCATGGGCGTGTCCAGTGGGCATGCATCTGGGGCACTTTTAGGGGGATAAATAGCCTGGGGTTCCTCTTGTCCCTATAAACTAAATAACTTGCTATCCAACCTTTTCTATGAAAAGTGAAAGAACTCTATCCGAGTCTATGAGTCAGATATACAATGAACATTATGGAATAACACCTAGTACTTTACGCTGGACTGGGCCTTGAAATCATACAGTATCACTACAAATAGACTTTGTCCTCAAGTTCATAGTCCAATGTCCAGGTGTGTCTATGTGTAAGAGAGAAAATGCATATTCTAAGAGCAAATCTAATGTGGGAAATTGAGGATATGAGTACATTTCTTTGCTCCTTGACCCAAATAGTGCCTTTGAATAAGCTGTCAAAAGACTCGGTTGGGGCCAGGCAGTATTTTCAGGTAGTCATGGAAAGAAATGACACCAAAAGTGCTCACTTACATCCACTTTGGTTAGCCATGGAGAGCCTAGATGGAGAATGAGGTGACCTTCAGAGGCCCATTATCATCGTGGGTGTAAGAAGCTTGGGAGGAAGACATGCTGTGAATCTAATCCAAAAAGAGAGACCAAGAGCCCCTTGAGCTGAATCCAGAGCCACCTTAGGGAGATTCACAGCCTGCAAAGGAGGCTCTAACTCACCTAGACCTCTTGACATCTCTTTAAGTTAATCTGCAGGTGATGGACTGCAGGTTAATTGGACATCCTCCAGGGCCTCCTCTTCTGGTGTAATTCAAACGCTCATGGTCCCAGAGCTCCTTGATTCTTAGTCCTACGTATGTGGGAAATTTATCGTAAAAGCTGATGGCTTAATTCCTTCTGAAGAAAGTATTACCACTTCTTTATTTAGAAAAATACCTCTTTTGTTTAAGGAAATCCACAACTCTCACTTTGCCTGACGCTAGCACTTGTCAACATCCAATCTCATATTTTCATGAGCTGTTTATGTTGGATTGGAGCCACTGTGTTTTAATTTATCTCTGTCTCCCTCCGGCCCAGTGGATTAGTTCAGATGTGTTCAGCTGCATTTAACAAAAATCCAAATACAGTGGCTTAACCAATATTTTCTCATATACCACAAAGTTCACGAGTAACGTGTGCACAGTTGGTACAGCAGCTTTTAAACCATCCCTCTAGCTTCTTGCTCTGCCATTTTAACATGTGGCTTTCATTCTCCTGGTTTCACATGAGGAAGGAGAAAATGGCAAGGATGTAGGAAGAAGTGGAGCCTTTATCAGGAAAAGAAAACTTTCCTACAAATCCTCAGCAAAATTCTACTTTGAAGTAAGAGTAATTTTACTAAGAATTACTTTACTAAGTAATTCTACTAAGAGTAACCTGGTTTGGACCAAAGGAGACTGGGAAACAGATGTGTTATCTGGACACAGTGCCATCAAGAACAAAATAAGGGGTCTATGGGCAAGAAGAAAGGAAAAGAATGGAGACCAGGTAGACAGCAGTGTGTATTGTCACACCCATATACCTGGTAAGTCTGCCGTATTTGCTTGTTGATGTGAGTTAGAGGGGATGCAAACTTTAAGACTGCTTTCAATTTTTCTGACACACACACGCACACGCACACACACACACACACTTAAAAGTTTTCCATAATAATATTTTTTCTGAAGACTGGGAAGATGATAAACTTTCCAGATGCTCCTGTATAAACAGTAATTAAAGACCCTTGGACATTTCCTTATTTGTAAAATGACAAGAACACCAGATCTTGAGGCAGGAAACCTGGGTTCTGGAACTGATTTTCCAGAAATCAGTTCCAACTCTGTTATTCCTCCTCTAACTGGTCTGACTGCTTACACTCCTCGTAGCTCTACAAGTCCATTCTCTACCCAGTGGACACATATCTCACTACTGCTTCAAATGCTTCAGTGGCTTGAGTTGAAACCCAAAGTCCTCAGGATCTGGTCCTTGCCTATGTCTCCTGCTTGCCTCTCCCCCCATGTGCACCTCACTCAGCCACACAGGCCTCCTTTGTTCCCTTAACCACATCTAGTCACTGTAGGCCTTGGATGGTACTGTATTGTCTGGAACGCTCCACCCCGAGGTCTTCAATGACTGGCTCCTTCTCACACTTCAAGTCTCAGTTCAAATGGCACTTCCTAACAGTGATACCTAAATACAGTTTTCCACCTAAACCCTCTCTATTCTATAAAACCTGTCCATTCCCTTCGGAGTGCATACCACAGTCTTTAATCATCTTGATAATTAATCTATTTGCTTATTGTCTGCCTCCCATTGAGAATGTAAATTGTTTGAGAACAAGAACGTCCTCTCTCTTATTTACCAAGGGTAATTCTGGCATAGTTTCAGTTAAGTCCACATATAACAAATATTTGTTGGATAAATGAATGAAGAATGAGGGTCTTTAACTTGATCTCACAGATCCTTCCACCGCTAAAACCCTGTGATTTCCATCTCACAGGGCTACTTTGAGGATAGAATGAGACAATGTATGTGAGTGTATTTTTTTTTAACTGATAAGTAGTACACAGATGTTAAGGCTCTTTTAAAAATCGTGTGATTTCGGGCAATTTGTAAACCGTTAAACAAAACTTGGCTCTTTGAACATGGTTTACAAAACAAAGCCTGAAATAATAGAAATTAGATGAACCATTTTAAAACAAAGTGTTTTCTAAAGAGGTGACATTCTGGAAAACAATACCAACCGAGCAATTTTTTCCCCTCAATCAGCTCTGTAGAAAGTAACAATGTTTTCCTACCCTATAATACTTGAAGTTCTATTTGCAAGTCATTTCTAAAGGGCAGCCATTTATTTTGTATTAGTGATTCTGTGAACTGTGGACCCCACTGCGTGAGATCATACATCTCTGTAGCATCTACCAGATACGAAATTGCATTGGTGTGAATTCAAGATTACAGAAGATAGTCCCATTTGAAAACTTTCTTTGGCCCATTTGTGTTTCCAGGTGGAGTACTGGACAAGAAACGGAACCCAAGAGTCGACCTTGATGTTCTTTAGTTGTGTGCAGACTTGATTGAAGCCATTCAAGACTTGTTTTTTTTTTTTTTTTTACGGTATGTGGGCCTCTCACTGTTGTGGCCTCCCCCATTGCAGAGCACAGGCTCCGGATGCACAGGCCCAGTGGCCATGGCTCACGGGCCCAGCCACTCCGCGGCATGTGGGATCTTCCCAGACCGGGGCACGAACCCGTTTCCCCTGCATCGGCAGGCGGACTCTCAACCACTGCGCCACCAGGGAAGCCCTCAAGACTTGTTTTGAATGACAGAATAAGCATGTATTCCCAAGCGGTGACTTGAAGCAGCCACCTCACTTCATGTGGACATTCATGCCACCTTATTTTTGAGTAGTTTTGTTAGGAATACCTGGCCTCATGTCACTCTTCCGCATCTAAACAGGCACTGCATCTAAATTCCCACTGCCCCGAAGGGAAGTCTGATCTTCTCCTGGCATTCAAGACCCCCACAATGGGTCCCAGCCTAATTCTTAAGCATGTAATCTCCCTGCCCCTTTATAGGTAACCACTGTATTCCAGCTAGACAGCCATCTCACCATCCTCTTTGTATTTAATGATAATAATTACAGTTCACACTTATTGAGATCATGCATCGGCCACTGTTCTAAATGCTTTACATAGCTCATCTTAAGGAACACTCAAATAACTCTCTGAGGTAAGTACTACTATAATCCCACTTTCCAGATGAAGATGCTGAAGCCCAAGGGAGTTGCAAAACCACCACCACAACTAGCACGGGACAGAGCTGAGACTCAAGACCAGGTGGATCATCTCTAGAGCTGGTGCTATGCTGGTGCAGCCTTGTACCAGCGAGAGAGCCCACTGTTAGCATCTCTTTCTGACTCTGACTTCAACGATGTCGTACTGACAGCTGAAAATAGGCTGTAGTGAGTATATCTACACCACATAAACAGGCATGATCTACAAACCAGCACAGCCCTCATTTTGTTCCAGATCACCAATTGTTAAACATTTACCAGTAAGCCACTGGCTAGGGTCCGCCCTCTCAACCATTATGTTACACTGCCGCTGCCTTGCCTATTTGCGTGCTTAGGCTTTACTACTACTAGACTGTGATTTCCTTGAGGTAAAGGACGACATCACACTCATTTCTATCTTCTGCTTTCTGGGTACATGGTCTTCCTCTATACAGCAAGTATGCAACACACAGTTATTGGAGCGATTTGTAGTCATTCCCAAGATAGCTAATACCAATATTCTATTTCAAGACGGAAAAAAGAAGTGCCTCTTCTGGATAAACCAAAGTATGTCTAACTTTTTAAAATAGTACATACTCCGAGATGATGTTGTCAGCATGAGCAAGCCTTGAGAAAAGAATCCTGGGCTCTGAACCCAGAAGAGATCTTAGGCATCATCGAATGCAACCCCATGTTTGGCCAAAACTGAGCTCTAGAATCTAGTTGTTGTTCCTCTTGGGAGCAAAAATTGTCATCGAGCACTGGGATGGAGTAATGGTCTTTTCAAAATAAAATCCTCCCTCATTAGTTCAGATATCTGTCCCCACCACTAACACACCTCCTCCTCCCTATTGGGGACCAATGACACACAGAATCTCAGTTACTGACAGAGGGTTGGTGTTGAAAAGGGATACTTAAGCAGTGAATTTCTCTAGAGATTATGAACAGGTCCACATTACCTTCAGAATGAGAACATTAATGTGATTATTCTAGGGAGGGTGCCCATTTTACTGGCTAATTTTCCCAACTTCTAAACCTAAATTCTTCTAAATATATCTCACCTTCATCTTTTACCCCCTCATCCCTGTATCTTTGCTCCCTCCTTTCCATCCACAGGAATTGTGTTCCTGTCCCATCCCCATCTGCAAAATCATACCAATGCTAATATCTCACTAGGCCTAGCTTATTGCCACATTGTCTGTGATCATGCCCAACAAAGAAGAAATCATTGCTAAAACCTGTAGACCTTTGGGTTTGGAAAGCTTATATTGCTCTCGTCTAGAATTTGACCATGAAGGCTATTTGGGAATATACTGCTTCTCCTTGATAGGCCTGCAAAGGCCCCTACCTGCTCTGTGCCCTCCTTAGGCCCAGCTTGATCACAGTGGGGATCAATAAGAACCAGGACTCCTTCATACATGGAGACAAGTAGGAGCCTGACCCAGAGCTGGTTGGCAGCCTAATCTTGTTAGGACTCTGAGTGAATGAAATCTCAGGCTCCTCTAAATACCATTGTGTGTGATGGGTTCTCTGACAGGCCTTCTGCCCTGGTATTCGGTTTCTCTTCAAGGTCTTTGCAAGGATCACAGCCCAGGGTTGATTGCTGACTGAACAGCACCCTCAACCTCTCCCTCCTTCCTGCCATTGCCTTCAGTACAGCATGGGCACCAAGCAGGCAGAACACTAACTGTATTGGCCAGGGTTCTCCAGAGAAACAGAACTAGTAGGATATATATATACATACATATATATATATATATATATATATATATATATAATTGACTTACACAATTATGGAGGCTCAGAGGTCCCCCAATCTGCCTTCTGCAAGCTGGAGACCCAGTGGTGCAGTTCTAGTCTGAGTCCCAAGGCCTGAGAACCAGGAGAACCAATGATATAAGCTCTAGTCCAAATCTAAAGGTCTGAGAACTGGAAGGACTATCAAGGGTGTAAGTCCCAGACTGAAGGCAGAAGGCTGATGTCCCAGCTCAAACAGTCAGGCAGAGAGAGTGCCTTTTTCCTTCTTCCTTCTTTTTATTCTATTCAGTCCCTCAATAGGTTGGTTGAGGCCCATCTGCATTAAAGAGGGGAATCTGCTTTACTCAGTTTATGGATTCAGATGCTCATGTCTTCTGGAAATACCCTCACAGACGCACCAGAAGTGTTTAACTAGGTATCTGGGCATACTGAGACCCAGCCATGTTGACGCAGAAAATTAACCATCACATCAGTGAATAAGCAGGAGAGATGCTGGATAAACACTGGCCTTTCCCTGACCTCAGCAGACCTCTGTGATTGACCATAAAGCATCTTTCCTGACCCCAAGAACTGCCCCCTCCAGGAGTCCCCACTGCCAAGCCCTGCCCCATCCTACCCGATTTAGCTCAGACCCCTGGTCATATCTGCCCCTCTTGCACTGGGCAGACTAAACTGCTGAAGTCCCCCAGGAAGGGGCCAACCTGTAGGCCTCCTGTGCCCCCTTCGTGCCTAATCCATCCCACATGCCCAAACTTGTTCTCTCTTCCCCACTGGGGACTCCCAGCAAGCCACATGGCAGGGACAATGCTTTTTGTTTTGTTTTTGACCAACCTTAAGCTCCCTGAGGAAATAGCCTGCATTATTCATCCATTCTTCTCTTGTTGCCCTTAGCACAGTCCCAACCCTAAAGCAGGAATTGTCTAAGGATGAAAGAAATTATAACATGTCAGATGATAGTCAGCATTCTGACAAAGATATTCAAGAGAGTGACAGTCTCTATGGAACATCTAAAAGGAGTGAGGATTTAATGGGACTCAGTCAAGCAAAATGTTGACCTGAAACAGTAGGAACTGGCAAGAGCCAGAGGGTTTGCACTTTATTTAATAAACACTCATAATATTTACTATGTGCCAGGCATGGTTCTAAGCACTTTTAAGATAATAACTCATTTACTCTTGAGAAGATAGAGAGGTTAAGTAATTTGCCTGAAGTCAAACAGCTGAGTTGTACAGCCAAGCGGTCTGGCAGCAGAGTCCTGCTCTTAACCTGGACATGATGCTGCTTCGTGAACCAGGCAATTATGAGAGAAGCCTGAAGCCAGGCCAGTGGGGCAGAATCAAGTTTGCGGAACTGCTAAAGAGCCAGGAGCCAGGGAGGCAGAGTGTTAGAGAAGCCTGGGAGACAGGACAGTGATGGGGGCAAAGATGGCAGACTGTTCTCAGCAGGCACAGGGGCAGCTGGACCCCACAGGGGCAGAGCTAAGGGAAGCAGTTTCTCCACACCAATCCCACCCTCCCTAGAGAGTACAAGGCAATTGATCCACCCTTGGTACGCAGTCTGGTGGCTGGGAACAGGCTCTGGGGACAGATAGCCCTGGATCTGGATCCCAAATCCACCACTGAACAGCTGTTGACCTTGGACAAGTGACTTAGCCTTGCTGAGCCTCTTGTTTCCACACTGAGGGCGATCAGAGTCCCTCCCTCATAGGGTTGTTACAAGATACTACACATAGAGGGCCATGTTGGATAATATTATTATAACTGTTGTTGTTGTTACTAATTTCAAATCCCCTTTGGCCTCTTATACTGACAAAGCAAACTTAGGATTTATAATCTGCTCCTAAATTATGCCTGGTGTTACTCTTGGGCCGAGTACATCTTCATTATGAGGAATTAACTCATCCTCAAATGTTCATGTGTGTCTACCATGCGTATGCACGAAGAACTATCTTAGATGCTTAAGAGACAAAGATGAATAAAGCCCTTTGTGCTTTAGAGTAAGTAAAAATGTAAAAAAAAAAAAAAAACTTGTTGTAATAAATGGTATTGCAGTGGTACGAATAAGCTGCTATGTGAGAATGGAGACTAGAGTGCCCGGCTGCTTGGGAGGGACTGGAGTTTTCACATTTGAGCTGAGCTTTGAGGGGTGAGGGGGAGTTTGTGGTAGGGGGAAGTGGCTGGCATTCCCAAGGAAGGTGCAGGATGAGCAAAGGCACAGAGGCGACACAGAACAAATTATTCAACTCGGTTGTGAGTGGGGCTGTGGAAGGAGATGAGTTTGGGAAGGAGGCAGGTGTAGATCCTGTAGACAGCGGAACAGTGCTGAGGAATTTTACGTAAAGGAGATGATGGGATTTGATTTGATTTTAGAAAGATTATTCTGACAATAGTTTAAAAAATTGATTAATAGTGTTGTCCCAACTTCAGCAAAACTTTTAGAGATTTGCATATGCTAGTCATCATTTTTGCCCTAACCATGTTCCTCCTGTACTCTAAATTCCTTAACATTTTTCTTTAAACTGGATGTCTTTTTTTCTTAAAATTATTTTAAAAGAAACTTTATATCACAAGCATAAATAGAAAGTCAGTGTCATTTGCCTTAAAAATGAACACAGTAGGTGCAATATCAATGAACCAATATTATAATATTTGATCCAGATAGTTTTCTTATCAAAAGTGTTGAGTCTGAGAACTGTGGTAATTTTGTTAAAAACAACAAGAACAAAAAGTAGTTTAGAAAGTGTCAGTCAGTGTTAAGGATATCCTAGCAGCAATGTGAGATGTTCTTCTTGACCAAATTAGATAGCCTGGATAAGGAACAGAAACAGCAATAATATTCTCATCACATGATCCAATATCAGGAGCCCAAATTGCCTGAAACACTTTACACTTTGGGAAGCATGGATGAGAGCAGAGGTTTTCAAACTTTTTTATCAGGACCTACAGAAGTACATTTTACATCTGGAACCAATGAGAGTAAGAGTATGCAGTCACACACACACACACACACACACACACACACACACAGACACACACAGACACACAAGGCTGAAGAAGAGTGCCAGGCAATAACGCTTGCCCTTACTTTGTGCAATGTGCTGCAATATGCTTTGTCCCTTTCTGTTCTCTTTCTTTCTTTCTTTCTTTCTTTTTTAATGTTAATGGGGGAACACTAAATTGATTTCACCACCGACTAATGGGTTGTGAAAATCTCCTACTTTGAAAATCTCTGAATTAAAGGAAGCTGGACTGAAGGTAAGAAAACAACAGAAGAGGTTATTGTAATAGTCTAGTCAAGGAATGATGCATCCTAATGGACTCTAGTGGCACTAGAAATGAAACAGAGGTAAATTGACATGATTATTGTACTCGCATTTAAAAAGTCGTAAGGTTTCACACAGGGAAGTGACATTTATAAATCCATTTCCTGTGAGTTGTTTTAATGTGAGTCAACTCCCTTGCAAATAGTTAACTTTGGGGTGACTTGTTGGGAGAGCACCACTTCCTGGAAAACTGGCTGCCGGTGTTGATCTTCCAAACAACACATTCAATGAGCATCACATCTGACTGTGTTGGGTTTTTTCCACGTTGAAAAGCATCCTGCCTTGCAAATTCTATTCGCTTTGTGCTCTTCAAGAAATCTTCAACCATAAACACACTTGGGTCTTTAAATCTGTACAGCAATTGTTGTCTTGGATGTTTGCTTGTTCTGTAACTCTCTGGTAACTAAATGAGTGTGACAGTGATGGAATTAAAATCCTAATTACATTGTGCTCATATTATTTGTTCGAGTGAGACTTAACAACTGGGTTCCCTTGAGCAAATGCAAAATATGAAAATGTATCAAGTTTATAGGACAGGGAAAAAATACCTTTTCTGGAATGGCTCTGGAAAGGCCACCTCTATTTACAAGTGTGGCTGTAAAATAAACAATCTTCATCTTTAATTTACCTTTACAACCACACCAAGATGCCTAGGTGTTAAGAAAGGAGGACTGTACAGCGATGCATTTGCCAGACAAAAAGCTTTCCCTGTTATTAATGACTGGTGGTGCCCCAGTGTAATCAGAGGGCACAGCTGCAGTGATATACAGCAGTGACAGACCTCGGGATCTTTCCTTCTCAATGCTAACGTAACAGCTAGCAGCCAAGAACTTCCAGCGCTGCGTATCTACAAGATAAATAGCACAGGAGAGGAATATACGCATTGCTTACAGTCTTGAAAAGTATTGTTATATCCCCCTCCACAATCATTCTAAATATGATGCACGTGCATTTTTCACCATTTCAGTACAATGCTTGTTGTTTGTAAACAGCAATAGTTTTCTAGTGGAGATTTAAAACCCTCCAACTGCACCCATCACTGCGGTCTAATTTGAAAACTCGTGCTTACACTGTTGATGGTGTTTGTAAAGCAGGTTTCCGGAGATTTATCACCCTTTTTACGTTGACAGGCGGCCTCAAAAGAAGGAATCACTTCAAGAATATACTAGAAATCCTTTTTATTTTTGCTCCTCGATCATGCCAAGATGATCTAAAGGGAAAAATCAGAGTCACTCACGGTATGAATTTGACATGAAGGAATCCATAAGAAAAATTCACTGGTGTTTTTATTTCCAGCTATTAAGCCATTTCCCCCCTCTCTCTCCTGCTTTGAACCTGTGACCAGTAAGTGCCATATTTTGCTTTCTTAAGGGTTCAAGAAAGGCATTTAATTGGGAGTTATGGCCAAGACAGAACACAGGCTAAATAACCAGCATGAAAAGAGGTTAGCTTTCTGCACTTAGTCAGGTGTGAATTCCGGTGGAGAAATTCTATAATTACTGATCAGGTTTCCATTAGAAATAAAGTGAACAAAACCACTGACCGGACAAAGCAAGGTCTTTTCCCAGATCAATAGCAAAGACACGTCCATGCACACACAGAGGAAGTCAGTGCAGCTCCATGACCTTTTCATGAACTTTCTGGGAGACGGAAAGATCATTCAAAGGGCAGAGGTCAGCACTCATGCTGGTCACAAACAAAAATCAGATTTAGGTTTGTAATGAAGGATTCAGGGTTCTCACCTACTAGTACAACTTAAACACTATGATTGCACAGTTTCATACATTATCAATTGCAGAAGAAACTGCTTTTGTATTTGCAGCATATATTAGCATTTATTTATCAACACATATTATTTTGTTATCTTTATCAAGCATTGCAAGATTAAAGATGAGGCTTAAAAACCCGAAAACTTCAGTCAAGATGGGAATCTTAAGCTTATCACAAAGGACAAATGCTCAAGATAGTCCTCTCTGAGTAACCTCCTCCACCACATACACACCAGCCCCGGCACACGCAGCACAAAGGGAAGAGCAGGATTATTGAAAAACAAGACAATGGTGAGTTAAGGAGAGAGCGTCAGCTAGAAATAAATGATTCAGGTCATGAGGGGAAACCTGGGCATTGCTCCTCTGTGGGTACAGACCCACCTCACAAAGAAACAGGGCAGCTCAAAACCTCAGAGATGTTCAGTGTGGAAGAGTCAGCAGTAGGAACAAGTAGGAATCTAGAGCATTTTACAAAAGAGCCTTGTCTTCAGATCAGCATCATATGAAAACTGAAAACTAAAGAAGTTTCCTGAACAGATTTCCACACAGAGGTGCCAACGGGTAACTTGTCTTGCCAGTGTTCTCTGACAAAGTGGAGCCCAAACAGACCAAAGTCTGTTAGAATCAATTAGTGATGAGGTGTCTTTGGGGCTCTGACAAATCAGGCAAATATCAAAATATAGGAATCCTACTGTTCTGAAAATTCAATATCCTAGCTCTCAGTTAAGAAGAAAAGGCATCTTCAGAGGAACTGATGCAACCACTACAGGTCACAAATGGCTTTGCCTCCCTCTCTGGCTGGCGCACAGTAGTTCAAAGTTTAGAGAGTTCTGAAGCCTTTAATAAATGCACATGTAACCTATAGTGAAATTTGGGTGCTAAATCTCTCGTGTTTCAACTTGTGTCCTAAAGACACTCATTATTCCTGTCTGGCCATGTTCCACTTTCCTGGGTACTGCATTTAATTTTCTTAGTTACTTGACATATGACACGAGCAAATTTCAATATGTCCTAAGGCCATTCTGAGCAGTAGTTGCTTTGTGAAACTTTAGTTCTCAATATTGTGTGCTAAATTGGAAATTAGCTCTTAGTAAAACAAGTTTATCTATGTGGGCATGTGGGAAGTGGAATAGGCCTGGGAGGGTGGATGCCCATGAAGACTGCAGAACTTAAAATTTAGAAGGAATCTTGGGAGTGCGTTCCAGCTTACCCTCTTTGTTTTCCAGAAAAGGAAACCAGTGCTTGGTGATGGTGATGGTGATGGTGATGGCGATGGTGACGGTGGTGGTGTTGCGCATGCACACGCAACACTGCCCAATCAGAACAGAGGCAGGCCTAGACCAATCAGAATGGACTGTGGGTCTGGTTCTGGGGCAGGATCCTGGAAATCTTTTGCAGGTCCCAGTCAAACCTTTTGGCTGCTGAACTGTGGGAAAGTGGAGGATACACTGGGAAAGGGACTGTTAGCTCAGGTAATAGATAACATATAGAATTGTCTGTCCTGGGAGAAAGATGAAAGATGCTATTTGGTTAAATACGCACCTACCTAGGTTAGAATCCTGACTCTATCACTTCTAAGCTAAATATCCTTGGACAAGTTATGCAACTTCTCTAGGCCTCAGTTTATTCATCTGTATAATGGGGCTAATAACAGTAACCTCATAGGATCATAGAGAGAAGCATATGTAATGCTGCACTAAATGCTTTAAAAGCACTGTTGATCTACCCTCAGTGACCTCCTGAGGTGGACACCTTTTATTATTTGCACTTTACAAATGAAGGAATGGAGGCTCCGGCAGGACAACTAACTTGCCGCCATCTCACATCTGGTAAGAGATAGAGAAGGGACTCCAGCCAAGATGTCCTCCCTGGAGCCCTGTGTCAACTGCACAGACTGACCCAAGAAACTCTATTCAATGTTGGTCTTAATGGCTCTGCTTAAATGGCCGCCTACTGAAAGCCATAGTATTTATTTAAAATAAATAAGGTGCTTATAAAAGGACTTAATGTAATAAATTTCTGCCTAGCTTTTTCCAGAGAGATCAGCTTGCCCAAGTTTGCACAACTAATTCGTGACAAAATTGTATTGAGAGCCCATCTTCTGGCCTTAGTTAGTGCTGTGCTCTTTCCACTCCACACACAGCCTTGAATATAGCTTTCAAAACAGGTTGTAAGACCACTCTATGAACATGGCATAGTGGACAAAAATGTGAACTCTCAAGTCAGACTGCCTGAACTAGAATCCTGGTTCTACTGATGTGTCCTGTGACCTTATAAGAGCTCAATGACCTCGTTGTGTCTTACCTTCCTCATCTGGAAAATGGGCATGATAATAATATGGCCTGTCTCCTCTAGGTTATTGTGAAGATTAAGTGAGGAATGCCCATGGAGCATTTAGAACAATGTCTGGGACATTAAAACCACTCAATACATGTTAGCTATTTTTTTTTTCCCCAATTCAAGCAGGTAGGCTCTGTGTATTCAGATCAACAGCTGAATTGCAGAAATTTTGCCTTGTGCTTTTCAGAACCGTGCTGGGTCAAGGGGACAGAAGTGGGTACATGGTGGACTGAAGTACTAAATTAGAAGGATAAGAGTTATTTTAAGTCTCCTGAAGAGGAGTGATTAAGCCTTAGTTCTGGAAACAGATAATACTTCAAAGAATCTTGGTAACATTATAGAGAAGGAGGTCTGAGAAAATATTTCAGTTGAAAAAGGAAAAAAAATAGAGGGGAGGGGCTTCCCTGGTGGCGCAGTGGTTGAGAGTCCACCTGCCGATGCAGGGGACACGGGTTCGTGCCCCGGTCCGGGAAGATCCCACATGCCGCGGAGCGGCTGGGCCCGTGAGCCATGGCCGCTGAGCCTGCGCGTCCAGAGCCTGTGCTCCGCAGCGGGAGAGGCCACAACAGTGAGAGGCCCGCATACCGCAAAAAAAAAAAAAAAAAAAAAAAAATAGAGGGGAGTCCATGAAAACATACCATACCCTAGTGACAGTAAATTTCATTTAAGGGAAGAGTTTGGCTTGCAAGAATCATGGTATTAGTCAAATCAAAAGGGAGAGTGAACTCAGCTAAATATAATTTGTGTGAAACATTTTATTTTAAATGTTTATTTTTTAAAGGAAATATAATAGGGAACATAAAGTAACTATATCTTGGAATGAATGGACAATTATAATTAACCTGAAATAAATATCAAATCCAATTTTTTAGGGAGAGGGCATAAAGATTTGTAAAAATCTATTTCCCTTTCATCTACTCTCATAAAAAAATACAGAGCACAGTGCGTAGGTTTTTGCCTCTTCTTCCTTTTAATGTGTTCAACTTGGTTTTAAGCACGCATCAGAAAGCAGCTTTCAGTGAAAGCCTTTTGTCATCTGTAGACAGAAATGTCAGAAGCTGAGCCCTGGCCAGCCCAAGGTATAAAAGATGCCATCTGTCCTTCAAGTTCAAGCCCTGCACAGCTGCACACTCGGGATGGCCCAGGATCACCTGGGTAACCTCTGGGTGACGTTCATATTTGAGATGTGACCTAACATGGGGAAGAAGGGGGAGAAATAGCAACATGATACGTAACACATTCTGGTCCAAGTGCTCACACATTTGTCTTCCTGCAAGGCGTAAATCCATTATCTTCAAAACTGGGCGGCTTGCAATGCAGGCATTTCTCCTAAACAGCTGCAAATGATAAGCTCACTCTACATAATTTTCTTTAAAGCACTTTAGAGATATGATTAACCATATACATATATATGGTGGACCCTATTTTCCCTGTTTCAGTATAAAAGATCTAGAGATTTCAGTGTCACCCCCCATTTGTAATTATGCCTATAAATGGGTCCTTCAAATCTGCCTCATTCTATAGAGATTCAGATTTCAACATTGAGACCATACCTTAAAAAATAAACTTTTTAAAATGACAGAGCTAGATCACCATTATAGTCTACCATTCTATTTTTCTTCATGTAGGAAATTTTGTTTCCTACAACATTTTGTTAAACAAAGTGATTTTAACCAAGAGCTTCTTGCAGTGCTTGGGTAAGTTCAGCCCATATTGATACCTAGGGGCCTGAGACACAATAGTTTTCATAGCTTTTGGGTAAAAAAAATTTTTTAAACCAATGGAGCTCTTCTTTTTCAATCTGTTAAATAATCATAGAATCATAATCATGTAACTTGAAGGGGTCTACAAGAATGTGTGGAAGCCAACTTATAACTGGCTGGCAAAAGTCAATCATGTGTCTCTCTCCCCAACTCATGGTGGAAGTATTTACACCTTGGTCACTGGCAAATGCTTCCTCTCCTACCACCCCAGGGGCTGGTTGTTAAACATTTACCAGCACACCACAGATTTTACAGGGTCCTGGTTTCAGCCTTGGACCCTAAACCTGGGGAAGGTTATTTCTGTGGACACTAGTCATTGAGATGCATTAGATACTTGAATAGTGTCTATTGCATTCATGTCTTAAATAGATATGAATGGACGATATGATACAGAGGAGAGAAAAAATGCAAATAATGATGCTTGTTAAACTAGTTTTAATAAAACTACCTTTCAATAAATATAAAAAGTACTATTCAGTCTTTATATTTATTGATTGACATGGCCATGATTGTCAGCTAGATCTTGTAAAAGTGTGGAAAAATTGAGGGTAATAAGGCTGCTAAAAACAGCCTTTTTGAATCAGAAGAAAAATATCTCTACTAAATGTTTGTTCTTTTATGCCTCTAAAGAAAAATCTTTACCTCACATATTAAAAACAACAACAACAAACCAAGAATCTTTCCATATGTTTTACATTAGTGAAGCAAGTTCTTCTCAGAAAAGGTTAAGTAAAGTGGATTTAACTCTGATGCATCGTCAGGTCCGCCTCCTTCCCTGTTCTGGCATTCTCGACTTTCAGTGCTGCACATCCTTCCAGGAGAGTTTAGTAGTAAAACCATAGAGGGGGTTTAGCTTTTATTGATTCTGAAAGAACAATAAACAAGATACTGACAATAATAAACAAAGTTGTTTCAGCCTGGAAACAATCGCAGCCATATAACACTTGGTGGCCTCTTTTATATGAACTGTTCTTTTTCTCTGCACAAGGACTAACACGGGAACTATCATCCATCCAATCAAGCAGGTTCTAGTTGCTCAGGAAATGGTTAAACTATTGCACATCAGTCCCGCAACCTCATGGAAATGCTTTGACTTGTTTCCCACACAAAACCAATTTGAGTCATTTATTTTACTAACAATTCCCAGCAGAATCAAGGCACTGCACAAGTCTCCTTCTCAGAAAAATTTACCCTCACACACGACTTTGGCAAGGAAGTTTCTTCTGAGAAAGACACAGATTTCATGAATTGTCATGAAGGGTCTATGAGCCTTTACTTAATATTAAGGAACTGCACAGTTTGACAATTTTTTTAAAGCAGCCACACAATTTCCATCTAGTTTAATCTGATGCTGTTTCTGTTACATAAAATAAAAGCTTGACTCAGAAATACTCTAGGCTAAACAATTCAAATGCAATAATTACTCCAAGTGCTCCTAGTCACAGAATAGGAGGATGCAGGTCCCTGACTCAAATCTGGTGGTTATCCAGTCAGTCAACAAACACATATCCAGTATCTTCTGGATACATGATATTGTAGTGGGTGTATGTATAAGTTATCCTTGTTTGGAGATTACAAATAATTCTAAATCTTTTCTTCCAAAACAGAGTCTCCAAGGGAAAGAAAATCAAACAGTTAACAATATACTTCTCAAATAACAACTCTTGTTCCAAAATGGGTGATTCATAATCAAGTCGGCTTCTCCCTGCTTGAAGGTCACTGGAAGAGCAGCCAGGAGGGTGACGTTCTCCTGTGATGTCATGGCCCCTGGAGGGTCATCCTACAGCTAACAAACCACAGGCTTCAACCCATGTACACCTGAGTGAGCAAGATTTTTGGTGATGGTTAAAGAAAAGAAAAAGAAAAGAGAAAGAAGAGCAAGAAATTCCAGGACTTTGAGATAGAAAATAAAATCTCTCTTTTGTATTCCAGTTTCAACGTGAACTAAGTTCCACACATGCAACCCTCAAAAGGTAGAGTTTAAGAATACAAGCCTGCATCAAGTCATTAACCTTTAAGGATCTACACAAAGCTATGTAGTGTGACTTTATTAATGAATGTTTTAATGTGGTCTGTAAAAGCTAACAAACACAGGTGCTTGTTATGATTCATCAAATTTAATATTCCATCAAACCTTTCAGTTTAAAGACCAATGATATTGTTAAATACCAAAACCTCAAAATGGAAGTCCTGTACTCCAATTAAATGTAATGCATCAAAAAATTAAAACCATAAGAATTTAATGCTAGGTCAAATTTTTGAATAAACAAACAATAAAAGAAATAAATGCTGTGCAAAAAGAATGAATAACTCCAGAAAATCTTTTATTAAAAACCAAGACAACCAATAGATGTAGCCCTTGAAAACAGACTTGCCCTTTAATGCACACATTGTGTTCTTAGGAGGCGAAAGACCCTATTGTAAGACAGCTGGGCTTTTCACTCCAGGCAAAGGCAAATTCTATAGTCAAAAACTTAATTAGAATCTTCCAGAATTTTTTCACTGTTTTACTCAATGCCCTTTATATCTTGGAAACCCATATTTATGTGTCTGACTTTCTCTATACAACCCCTTCTTGTGTAGTTACAATATACTGTATACATTTTCCCATTGATATTTTATAATCTGTCCTACAAAAGAACAGCCCACCTTGCTCACATTCAGTGTCCATCTGTAAGAATTCTTGGACAGAGTTTTCAAAAAGTCATTTTGCTTTAAAGACTCCTTTATGTCTCTCTTTGTAGACGTTTATGTGATGTGCTGTGGCATTTATCAGAAGAAAAATGAAGCAGAAGAAACTTGGTGGTCTAATTTGGCCTCCTTGATCTTGTATTCAAAATCTAGGTCATGGTCAGTGCCTGATACGTGTCAAAAATGAGTACAGTTCTCGGGAAACACAGCCTCAGGTCCAAAGAGCACATTGTGGACAAAGAAAAGGGCTTATAAATTATGTCACCAGGACAATCCACCATGTTATCAGAGAAAAATCCAAGTGGATTATTATCTTTTTCTCTTCAAATCATCCTGTAGCGATCTTAAGTGCCTTGCAAACTTTATCTGGTTGTCAGATAGGTTATCTCTGATTTTAGTAATGAAGGAGAGACACTGTGAAGTTAACTGATGAGATGAGGCTCCAATAAAACTAAACCAGGAGGCTACTGACATTAGGATCTTCCCATCATGCAAAATGCTATTTCTTACCTTCTGGAACAGAGAATGCCAGGTTAAATGAATTTTACCCAGTATAGTTAATTTCACTCAAACACATTTCTCACAGTGCAAAGTTCTCAAGCATACTCCAAAACAGAGAAAATGTGCATGTGCACTAGATTTTTTTTTTTAATGCAAACATAGAATCTAGGAGATATTTTAACTGACATGGGAAATGAAAATCTACTATGTTTCTATTACGGAATGTGAATAATTCACTCACATCATCTGAGATTTGTGTGGCAAATGGACTCATGAATCATAGGGTAATCATAAAAAAATAGTGTCCATATGAGAAAAAGTAGGGCAATTTAAAAATTTCGGCTCTATGTCAATCCCTCTTAGAAATAAATAAGAAGGTTACATTTTTAGTGAGAATTAGACTCATGTCCAGGGAAAGAGTTTGGTATGATTCAAAACCACAGAATTTATGCTTAGCCTGGACATTCAAAGATATATTCCAAACCACTCATCTGAGAGATGAGGATGCTAAGTCCTGAGAAGTTACACAACTTATCTTCTACAGCCCTAATCAGGGCCACAGTTGACACAATCAAGTTTAGGTCTCTCATTTCAACTATAAAATGGGCCTCCATGAGGAGAAAGGGTTGTACTAGCTACATGCCAAGCTCTCTTCCAGCTGTAATGTCTCCCTAGTCATTACCTCTTCTCAGGGAATATCCAGGTCCCCTGTTTCCCATTTGGTGCTCGATTCATCCTTATTTCATTCCCAGAACACTGAAAGACAGATGTATGAGAATGTGAAAGTCACATTATTGTGAGCTCTTGGATTTGTTGGTGGGGATTGTCAGTAGCAGGGACCAATAAAATCTTAGAAATTTAGAGCATGACTCTGGTACCTTCACAGGAAACAAGAGGACCAAAGGCTGGTCCAAAGGAGCCGTCGCTGGATGGCGCTGTGGAGTCTGGGTGATAGTGAGGTGAGAGCTCTCAATTGTGTGATGGGCTGGCTGGGAGCACTCACGCCCCCACTTGGTCCTGGGCGAGCCCTCACTACTCCAGCTCCATCCACACCTCTTGGTCTTAATCCCCACAGATACACCCAAGAATTTGACTTTTTTGGCAGCAGATGGAAGGGTAGTGTAGCCACTCTCTCAGCCAGGAACATGGTCGTGGAGGGGGATGAGAGTTGTAGAAGACTGCTTTAGAAGCTGACGGAGCATGGTCTCATATGCAGCTGGGAGTCCTCATCAAATAGAGTGTAACATGCAGGACAAGAAATTAGAAGCCCACAGGGCTAGCGTTCCTTTCATTTAACCTTCGTGTGATGCAGCACTGTGCTGGGTACTGCAGATTCTACAGTGAGCAAACACCCAACAAGGTCACTGCAGTCTGGCCACATGTGTTTGCTGGTCAAAGCTGCCTCATACGATAAGAGCATTCAGCACACACAGCATCAGACTCTCTCAGGAGTGTTTTGTCATGAGCTCATCTCTGCCCAGTTCCCAAGAACTGTCTACCTACCCCCTTTGACCTCTATCTTCCAGAAATACTGAACTAATAACTATTCTCCAGAGCTTCCATGAGATCTCTCATCTACACGTCTTTCGCTCACTTTTCTTTCTCACTACAATTATCTTCCCACTACCTCTTTCCTGATGACTTCCTTTGAATCTCTTCTTACGTACCCAGGAATCTTTCTCTTTTCCTCCAACCCCATCCCTGATTAAGCTGGGTCCCTTCGTGTGTGCTCCATAGCACCCTATACCCTCCTATCAGAGTTTTAAATTGCCTTTTGCTTTTCTGTCTCCTCCACTAGGCTCTAAGCTCCATGAGGGCAAGGTCCCCCCTTAATTCCTGTTATTTTATGTCTTAGCATCAGCATAGGATCCGGCCACAGCATGCAAAGGTAAACTGTATTTCAATTTACTTGGTTTCCCTTGTAATTCTGTGTATTTTAAAACATCATTCTGAGAAGTCATCCATAGGTTTCATCTGGCTGCCAAAGGAGTCTGTGGCATAAAAAAAAAAAAAATTAAAAACATCTCCTAGGTGCTCAGTAAACATGATGAATTAGTTGGACAAATACATGAATGAATGAATTAAATGGAAGAAAAGATCCCCACCTTCCAGCAAAGAAAGGAGTCTTGACTCCAGGTGTGATAGTCATAAGAACCTGCTCCTCATCGACATGGTTTCATTCCACAAGGTGGAGGAGTGAAGTTTCAGAAAAGGTTGAGAGTTTCTTGGATACCCAATACTTGCGTAGCCTGTGGAAAACATTTTAGGCTGCCTACTTTACAGCCAATCCCTCCCCTTTCTTCCGTGCTAGCAAAGCCTGCCTCCAATACGAGTGCTAAACCTGCTGGATACCTCTCTGTGGCTAGTTCTTGCCATGTGGCCCCATTCTGGCCAATGAGATGTAAGGGAGAATCTGCTAGAACTTCTGGGAAATAGGTCCTTCTCTGACAAATGGGGGAGGGGGGGATCTTGAGAGAAGCTTGCTTACGCCCTGCCTTTGAGCACGGCTTTGCAAAGGTATGCTGTCTGGAGCTATGGTGGCCATATGATGTTCAAGATGCAGGATGAAAAGAAAACATGCTGAACACAGCAGATCGAAATGGAAGACCCTGGGTCCTCAATGCAGGTAGAAATGGAAGAAGAATCCGGTCCTCAGTAGTATGATTAAGGCACTAAATCATTTGTGGGACCATCTATCCCAAACATCTTTATATATGAGATCATTAAATACCTTTACTAGTTAGCTCATTCATTCTTCAGTGGGTCTAACCCTCAGTGCCTTCCTCTCTCATGTAGTCACACAACCCAGTGAGGAATTTGGCTGTCATGAGGAGTAGGGCTGCAGTCCTGAACTAGCTAAGGACACCAATCCTTGTTTTCAGTTATCAGTAAACATTTTCCCGTGCAAAGTTCAGATTCATTCAATAATTATTTTACCCCTCGAATACACCAGACAGAAGAGGAATATTGGCTCTGTAGTGGGGATTACTTCATGATCGTGTAATCAAGATCAGCAGCAGAACTCCCTGAAGAAGTTCTATCTGTCTTACTTTCCTTTGCCCTGACCTAACATGCCAGGCCTGGCCTGAAGGCAGCATATACAGAAGGCTAAGGTCCAGTCTGAAATGCGAGGCTGCTGGGATTCACACCCAGCGGCCCTGCATCACTCTCCCCAAGCCCAGCCCATCCCCTAACATACCTCCTGATGTCTTTCACTTCTTACTTCTCTCTGGTGATTGACATGCCTCCTCATTGGACCATCAGCTCCTTCAAAGTCAGGGACAGTATCCTACGGATAGCTGTGTCCTCCCCCAGTATCCAAACAAGGGGTCGATAAGTGTTTACCCGTTAATACTTTATAAAAAGCTTAAGACTATCTGTAAGCTAGAGTTGAGAGTGTGTAACAGTGTCCCTGCAGAGAAAACACAGGTATGAAAAGATACTTACGATTCCAAGCAGCAGGCCCTATAACAGCTGCATGAAGGAGAATGTCAAGGTCACTTGGGTCTGAGATGGTAAAGAAAGCTCTACAGAAGAACTGTACCTCAAACTAGTCTTGAAAGTGGATAAAGATTTAGACAAGAAGAGGAATAGAAGGGCGTGCCAGGCAGGACAGATGGTGTGAGCAATGACAGAAGCAGAAGGACTGCTTCAGGAGAGTAAAGGATCAATGAAGAGAAATTAGGAAATAAAATGGGAGAGGTAGTTTGATGTTAGATGGCAGAAGGTCTTTACTGCCAAGCTCAGGAGATCCAGCTTTACGTTAAAGGAAATAGGGAACCATTGAAAGCTGTAGGGGAGAATTACAAAGGATGTACCTTGCAAATACCATTTGCTACACTCCTTGCTGCGAAATCTGAGTCACTCATTGATAACAATGCCAGAGGCTCTATTGTCAGTGGGTAGATTATTAGATAGTGAAATTGTCTGGATCACAGTTTCCATCTTCCTGGTGACTAGGTTGTATGGGACAGACTCAAATGCTTTCTGATCTATGAACTATGGCTTCTTGCTAACAATCATACTTGATTTGAAGGCAAATATTTCCATTACATTCTCAGAGTCAAACTAAAATTATAGTCACTATTTTATCCTTCATTTTTTTGGTAACATCTTTATTGGAGTATAATTGCTTTACAATGGTGTGTTAGTTTCTGCTGTATAACAAAGTGATTCAGCTATCCATATACATATATCCCCATATCCCCTCCCTCTTGCGTCTCCTTCCCACCCTCCCTATCCCTATCCTTCATTTTTGACCTCAAAGGCAGAGGTCTGTAGTAATCCTACACCTCATTTTGTAGCCCACCATCTCATCATTCCAGCAAGATGTTTCTCTTATTTCATTATTTTCTCCACCTTACCCCAGACTCCTTATCACCCTTCCTCTCACCCCCACATAGGCATTCTCATATTGCTGATATGTGTATATACTTTTGTATATCCAGTGTTATATTGTATTTAACAAATTTTAATTTGTTTTTACAATTTGGACAAATGGAATTATGCTTTAAATCTCACTCTTTCTTACTTTTTCACTCACACAATTTTGTTTTTAAAATTTATCCCCAGTGCATAGCCATAGACATCGAAAATATTGCCTCTGTTTGCTGCATAGTATTCCACAAAATGCAAACACCCAACTTACTTATGCATCACCCTAGAGAAGGGCACCCATGTTAATTCCAACTCCCAATCACCACAAACATCACTAAAAAGACATCCCTGTACATGGTGCCTTTGGGAAAGTTCTCTGGGATACATCTTCAGCAGTGGGCTTGCAGAAGTAGGACGACTACACAATTTATTGCCTTTCCTAAGAGGAATATTTTGGGAAGTGAAAAAGGGGCATGGGTTTTCCCTGCTATCCTGGGTACATGGGGACCTCTTGTCACACACACCTTACTTAATCTCACTAAGATTATCAGATAGCTTTCCGAAACGACTATAGTCATTTACTCTTCCCCCAGCAATCAAATAGAGCTCCCATCACTCCATATTCTTGCAAACACCTGGCATTTTCCAGCTTTCTCACTTTGACATTCTGATGTGTCTAAAGTGGTCTCTGCTGTGTCTAAAGTGGTCTCTGCTGTCTGATTACCAGTGATTTGGGGTACCCCTTCTGATACCAGTTCATCACTTGAGCTTCCTCTCCTGTGAAGTGCCTCTTCATACCCTTTGTGCATTTGTCTGTGGGATTTCCCAACTACTTTGGTCAGTTTGCAGGTATCTTCTGTATATTCCAGGTATTAATCCAGCATCACTTTTTTTTCAGAGTCAGTTTTTTTGGGTTTTTTTTGCGGTACGTGGGCCTCTCACTGTTGTGGCCTCTCCCATTGCGGAGCACAGGCTCCGGACACGCAGGCTCGGCAGCCATGGCTCACGGGCCCAGCCGCTCCGCGGCATGTGGGATCTTCCCGGACTGGGGCATGAACCCGTGTCCCCTGCATCGGCAGGCGGACTCTCAACCACTGCGCCACCAGGGAAGCCCCAGAGTCAGTTTTAAGCATTTCAAATATCTTCTCCCAGTCTGTCACCTGTCCATTAATATTGTTGATGAAGCTTATAGTTTATGGTTGTCAGGGTCACCACCATTTTCTCTTTAAAAATAAAAAGATATTATTATCTTCTTCTCCAGGCTCTGGCTGACTCTCCAGCTCTTTGCACATTCTCTGCAAAACAACAGTAAGATCTACGGTGACTTCAGCCAAGCCACTGCCATCCCTCATGACAGTGGTGCTTAAACTTCACTGTGAGCCCAAACCACATGGGTGGGGCCCAGAATCAGCATCTTTAACGAGCTCCTCAGGGAGGCTGATACCAAAGTCCAAGAGCCGCCTGTAAGGAAACGTGGCCCAGGATATAAGAAGCTGGGGCCTGCAGAGTGGGATAAAAGAGCTGAAGGGACCTTGGTGATTACCTAGTCCAGCCCTTCACTTTGCAGATACAACATTCGGAGTCACGAGAGAGCAAGCAACTTGACTGAGGGGCCAAAGGCATCTGACTCCTGCCTGATTCCAGGCTGGGGCTCTTGTTAGCACAGCAGGCAGGTTGGTCTCTCTCTTACTCCAGTGGTTCCTTACTGACATCAAATCAGGCCCAACCCTCTCATTTCACACACTGTAGAGTGAGCCCTGTTTTTGTTTCACAGTTGACTTCTTACCCTGGATCTGGGGTGGTAAAAGGATGAAATGCTTTCATTTTAGGATGTCATTATCATCAGCACATGTATATTTCTTGCATTTTCAGCATTTTCAAAGTAAAGCAAAAGATGGGTGACCCCACCTTGCTGTGGGTAGCATCTCTGAAAACAGTCCACCAAACCTCCCGAGACCGATGCAAACAAAACTCGGCTCCATGGCTTCCCTGTTTCGTATTCACATGATGCAAAACACATGGGCCAAATTTATGTCACTGCAATTTGCCTGGCAGCCTGCGTTTAAATCACCAAGGTTTGCAGCTCCACGTTTTAGGGTGTCGTTTGCAGTCCTATAACCAAGAGCTCTGAAGGAACAAACTCACATGAAGGATCGTTAGCCAGCCGGCTGTGATAGGGCTCTCCTAGCAGAACTAATTAGTATGCTGCAACATATCTGCATATCTCTCAAATAGACATTGTTTGTGTCTCTCCTCAGTGACAGGGGAGATTGTTCAGTAGGACACCTTACCTTTTAATATGCAGGGTTTGTTAGAAGAACAGCTCAATTCATATTTCCCCTGGTTTGATGGTAAGTGAACAGCAGTGGCAATATTAATCTGTAGTAACCTGTCAGTGAACTCTACAGCTAATATGATATAGTTATGATTTTACCATCAATCAGGACTGAACAGGCTCTGGGCAATCCTCACAGCACAGCCTCAAAAAATCTAATTGTGCAAAAGCTTCATTGGTTTCCAACATTTCTTTTTTATCTGTCACAGGCTTTAGGCCTAGTACACAACCTTGTATTATTGGCCTTATTACATTAGCTTGTCGGACAAAGAAGAAAAGGCTAGAGCAGAGGGTCCTCCTGCATTCCATCATTTATTTGCATGCAGGATTTTATTTGACAGTCCTGTATTGTTTTAGATGTAGATAAAAATTATTAGGACATATGGCATCCTATGAACTTTTGAACCTCCAATTGCCAGTGTATCCTAAAGAGCTAGAGGCATTTAAAAATTCTGCTCTACCTACAGAGACAGAGATGCTACATGACGAGCAAATGAGGTCTCCCCAGGGAATTGCATTTTCGAGTCAACATAATCTTGCATGTTCTCCTTGACCAATTTTTATGCCGGGGAGGAGTAGAATCACTGGGAGATGGAACATTAGCAACTGAGATGATTTTTAGCCAAAATTAAGGTTGGATATTTTTGATATGACAATAAAAAGCAGTTCACTGTCTCTAAGAACCTGAACACACAGTGAGAAGTAGCGTGGGGTCACGTGGCCTCCGTTCATGTGCAGAACATTTCTCTGGATGTCTGAGATGCAGATTCAGTTCCAATGAAAGCATGTGCTGAAAACACAAATCCACATCAAAGGAGCTCCAGCCCTTGAGTCCACAGGGTTGGGAGGGACTATAAGACCTAAAACATATAAAAGCATTTAACTGTATCTATTTAGGCATTTTAATCTTTTGCATCTTAAATGCAATCTGGCTTCTTGGAACTGGGAAATTGCTAATCAGAATGTTGGATAAGTGTTTCTATTTTGAAATGTGCACACTTAGAAATAACAGCTGGCCATAAAGTATGTATTTACGTTTGTGATTTAATGTATCACAAACTTTATATTTTATTTCACTTAGCTTCACAAAGAGACCTCACAGTTTTTTTTGCAAGTGCTGTATAACTTTTACAGCAGCTTTATGACTCAAAAACACATATGGCAATAAATCAGATATGTATACAATGCCCAAGTTTTTTCAAATTTGAATTGCCTTTTAAAAAAATTTAAGGATGACGTCCATTTCTTATACTGTTCTAACTCATTTAAAGATTCAATTGAAAATTCCTATTCATTAATCAAGAAAATCTGCATGGAATTATAGTGATTGTCTTTTGAAACACTGCACCCTTGCTTCAAAGGAAACATATTGTGACTAAGGGCACATCAACAGCACAGCTGAGTGTTAACCCTTCACAAACCTGTGTGCACATTGTCCACAACCTAATAAAAACATCAGCACAAAATAAGGAAATTGCTGTGGCATCCTGCAATAAGCCTGCAGGAACGTGCCTGGGAACTACTGGGGTGGCTGCTGGAGCAGAAAGACAAAAACAGGATGTGAAAATGGTCTCAGCAGTTGTGGTAATTTTAAGAGTTCTCTGGCTACCAGTCTGTCATCTAGGACATTGGCCTTAAAAAAAAAAAAAAGTTGTCTCCGGGTGATCTTTGAAAATATCTAAATCTCAATGATCTTGAGGAAGACCACCTGAAATCATCCCCGCTTTGCCAGCGCCCTTAGAAAGTGACAGCTCCCGGTGTAAGCATTCTTGACAATGTGGTCAGCACAGCAGTAGCACGGATCCTTGTCAGGACAGGAAAATGTTCGCATTAGTCAGAGCGAGTTTCGTTCCAAAGTATCTAAATACCTAAACAGTGGGGAAGACTTACTAGGTCCTGCCGTGCTGTTATTAACAAGCAAAACATAACATAGAACGTTCACATGAGCAGGTTCAAAGTCTGAAAACTAGGAAAGGTCCCCGAACTGGATAATTACCCCCAAATCGAAAATCTAGACAGTTTAACTCAGACATTGCTGAATATCCACACAATTTTTTGTAATTAAAAAAGCATCTACAGAGACATAGGTACTATACATGTAACATTCACGTCAAATGATAATGACAGTGGAAGATCTCTCCAAAGGTAAAAAGGGCTAAACCAATGGAGAGTGTTATTTCACCAACGTTCTCCTGGGGTGAACTGGAAAAAAGATAACTGGATTCATCCTATTAATGTCTTAATAACTGTAAGTTGGGAAAACAGTCTTTCAAAAGAGTTCACTGAAAACAAAGACAAGTTGAGAAAATAGTTTTTCAAAAGAGTTTGCTGAAAACAAGGGCAAAAGTTTTATGGAGGTTTATGGGGGCAGAGAAAGGGTGGAATTCCTTAAAAAAGGACCGTCTGATCATAGTGATAGATACAGAGTTATGGGGGAGGAAGGGAGAAAAGCTTACAAAACCCACGTATTAATCAACTGTATATCTGAAATACAGATAATAAATATTATTGTACAAATTGTTTATATTTCCAAACATTCATCTCTATATGTATATATTACATATAAATGTAAAATATACATTTTCATGCTATCATACAGGGTTTTCTAGGAAAATGTCAACTAAATGCACCTTAGGTATATATTTTGGTGGGTTTTGTCCTTTTTGAGAATATTTTCTAGATCCCAGAGAATCTAATGCAGTTTCATATCATTTATTATTTTTTTTTAAATTATACTCCTGTTTGGAAGGTATAAAGAGCAATAATTACTCTGGCAATATTGCAGAACTGGGCTTGGAAAGAACTGAGAAATAATATAAAAGTCATAATGGCAAAATGAGTGAAGATCAGCAGCCAAGGAGAGGGAAACACAATTAGAAGCTCAGTTGGTCAGATTACAATAAAGCTGATAAAAAATACCAAGATTCATTTCAAAATTATTAGAAAAATGTCAAGTAATGTATGAATCATTAAGGTTGGATCAGTCAGGTTCCTCTGGTACTTTGCCACCGAAAAATTAGAGGAATTGAATTCGTCTTCAAATACAATCACATTCACTTGCATTCTTTTTTGAATAATTTTATAACATCAATATAAAAAGTTTGGATTAAGTCTATAGTTCGAATGAAATATATGTTGTGGGTCAAATGAAGTATTTGGTTGAACCATATGAATGTGCCATTTTGTAGGCCGGGATTGTTTGAACTTTATCAATTTCATGTGGTTCATGTATTGTAATACGTGTTGCAATGTAGACAATTTAGGATGTTTTTGGAGTCAAATGGGACATGTATGGAATCTCTCAGTTCCACCACCACTTTACTGGCCATGAACCCTTAGGAAAGTTACATGCTTTTATCTCTCCTGTAGTGTCCCCACCTAGATAACAGGCAACTGGTGTCTATTCTTGGAGCATGTGTGCATTTGTGTGGATTAGATGAGTGACCTACATAAAGTGCCTTGCACAGGGCTTTGTCCCCATCTAATGTAGAGGTGATTCCTCATACATTTATTTTTAAAGTCGATAGTTTAGAACTCAGAAAGGAGGGACCTTTTGAGATGCCCCAAGATTTTAAATGTTCTGGGCTTCTGGGCACCTTCCAGAAAAGCCACACCTAACACAAGCCAGCTGTCCATTATAGGTGAGAACATCCCACCAGAACATCTGCTTTGAATTAATGTCAGCTTCATCTTTGAAAGATATAGCGAATCTTGTTCCCACACCTCACTCTGCCAAGGACAGTAGAATTTAAAATAACCAGGAAGACACAGAGAATAATTCTTTGAAATTCAATAGCTGTTAAATTGTGAAGTAGGGTGGGTGGGGAGTTTATGTCAAGCCCCTCACACTTCATAAGCAATTTAATAACTCCTGAATGTCTGATGGTATTATTCCCATCAACCTTAGAGTTTGGGTTAATTTCCTTCAGGGTAAGCTTTCTCACACCTGGCCCAACCAGAGGAGTAGGTGCTGGGCAAACTCTGGAGGGTGCTAGTGGGTGGTTTTTTCTCAGTAGAGTCCTGATATCAACACCCACTCTGCTTTTCTCAAATCAGCCTGCAGAGTGAATCCACTACTGATAAGCATTCTGGCTGAGGAATGCTGAGCCCTGAGAGTGAGTCTAATGATGAGCCCAAGGCTCTGATAAGTGGTTTCTATGTAATATTTCATTCCATTCTTACAGGTCTGCAGGAGTATCATGGCCAGGTAGAGATGAGGAAACAAGTTCAACCCCACCAAAGTCACACTACTAAGTAGGAAGGAATTCTGGGATCTGACGGCTCGCTAGTACACTCTAGTGCTTCTGAAAATCAAGAACAGCTTAAGGATAGGCATGATATAGGGGACTTTTTTTTTTTTTTAGTAGAATTTCCACATCAAATAATCAGTTAGATTATATTTCTTCATTACATCCTCCAACTCATTCCCATTATCCTTCAAAATGGGTCAAAATTCACTCTGGGGCTTCCCTGGTGGCTCAGTGGTTAAGAATCCTCCTGCCAAAGCAGGGGACATGGGTTCAAGCCCTGGTCCGGGAAGATCCCACATGCCGCGGAGCAACTAAGCCCGTGTGCCACAACTACTGAGCCTGTGTTCTAGAGCCCGCAAGCCACGACTACTGAAGTCCGTGCTCTGCAACAAGAGAAGCCACCGCAATGAGAAGCCCGCGCACCACAACGAAGAGTAGCCCCCGCTCGCCGCAACTAGAGAAAGCCTGCACGCAGCAACGAAGACCCAATGCAGCCAAAAATTAAATAATTAATTAAAAGAAAAAATCACCCTGACTTCCATTAATATGACTAAAAGGGTCCTCTTTTTTCTATACGATTCCCACTGTTTTAACATTAAAGGGGACTCTTTCAATGAACTGGAGCATTGTTTTCAGTCTCAGCTTTCCTTCCAATCCTTGTCACTGGGTGTCTTTCAACTTCAGCAACAGCTCCTCATACCACAGCTTCTTCTGGTGTTAAAAATATCAGACTTTGTCTATTTGCAGGCCCAGGTTACCCGGCACAAGTCAATATTGTGCATTTGAGAAATGCAGGAATGAGCCAATAGAATTAGCAGAGTAATTTACTGTGCCTCGGCTACAGCTGGCAGGGATCGCAGAGGGAAGCTAGCAGATGTCTGTTTGCTAATGGTGGCTTCCTCAACCGGTCAGAGCCCAGGGCCCCATACCTCCGTCAGCCAGTCTGTCCAGCTTAATACAAAAGGATAAGGGACATTTGGGTTTCCTCAGTTTGTGATGCCAAGTGAATTCTCCTTGTACTATTCACTGTAAATTTCCATGTTTTTCATGGTTATAATATGGAATAATATTGTATGAAGTTTTAGATTTGTTGTAGTGAAAAAGGGAAAGGATTTTGTTGTGGACAAGGCAGAAATTGATATTGGGGTCATAATTTCTTATAATTACAGGAATTTCCTATAATTTGAGCATTCAGAAAATCATGGCCAATGATACCCCATTATGAGCTTGGCAGATAGAAAATAAAATGGTAGCAGGAGGATCTTGTAAGAATATGTGGGTTTCCCTTTGTTACAGCAATGTAGTAATTTACAGACGTTTTCTTTTCTCTCTCTAAAAAACAATGAATAAACATGTAACAATAAAACATAGAGTCAAGGAAAACCCTGTTTCCTTTGGATTAATCTCTGTCCTTGCCTATTTGTGCAACCTTCTGGGAGGAAAACCAAGACTTCAAGGGTAGCAATGCTGTCTTTTGCGAGGCCGCTGAGAAGATAGTACACTGTGAACTCACAGTAAGGCTTGGTAACTATTTCTGTCTTTGTTTCATCTTCTTGATCGTATCTATTACACTGGGATTTTTATCTATCAAAAAATATTCACCTGAGACACATTTCCTGAAGCTTACAATGGCAAGGTCTGAGTCAGTTTCATGGGGAAGACAATCTCACAAATGGGAGAATGATAAATGTACAAATAATAATAAAACAGGAAATTGGTATAAACTTTGGGGGATGAGGTCAGGAGAGGGTGTTTAAAAGAGGAAAGATAAAATAATAATATAAAAAGAGTGTCACTTCAGCTTGAAATCGTTGTAGGACTTACACACAGCCAGAGGTGTGGAGGGGGGACTTTGGAGGCAGAGGAAAGCGGGGGACAGAGGCAGGGACTTGGTGAAAATGAGATTCTAATATTTGAAGAACAGAGAGGAGTCGCTTGGGCTGCATGGGATGTTGGTGGAGAAGCGGTCAAAGATAAGCCTGGAAAAGAAACCAGTCTAGAGCTTGGAACGCTTTGGATGCCCAGCTCAGCCACGCAGACTTTATGTGGTAGACACTGGGCACCACTGAGGGGGTCTCAGCATGATCTGCCCAATCAGTTCTGTGATTCAAGGTCATTGGTCATCAATGTGTAAGTTGAATTTGTAGGTACAGACCAGCAGGAAGTTAGGGGAGAATGGAGGCATGAACTAAGCTGGTGACATGGGAATGAAATGGAAGCTAAGGTGAGGATTAAATGATAAAGGGCTAGAAAATGCAGAACTCCCAAAACGACTGGGTGATGCACTAGGAGTGGGTTGGTTTTAGAGGAAGGAAGAGCTAGTGGCAACTGAGTTTTCAACCTTTTAGAGAAGGAGCTGGTTTGAAGACACTGCTGATTGTCCCAGCATGTCAAGTGCTTTGCATGCACCATTGCATCATACACAAACAATTTTTATTAGAAACAATATTATTCCTGCTTTACTTCTGAGGAAACTGGGACTCTGGTAATAACCAACTTGCCCACAGTCACATAGAGGGCATGTAGGACAGTGAGGATTTGAACCCAGCTCCAACTGGCTCCCTGTCCCAGATGTTTTCCATTTGTATCCTGAAGAATTCCAGAGGTCCTCAGAGGCTCCTTGGGATCTCCTGGAGGGACCTGAGAGAGTTTGGGCCCCTGGGTCCCATCTTGGCTTCAACCTGGCTTAAGTTTTCCTGGGATGAAAGAATTCTCCTACTAGCAAAACCAGCATGTTCTATTCCATCTTAAGAGACAGACTTGTTTTCAGACATGCTGAATTTTAAGAGCAAATAGGACAGGTGGAGGTGTCCAAATGTTAAATAGAAAGAGCTGATCTTAGGGATGCAGATACAGGTTCAAGAGCATGTGCGTGGAAGAGACTGGTGCAAGGAGCTGCCTAGTTCCATGCCAATGTTAGCTTTCTAGGATAAGAGATCACATTCTGGTATTTCTAATATTAGTAAATCACATTCAGCTGTCACGTGCTGGGATGGCTACTAGTTCCCAGTTTTCCTTTGATGCTGGGTGTCCCTCTCTCAGGCACCTACACACCTCTCCTCCTGCCAGTTGGGTATCCAATTTATCAAGAGCACTTGGGTTTATTCGCAACCCAGCTCTTGCCAGTTGTTTTTGTAATTCATCATCTTATTGAATAATACATAAACTAGTGCAATATGAATGCAAAAGTAAAGAAAATTTTTCCTTGAAAAATAAGTGGAATTACTTGGAAGGAATAGGCAAGTTATTCTGCCTTTAAATGAGGTTGGAATGACACTGTTATAAAATATTGGAGGAAACCATAAAAATCTAGACAGATTCTGGGCTCAGATTGCTTTTCAAGTGTCTTTAAATTCTTACAGCACTAAGAAACTAACACTGGAAGTTGTAGGTGATGCATCATAGGTACAGCTTCTACAAGAAAGTTGACTTGGCCTCCAAGCACCAGATCTTGGTTCCTCATCAAAAGAATGGGAGATTAATAAATATTTGTAAGCTTTAAGTGAAAATAAAATGTTACATGAGTTTGTATGTATCACTTTTTACAATGCCTTGCTTTAATGACTTCTTTATTAACCTACAACGACTAGTCCTTGACGAAGTCTCATAAGAATGGGTCTACCATGTATTTCTAGTCCCTGAACAGAACGGGAATTTTTACCACTTGAGCACAGGTCAATCACTTGACTCTTTCAATCCTTAGGTCAAACCAACTAGGAGATGTGGCCAGAAACAAAAAATCATTGAATTGGGCCGAAGCTTCCTAGAACTCATAAATATGAGAGGGGGTGAGAGTTTAGATGTTAATGACTTAATTATGATTTCCATTTAGCAAATCATGTGGAAAGAAATTTCTTCTTACTTTATAGGCATAATTCTGCCAATCTCCACGGTAATATAAAAGAGGGTTTCCAGCTAGGCTAGCGGGGGATGGACTATCGTGAAGGCATTTCTAACTGCGTGCGCAAGGTCAGATTTTACTTTGCTGCCCTGGAGAAATACGAGGAGCTGGAGCAAGCAGAAGGAGAGGCCGCCTTGCTCCCCAGCAGCTGCTGCACTGTGACCCGGAAGCCCCGAGCGTTCAGCACCAGCCGTTAGGCCTGTGTCTCTAATTGGCACTGCAGCCAGTTGAGACTCCTCCCTTTGTGTGCCCCAGACTGCCAGAGCCAGAGAGGGGGGAGAGAGAATAATATGTGTTTGTGGTGTGTGATCACCTGCTTCCCTTCTCTTGTTGCCATGGGTTACGGAGCCCAGAGCTGGAGAGCGGAGCCAAGCACTCTGGGTGGAAATAACTGCGTCAGCCCCTGAAAAAAAGGAATCAGAAATAGGGAGCGGGGCGACAAAGGGCAAAAGAACAAAAATCGACTTCCCAAGGCGGCCCAACTGTGAGCAAGGAAGCCAGGCAGCCAAAACGAGAGCGGCTCTTCATAAATCTCACTCCCACCAGCCACGCTGGTCTAAACAGTGGTGAGGAGAAAAGAACAAATGCAAATCTATGCAGCCATCCTGTGCCTCCGCCCACTAGGGCCTTAGGTACATGTCTAGGATCCACCTTGGAGATAAACAAACAAAGTCTGTTAAGAGTTAAGTCAACAGCTGTCAGGGAGCCCATGCTTCGCATAGCATTATGGAGCACCAGGCGCTGAGCGGAGAGACACACCAACGGGAAGGAGGCTGTGACCTTGGGGAGGCCATCATTTAATTAAGCATCTTACGTCTGTAAGTCAGGCTTATTGTGAACCCTGCACCCAAATACACATTACCCTTCTTATTTGATGGCCTATCAGGGAAAAGAATGTGTTTCCTTCTCTTTCCTATGGTCTCTATTTTGTATGAAATATCATAGACTTTAGAAATGGAGGAGACTTTTCAGCCAGTTCAATCCCCTCATTTTGCAACTGAAAAAAGCAAGCTCAGAGAGGTTATGCGCCTTGACCAAGATAACCCAGCTTGTTTAGGGCTTTTTTGTTTGGCTTTGGTTTTGTTCGCTTGCTTGCTTTTTGCAGAGGGAGAAAAAGGAAAAAAAAAAACTTAAAGGATGCACCTAATATCTAATTGTATGAGTCTCAGACTGTATAGCCAGGAGGTTGAGATCCCACATCTCTTCAGACTGAATTATCAAGAGATAACTAAGATCTCTGCTTTGGCGATAGGGCCACCCACTGCCTTTGGACGTGAGGGCAAGGGCTGCTTCCCACCAACGTTGCTTGGTCCACGTCTCACGGATGGCTGGACGTTTGGATGGATGTGGTTGTGCAAGTGTGATCTACAGGCCTTTCTAATTCATACCAGGACACCGCCATGGGCCTCCAGGAGCAATTTCTTCCTTCTTTGAACCCGGTCAAAGGAGATGAGTCCTCGGGTTCTTGCAGTGCCTGTAGACTTCAGTCATCCCCTCCATCCTGGGTTCCTGTGCTCTTCTCTGTTACCATCTGCTACTGGCAGGAAACTGATTCCATGAGAGGCTGTGGCTAATCTGTGCCTAAGGAGAATGAGTTTCTTGATGCCAAGTGACTGACTCGCCCTTTGCCCTCTCCCTTTCCTGCTGTATCTCCCACTTGCTAAACACCATGAGGTGGATGTTCTCCTCTTGGCTTCCAGTGTATTTTGCTACCTCAAGAATTTAGCCTCTCACATTAAAACACGTGGGGAATGGTGTCACTTGCATGCTTCTGGCAGCTATTGTAAAAACGTAGTATCTACCCGATGACAATAGAGTAGAAATAACAACACTGGCTGCTTGCCTCCAGGCCCCTCCTAGAGAAGGCTGCCATCAGAGAGAGGTGAGCATGACCCTTCGTAGAAGTGTGTCAAGCTTGTCCAGCTCTTCTCTCTCCCTCTAGTTCCCGGGGTGGGGGTGGGCAGGACACAAGGGGCAGAGCCTAGCCCAGGTGTCTTAAAGGGCAAAGAGACTGTTCCACAAACATCTGAGAGTCTTTATGAGGAAGCACTAGAAAGCTCTGGACCCTGGGAGCACACAGGAAGCTGTAGGCCACATCTTAGAATGTAGACTGTCCCAGGAAACCCCAGGAAACAGATGTCCAGGTCCATATCCCATAGCACCACAGCTATTCCAAATGCTTTAGAAGGAAGTTGAACTTCTCTCTGCTAAAGAAATTAATCCAGAGACTAAATCCTGCTTATTGTTAATGGCTAGATATCCTTGAGATGGATCCCTTGGCAAAGTCCTTTGATCTCGGCCAGCCCTCTGGGGGCTGCATATTTCTCTCAGAATCAAAGTCCATAGATCTTTTTTCTTCCTTCAGAGGTCCATCTATACTCCATGTGTTTTTAAAAATCCTTATACCATGTCCTTCTCTATTTCACTTCACTCTCTTTCTCTCTTCCTTTCTCAAATCACTCTTTACCTTTCACTTTTGAGTTCCACCCAGAAATGATGACTTCTTGGAGTTCTGGGATTCAACAGCCCCCCACTCACAAGAAATGTTCACAGAGCACTTATGGTATTCCAGCACCAGAAATTCTAGGGCCAGGGGCTGAGGGGTAACTGCAAGCATAGCAGATGTGCTTTCCGTCCTCACCACATAGTCTAGGGAGTCAGGAAAAGTCAGAGGAAGTGAAGTTTCAGCTGAGAAGGAGAAGAACTGAGGATGGGCAAAGGGAAAAGCAGGTACAAAGGCTCCAAGGCAAGAGAGAACACAGCAGGTGTGAGAAAAAGGCAAGAGTTGAGTTGAGGAAGCCGGAGGGTAGACAGCAACGTAGGGATGGTGATGGAAGAAATGATGTAGGAGGAGGCTGGCGGGGAGCAGGTCATGGAACACCTTAAACCTTCTAAACCACACCAAGGACTTAAACTTTACCCTTTGGGCAATGGGGAGCCATTGAATGTTATAAGCAGGGTGTGGTGTGATCAGATTTGAATTGTAGAAAGATGGATGCAAGATTGGAGGAGCATTGCAGTGTTAGCAGAGAGTTATGGAGAAGTCAGGTGGGAGTAAGTATGACCTGGACAAGGGTAGTGGCAGTGAGGATGGGAAAACCTGAACAGATTAGAGACTTACTTAGAAGTACAACTGACATCTGGTAGCTGTGGGGGCTGGTGCATGAGAACAGCATGGGCTTCTCTGAGAGACCTCATTAATTATGGAATAGGAATACAATAGTGACCTCAGATGTCGATCGCTGTGCTTGTCCAATCACAGCCCCCGCTAAAGGGACAGATCTAGAGGAGCTTATGTTAAACAATGCAATCCTACTCCACCTGTCCTTGTGGATGAGACCAAGGGTAAGCACCTGACCCAAAGGCAGGCCACCCGCAGGCTGGCCAGCAACCAATGATGTGGCCTAACCATAACTATAACCTGGACCAATTAACTTTGCTCTCTTGGGAATATGGACTATGAAAATGCCGAAAGAATGAGTCAATAATAAGAGCTAAAGTTCAAAAAGGCTGAATTAAAGAGAGGGTGAAACAAGAGGGTAACTGTGCCTGTGAAGTCATAAGGAGGGGGATGTTAATGAGCAAGAAATGGAAGCCAGTCCACAGAGAGGGTAGAATGGAGCGGATGACAAACACAAGCAGATACACCCACAGAGGCATCCCTGTGGCTCTGAGAGCAACAGTGAGCATACGTGGTTTCTAGAACTATTTTGGGCCCTGAGCACTGTCTATTTCCAGTGCTGTTCCACAAGTATCCTTGCGATAATCACTCCCGTAACTTGAGAGTCTCTGTTCATTGCAACAAAAGAGCGTTACCAAAACACTCACCTAATATTTTGCCCAGTGTCACATGCTTGTCTCTGCCCATCTTACAGCTGGTCTCCAGTGTGGTCCAGAGATGCTGGCCTGCCTTGGATCCCTCAGGAGGGATTCTTCCATCCCTGATGACTTTCCAAGAGCTGCCTTTGGCCACACTCAGTAGGTACATTAAGATCAGAAAGAATGTACAGCTTCATTCCAGAGCTTCTGCTCTATGGCAGAATTTTAAACCCACAACGTGTTTCAGTGGGTTGAAGATGTCTTTAAACGTGTGCCCCCATCTCCAGAGCTGTGATTAATTACTGGCGGTTGCTGCTGGTTATGCCTGCAGCTCTCAGCAAGATAATGAGTAAAAAGTATTTGAGCTTTTACATTCTCTGACAAAAAGTCTCTTTGAAATAAAGAAAGAATGAAAGAAAAGAAAAAACTGGATATAACTTATAACAATGTCTATATTTTCTGGGCAGCTTTGGCCCAGCCAGCACCTGTCCTAAGATAAGCTATGATGGAGGCAGGTGTGTTGCTTCTTCCCCACACACCAAGTTATCCTCATCATGCTCCGTGCACATTTCTGAATTAGTTCCAGCTAGTTAGTGTCACTGCAGAACAATTTAGACTGCCATTGTTTGAGTATTCAATGTATTCTTCGATGAAGAATTCCCAGAAAAGGCAAAATCCATTATCTACACATAGTAGGAAAATAAACTTTCTCCCCAGCCTAAGACATGATGATCAAGAAAGCTTTTCATTTTAGGCAGTTGGAAATTTCGCTTTCAAGTGGCTTTGTCAACTCTTTTAATCAATGTGCTTTGGAAAAACAAATTTAGCAGTTTGGCTCCCTTATTCAGTAGGGGTGAGGTGTGACTAAGGATAATAGCTATCAATGGTTCATGGTCTGTTAGCCAGCACTGGCTTATAATAAAGTGCTGCTACTGACAGCTGTGCCTTGAAGTAGCATCACAGAAAAAAAAAAAATAATAACTAACAAACCTCCAGATTTGACAAGTACAGGGCGGGACGTATAGGGAGAAAAGGGTGTTTCTCTCCAGCTAGCAGAAAAATACTCTTCCCAGTGCAAGAAAGCTGTTCCTACAGCATAGTCAAAAAGTTTTCAGGTCAATATAGCAGGTTGTTGATGTTCTCGGAGCTACATTTCAACAGATGCCAAATGTTCTCAGGGCCAGCACAGGGAGAGGAGGTGAGTAGTGTCCATGCCTCCTGTGGATGGGGGGTCAGGGGTGAGGAGACCTCTGCTTCCTAGCAAGGACTCTGTAGGGCACCACACTGGTGGCCAGGAAGACTTCAGGTGGGTGGTCAATGTAACTGGACTGGGAGAAAGAGCTATAAAAGGGTGTTTCTCAAGGTGTGTTTCTAGGAATGGATTAAGTATAATGTAAGAATAAGGTCTGAGGTCAAATTAATTGGGAAAATTATGGGTTAAGTAAGGCCGAACAGGTCTGTTTGTTGTAGGACTTCTCGAACCACTTAATAGGCTAATGAATCTGTAAGAAGAGTGTAGTGTGCCGTCTTGTCAGTTTCCTTTTGGTGGGGGAGCACGGGAGCATTTTCTGGAGAAGCTCATCTCACTGGACGAGCGCTGTGGAAGAGGCTTTGGGAGAGGTTCTGGTACTCACTCTCTCCCCCTCCTGACTCCCCACAGAGGCTGTTCACAAGGTCTTTTGTAACCAACTTTAGCTCTGAAGCCTTACCCAGACTCCGCCTTGCCCCTGCTCCATCCTGTTTTTAGCCTCCATCTTTGACCTTGACAACACCGAATCCATCTCACCCTGACTGGGTTCTCCTAGGTTACACTCCTGAGAGCACTCTTCGCAGCCGCCTTGAACAAACACCCGCCGCCGCTTCCCCTCACCCAGGACCTCAGGGCCAGCTGGGTTCGCTTGGGTGCGACCCTGCTCAGCGCCCCTCGGTCCCTCCAGCAAACAAACTTGCGCCGATTATCCAATGGTCAGACGCACTGAAGAGCCGGGCTGAGTCCCTGCCTTCCTCCTCCCCCTTTCCGGGCACAGCCTGCGCTGCCTCTGCTGTCTATGGGGCCCTGAGGTGCCCCGAGGGGCTTACAGACTCTGGGAGGCTTTCAGGGGACGAAGCAGAGCTGAAGTTGCTCCCCACCCCAGCCCATTCCCTTCCCAAATCTGCCGCCTTCTCCCTCTAATTACAGTCCCTTCCTGTCTTGCAAAAACAGAGCTGGCTCGGGGCAAAGCAGCGAAGGAGGTGATGCTGTTCCTCCTGTGGCCACTGTTTGTGTCCCATGCCCCAGCCTCCGTCTTCTGAGCCTCTTCCTTCCCACCCTCACTGAGCCGTTGTCTAGCCTTCTTTCCCAGCACAATCTGCTGTTACCTACTATCAGTCGTGTACACATAAGTATGATTTTAAACCTTTTTTTCCTCTCTGGGACATTTTTTAAAAAATATTAGGTAATTAGGGAATGAAATGAGTGGCCTCAGGAAGTAGGTTAGGGAGATATATTCTCTGCATGCTAAAAACCACAAGATTGCCTTTGCAGAATGCTGGTCCTGGCTATGACATTAAGCAAGAGAGCAATTCAGGGACTAAATCATTCTGTGCCGCTGGCTAGGCTCCCAGGTGTTGAGGGTGGATAAGCAGACCTCATATTTCTAAAATGTTATACCTGGCGCTAACCATTCAGTACTGTGATTATGGCTCTTACCAGCTGAACTTTCATGCCATTTAATATTTTTATGTCTTGCACTGCAAAATGGTATTACTATTTGACTCTGCAATATGGGAAAGAAGACAAGAAAGTAACCAGAGTTCTAATAATACATTTTCCCTCTTAACATCGATAGGTCAGTCATTCAGTCCTGGAAACCCAACACCTAGTGAAATTGAGGAGAGACGGCTGATGGGAGCAACAGAAGGCACCAGGGACCCACTGCCTGACAGAGAACTATGGGGACATTTACTGAGAATGGTGAGCGTATCTGCCAACAGGGAAGCAAGCAAACCAACCAGCTAAGAGGAAGGTAATTGCTGAGTTAGTGAATATTCGATTCTCCCCAACATTGCAAAAATCCCTTGCTAACTAAGTTAAGACTTTATGGATTCCTTGTTCTGTGGCATCTACCATTGCTGCTCACAAGAGAAATCCATTTTAACAAACTCCCTTGGCCGACCAGCTTTGGCATAATATGAGAAAGCACACTTAGGATTTGTACCATCTCCTGAGTCCAGTTCTATGGACTTTCTCAGGATAGAACTTTCTTGGTACGGAAATGAAGCTGCATATTAGGTGACTGAGATCCGCCAGCCATCTCTGCCTTCCAGACTCTCACACATAGGTTCCCTTCACAGAGGCCTTCCACCCTACATCCATTTGTATCCTTAACAAACATACATGCTTCCTCCTCCAAAGCTTATTTCTCTCATGTATCACCTTCTCATGAATTAAATTCTCTGATCTTTTACTTTGTCTATTTCTGTCTCCTCCACTCATTCCTCATAATGTAGGGCCATCCAGGCAGAGGTTTTTTCATGTGTTTTGTTCCCTGCCTAGAACAGTTTGTTGCACATACTATATACGCTCAATAAAAATATGTTGATGATGAACTAAATCAATTAAAATTATTAACCCTCTGGAAATGGACAGTCTCCTCCCTTAAAATATGAAATCTGTTGTTCTACCTTTACACTCTTAAATTTCATGCATGTTTTTGGAAATATATTAAGTCCAAAAGTAGGGTACTACCAATCCTAATATTTAAAAGTAAGTGCTATGTTTCAGTGGATAGAGATAATTATTTCAAAGTCATTAAAGATTATTTTTCTTTTGTGTGTGTAATAAATCACATGTCTGAGTTATTTTTTCCTAATATATAGTATTGGGGTGGTACCTTACTTGATGTAGACTACAAAGCACTTTCCTGTATCTTCAACTTTCTCTAGTAAGTTTACTGAAAGATACCTAAGAAAATTTCAGTATATAAACAGCAACCTGAGGAGGAGAAATGTGACTCACGAAGGTCAAGAGATTTATCAAAGATCACGCAGCTGGAAATAGACATATTTAAATCAGGAATTTGGCATCACAATTTCCTCATCACTGAGATTTCTGCTCACCATAAATGTTGTAGTAGAATAGTGCCAGGCATTTGCACATTATGTACTAATAACTAGATTTTATTAAATTTTCAATATTGAAAGTGAATTCCACTAGAAATTCTGAATAAAGACCCTAAAAGTCATATTTACAAGAATCCACAGCTTCTAAAGCGTCCATTTTGAGCTGGAAGTCTAAGCAATATGGAGTATTTCTAATTAACTTTTATCACCTACCCAATAATTAGAAGCCTGTCCCATCAAGAAACCCTTTTAATATTTACTTTATAAAGATAGCACTGGAAAGGACCTTGGCCATTGTCTTAGTGCATTTGGACTCCTCTAAAAAAAAAAATACCATAGACTGTGTGGTTTAAACCACAAATATTTATTCTCATTGTCCTGGATGCTGAGAAGTCCAAGATCAAGGCACCAGCAGATTTGGTGTCTGGTGAAAACCTGCTTCCTTGTTCATAAACAACTGTCTTTTCACTGTCCTCACAGGGTGGAAGGGATGAGAGCTCTCTGGGGTCTCTCTCATAAGGGCACTAATCCCATGCATGAGGGCTCCACCCTCATGACTTAATCACCACTCAAGGCCCCACCTCCAAATACCATCACATGGCATATTAGGGTTTCAAAATATGAATTTGGGGGATACAAATATTCCATCCATAACAGCCATCATCTGCTGAACCCCCTCCTCTTTATTTGAGAAATCTAAGACCCTTGGAAGTTCACATATCACAAGCCAGGTAGTGGCAAATCCAACACTAGGGAGAAGCTCTGACTCCCAGTCTAGTGTTCTTCCAGGTACATTTGAGAATAGGTTCCTCTATTCTCAAATGGCCTGCTTGGACCAATGAAAACAACCATTAAATTACTTTTTAGCTTTCCTTACTCCAGAGTGGCTAATTCAAATCATGTTGGTATTTTACCATGTCATTTTCCCCAACATGTCATGGCTGTATGGATTTTGAAGAAGTAAAATCTCAAAAACAAAACTAGTAAGGAAGAACTGAAAGGACCAAGGCCTCCTATCCCTGTCAGAAGTGACTCTTGCCTAGCCATTCAAGAGGAACAAATTTTGTCCTTGGAGCTCTGGAGAGCCGAGGCTGGCCTTGGTAACTGGAGGGGTCAAGAGAAGACCCGACCCTGGGAAAGCGAGGACTGGCACTGAGCAATGCACTGTGTCAGCACCTGTAATCTCTGCATCACCTAGCTCAATGCTCAATATTTATTGAATCTATGTCAAATTTAAAACTGGGTGTGGGGCAAACTCTATCTGGTGTGTTAGAAGACAAGACATCAGGTGAATTGTCAGTTTTCTTTGTTTAATTTTACCCTTGGTGTCCTTTTAAATGAATGCAGTTGTTTTAAAAAAATTAAATAGTATTTACCTCATAAGATTATTGCAAAAACTAAATGAAATAATTCATATAAAACAACACAACCAGGGCATAGATTTCAATAAATGCATGTGATGATGATGATGATATATATACATGCCTTCTTCTTCCCATAGACAAGGTGTCTGGGCTCAGTAATTTATTTTAATATTATAAAGGGGTAGCATGAGGCATTTTTGTGGTGATGGGAAGTTCTGTATCTTGATTGCAATGATGGTTCATGCATTTTGTACATGTGACAAAATTGCATAGAACTACACACATATATAACTGAGTGCAAGTAAAACAGATGAAATCTAAATAAATTCTGTAGAGTGTACCAACGTCAGTTTCTTGGTTTTGACATTGTATTATAGTTAGGTAAGATGTTACCATTGGGGGAAACTGGATGAAGGTATAGTGGACCTCTCTGTACTATTTCTGCAACTTCCTGTGAATTTATAATTATTTAAAAATAAAAAGCTTTTTCAAATAACAAATGTTGGCAAGGATGTGGAGAAAAGGGAACCCTTGTACACTCTTGGTGGGAACATAAATTGGAGCAGCCACTGTGGAAAACAGTTTGGAGGTTTCTCAAAAAATTAAAAATAGAACTACCATATGACCCAGCAATTCCACTCCTAGGTATATATCTGAAAAAAACAAAAACACTAATTCAAAAAGATACATGCACCCTGTGTTCATAGTAGCATTATTTACAATTGCCAAGATATGGAAACAACCTAAGTGTCCATCAACAGATGAATGGATAAAGAAGACGTGGTACACACACACACACACACACACACACACACACACACACAGTGGAATACTACTCAGCCATAAAAAAGAACAAAATTTTGCCATTTGTAGCACTATGAATGGACTTGGAGGGCATTATGCTAAGTGAAATAAGTCCAACAGAGAAAGACAAATACTGTATGATATTTTATGTTTGGAATCTAAAAAATACAACAAACTAGTGAATATAAGAAAAAAGAAGTAGACTCACAGATATAGAGAACAAAGTAATGATTACCAGTGGGGGGAGGAGGGGTAATTCATGGGTGGAGGAGTGGGAGGTACAAACTACTGGCTGTAAGACATGCTCAAGGACGTGTTGTACAACATGGGGAATACAGCCAATATTTTGTAATAACTGTAAATGGAAAGTAACCTTTCAAAATTGTATTATAAATAAATAAACAAACAAACAAATAAATAAACAGGTTTTTAAAAAGGATTCACTGTTTCCCCATATTTTTGTAACCTCTGGAAGATTTCATTTAAAATGTAGATGTTTTTATGTTTCCTCGTTTATTGGAAAAATTCTTAAGAGAAAGAGTCTCACTTCTTCCTGGAGATTACTGTCATTAAAATGGAAACTATTTTTGCCTGTAAATGTGGTTCCAAGAGTTTGAGACAGATTTATGCAAATGGCTGATTTGTAATATCACTCATTTTTAAATATTTTACCTTTAAATATACATTATAGGTGTTGAAATTTAAAATATTGCTGAGCAGCTGCCAACTTTTAAAGTTATAATAAAATCAAAGTGACCATTACCTAAGAAACCAAGCACAAGCCTGCAAAACTAAAGAAAATAGATTTAGAGCTCCAATATGTTCATAAGAAAAAATTACGCACTTGCCCCGTACCCCAAATCATATATTTCATCTACGCATTATGAAGAATATATCTTTCTGTGCATTCAAAAAAAGATGTAAATTATCTTTATTTTCCCCTAAAGGAAATTTTATTTTCTGTAGAAAGCTGCTTAACTTGGGATGAAAGGACTGATCTATATTTGACCACTAGGTGTCACTGTTGGTGGTTGCGTGAGCGGTAAGGAGGGGGAGGGGAAATTGAAAGCAATCTCAGAGGATTTTGGGGAGTTGTGAGATTTTTTTTCTTTTTTCTGGAACATAAAATTCTCACATTATTGCCATTCTCCCTTTCTGTGTTCAGAGGGGTGACGTGGAAAGGAAATAGAGAAGTATGAAGATACAGCTCTTGGAGTGTTTGCATACTCAGGGGCCATCATACCACCCTAGGAGATGGGGCTATAATACCCAACAAAAATAGACTATTAAAGACCAGTCCATTTTAATAATTGCCTAACCACGTAACAGGAAAACAGAAAAACGTCAATTACTTCACGTTCAGAGAGAGAGGCATTCCTCAACGATGTCTGCCTGGTGCTGAAGAAATTAGATGAATAATTATGTCACAAAGCAGAGGGTCAGCACGTGTGTGAAGGGGATTTGAGGAAGGAGCTCTCGAAACACGTCAGAAACATCATCCGTGAGGCTGCAAACAAAGCCAGTAGGAAGAGCCTTAGGAAGCTGAATGGGATTTATTTTCCAGCAACCGTCAGCCGAAGTCCAATTTAATTCTGGACTTCACTATAAGAAATGGGAAATTGTTCAAAGCCCCTGGAAAAGCAAACAATGAAAAAGAGATTTTCCTGGTGTTGTGCTTGGCAAAAGCTCCAAGAATAGCAAGATGGGTGGTGCCTGGCTGGTCTTGGGAGGGGGATCGTCCTTTTTTTCTTCTAGAACATCTCGGGCCTGCCGCCAGGCCGCAGGGTCAGGGGCCGGTTTCCGGGGACCCAGCGGCGTATCCAGCATCTGCGGCGGCTGGGCTCATTGGCAGAGACCTGCAAAGGAAGCTGCTGTGTCAGTGCTATTTCAAGCAAGCGTCTCTAGCCGGAGCTGTTATTCTTTCACTTTCCGAAGGGCGGAAAAAAAGTTTAAGAAAACCAAGGAGCTGAAGTGGAAGGTAGATTGGAGGGGAGAGCCCAAATGAGGGGTAGAAACCCCTAATGAGCATCCAGAGGAGAATTTTTTAAAAGGGGTTGGGGGGAGAGAGAAGTTGAACCTCATGGCCCCCAACTTTTCATACTTGCAAATATTTCCTTGTTCATTTACGTTATAAACTGATGCCTGAAATGATCGTTTCTGTCCTCTGCTTTAGACGTTTCTCAGGGCAGTGTTAGTGGTTTATTCTGAACTACATTCACTGGAAGCAAGTTAGTGGGCTAATCATTCAATTAATGAAAAAAATGATGAAAGTAAGAGGTAAGGAACTAACGTCGAGTGCTAACCACATGCTAGGTATTACTCTCAGTGTTTTCTTGGTATTAACTCATTTAATCGTCAAACCACCCTATGAAATAGGTACTATTTTATTCCCATGATAGATGAGGAAACTGAGGCAGAGAGGTCAGGTAGCGTGCCCCAGGTCACAGAGCCTATAAGTGGTAGTCTGCCTCTTTGGTCACTCAGCAAGGCAGCAACAAAATCAGGACCAAAACTTGGAGATCTGACCCTCATCACCCAGTCTCTCCTTACTAGACCTTTGCCCATTTGTGACTTGTGAAATGTTTCCACCGAAGTCAAGATACTAAACCCTGAGATCCACAAAATGTTTGCACAGTGGGACTTCTCCACTCTCCACATTCTGACGAATGTGCTACACCAAAGGATACACGTGCTGGAGTAAGAGGTGTTAGCCCTTAAGTCACGCCTCTTGTGCTGACAGCTCCAAACACTACCTGAAGCAAGCCCTTGACACACCTTTCTTGACCACTTATGTTCACATGTCCACATAATGTGTAGTCAAGGTCCACTAGCTGTATGAGACTACACACCATCCTTTCATTGTGATGTACATGAAATTGACTTCCAGAAAGGGCAAGTAATGGTACTTTTGTATGAAAACACACGTAGATGTAGAGAACGGACATGTGGCCACAGAGGGGGAAGGGGAGTGTGGGACAAATTGGGAGATTAGGATTCACATAGAAACACTACCACGCGTAAAATAGATAGCTAGTGGGAACATACTATAAAACACAGGAATCTCAACTCGGTGCTCTGTGATGACCTAGATCGGGGGAGGGAGGGAAATCCAAGAGGGAGGAGATTTAGGTATACATATAGCTGATTCACTTCATTGTACAGCAGAGACTAACACAGCATTGTAAACCAATTATCCTCTAATAAAAAAAAATTTTTTTAAAGAAAACACCTTTTCCAGAAGGTTTTTCATGCCCATGATGCATCTACACACAAAGCTTTTGCCAAAATAAGTTCAAGCCAGTTGTGCAATTACACTCAAAATAGCTGAAGCTACAAAAAACGGATTTTGGGCACTGACTCAGGGCAGGGGAAAAGACAAAGAAGACACAACTGTGCTCCCTAATAACCCTGGTAGCAGCACTGATTCTAATGGATAGTCTTCTGGTTCAGCAACAGTACTGCAACTTGTCATTAATGGATGTGAGGAGGCCAGTTTCCTTAGCTGGAACGGAGCCACAACTATTAGTAGATAACTCCCCCCCCCAAATAAACAAAAACAAACAGGAACAGCAGTCCCAAGGAAATAAACCCAAAGGAAGCATTTGCTCTGGATATTAAAAACGAATAACAGAGCACAGTCAAAAGATTTTGTGGAGTTTCTTCTTGTATTACTTTTAGGACAGACTCTAAGCATGAACAATGAGATCATCTGTCAGATTTTTCATTCCTGTTGTGCTTCTAATGAGCCAGGGTCATGTCACTGCCAATGATTTGCCCAGGAAGCTAGTTACACAGCCAGAATTAAAGGGGCTTTAGGATTAAACCATCTTCAATTCAAGTGACCAAAGAAACTTCATTTTCAAAATCCCCCCTAAGTTCTGATAGATTTTTGGAAAATGTTTTCTCTTTTACTTTGCCACTTACATATCCAGATACCAATTTTACATTATTACCAGGGAACTACCGTGGATAAGGAAAAATAAAAAAGTAAAACACAGATGTTTATTAACGGAATTGCACTCGAATGCCAAAGTTTCATAAAAATTAATTCTTCCATATTTATGAAACCTAACTACAACAAACAACCAACTGTCAATCTATTGGAAGTATTTTTTCATTAATGACTGGTTTTTATATTCATATTTTCAAGAAATATTGTTGGACTCTGATATGGACTGAATTGTGCCCCTCCCCTAAAATTCATACATTGAAGACCTAATCCCCAATATAACTGTATCTGGAGATAGGTCTTTTAGGAGGTAAAGTTAAATGAGGTCATAATAGGGTCCTAATAGGATAAGATTGGTGGCCTTATAAGATCTTCCTCTATCTCTCCACACATACTTCGAGGAAAAATCATGTGAAGACACAACGAGAAGTTGGCCTTCTGCAAGCCAGGAAGAGATCCTCACCAGAAATGGACGCTGATCTGGAACTTCTAGCCTCCAGAATTGTGAGAGCTAAATTTCCATTGTTTAAACCATCCAGTCTATGGTAATTTGTTATGGGATCCTGAGCTAACACGAGCTCCTACTCTGTGTCAAAGATATTACTGGGTATCGGTCTACACTGGTCTTCAGCTCAGGTGTGGTCCCTGCCCTATTGAAGCTCATGGTCTAGTTGGGGTGACAGACATTTCAATTAAATATAAAAATTAATCATCGGGCTTCCCTGGTAGCGCAGTGGTTGAGAGCCCGCCTGCCGATGCAGGGAACACAGGTTTGTGCCCCGGTCCGGGAAGATCCCACATGCCGCGGAGCGGCTGGGCCCGTGAGCCATGGCCGCTGAGCCTGCGCGTCCAGAGCCTGTGCTCCGCAACAGGAGAGGCCACAACAGTGAGAGGCCCGTGTACCAAAAAAAAAAAAAAAAAAATTAATCATCAAAATAAGTGTAGAATTATTAATTATAACAAGTGAAATTTAAAAGTTAATGGATAATTTGAATGAGTGTGAGAGGAATTCAGTTTATTCTGGGAAGCCAAGTATATGACATTTAATCTGAGCCTTAGAAATGAGCAAAAAATTAGCCAGATGATGGAAAGAAAGTTCTGGACAGAGAAAACTGTACATGCAAATGCCCTGAAGCAGAAAAGGGGATGTTGATGTTAAAAGAACTGAAAGAAGTAAATGAAATTTGAGCATGGTTATCAAAGGGAGAGGGACCACAATATAATTCACTGGAGCTTCTGTGTAGAGAATAAATGAGGGGGGAGGTGGAGAGTTGATGCAGAAAGACCAGCTAGGAGGCTGTCCCTGTAGACAGGGGACAAGAAGGCGATGGCTTCAACTAGGGTGGTGCCTGTGAAGGTAGAAAGAAGTAAAAAGACTCTAGGTGTACTTTGTAGGTAGAAACAAAAGGACTTGGTGATTCAATAAATGAGGAGGGAGGGGCTTACAGAGAACATTGTGCTAAGGATAACTCTCTGGTTCAAGGCATGAACAACTAGTGCCCAGATGTGATGTTTCCAGAAATGGGAAAGACTAGCAAAAGAGCAAAGCTGGGAGTTCGGAGACACTGTTTGGAATCGCCCTTGCATTTTGTTTCTGTCTAGGAGACTTATCGTGAGACTGACCCTGAGACTGTTCTCTGAGGTGAGACTTTGGATGTATCATAAGCATCAAATTCAGTAGGTGACGAGGATAAGTGACAAAACCACTGAGACCAGTGCAGTTCTAGTCAGACTCCTTGGATGTAGATTAGTGCAGGCTTGGGTTGAGCTCCTCCTGCAAGTCTGCTTCCAGGGTCAGCAATATCTGTTCCTGGGCAGGTGTCAGGGGAGTATCAGGAAAGGAGAGCTGGTGAACTTGTCCAAACCTCCCCTCCCCTGCCAGAGCAGGGCTGAATCACAAAGGAACTGAGGACATTCTCTAACCTGAGCCATTATATGACTCAAGAAACGAGGGCAAGGGGGCTTCAAGAGTGGATTATGCCACCCTTGTTCCTTTCCCCCACAGACAGGGGGCCACCACCACTGTGGTCTGTTAGACATAGGACTTAGGAACTCCTTTGCCAAAAGCCTTGAAGAGGCAAGACCCTTCCTTGGTCTTCTAAATGGTCTAGTATTAAACAATAAGACGCAGACTTGAGAAATGTACAGTTTTATTGACTCTTATACTTACCCTACCAGCAAAGGACAGTGTTGGTTTCCTTTGCAACTTCCATTCTTTCCTCCCCTCCATAGCAGTGGAACCTCAGTTCTTAGTGAGAGATAATGGAAGTCTGGACTAGCATTGTAGTGATAGAGGTAAAGAAATACAGTGAACCGGAGAGCTGCCTGAGAGGTAAAACCAGCAGGAGTCAGTGGTCGATGGATATAGGGGATGCGGAAGGGAGAGGGCTCCAGCATAACCCCTAGGTGTCTGACTTGCAAAAGAGAAGAAATAATGATGCTATTTCCAGAGACGAGAGAGAGAAGAGAGAAAAAAGACCAGGTTTGGGAGGGGAGGTCATGAGCTCCATTTTGGATATGTTGACACCCATGAAGAGATCTGAAGGAGGCAGCTGGATATGCAAGTCTGGAGCTGAAAAGAGGAATCTGGACTGGAAATATAAATTTGTCAGTCATCTGAATATAGAAAAGAAAGATCACCTGGGGGAAATTACTGAGGGAAAATTAAGGGGGCCTTGTGAACACCAATATTTCTTGGTCAGGTAGAAAAGGATGAGCCTTCAAAGGAGGCTATATAGAAAAGGTAAAAGATGAAGAAGAAAACTAGAAGAGTGTGGTATCATGGAAACCACAGGAAGAAAGTATTTCAAGTAGGAGGGGCTGGCTTATGGCATAAAATACTTCTGAGAGTCTAAGTTAAATGTGGACTGAAAAATATCCTGTAAATTTAGCCATATGGAGGCCACTGGTGACTTTGGGGAGAACTCTTTCCAAAGATGAGAGAAGCCAAATTAGACTGAGTGGAAGAGTGACTGGCATGTGAGAAATGGAGCCAGCAAGTATGGTCCACTCCTCATTTCCTTGCCAGCTACTCCCCACCAGGTCACTATTATTCATTAATAATGGTCAGCAGCTCCCCTCACTACAGTCTTTTCTATAGAGATCACTATTACCATCAAGAGTAACACTAATGTAGGTTCTTCATTGTCTTTTTTTTAATATTAATTTTTGTTCACTCTTTTATTTATTTATTTATTTATTTGGTTACACCAGGTCTTAATTGCGGCAGGCGGGCTCCTTAGTTGCGTCTCACAGGCTCCTTAGTTGCAGCACACGGGCTCCTTAGTTGTGGCATGCGAACTCTTAGTTGTGGCATGCATGTGGGGTCTAGTTTCCTGACCAGGGATCGAACCCAGGCCCCCTGCATTGGGAGCACGGAGTCTTAACCACTGCGCCACCAGGGATGTCCCCTCCCTTGTCTTTTGAAGATGATGTTCACCTTTGATGGAAGAAGAGTCTGAATGGCTTTGATGCCAATGATGATAAATGTAGACGTTGATTTATCCACCCTCTTTCACTCAATCCCTTTTGTAAGAAGGTTGAACACAGGTAGGAGTGAAGTCCATGGCCATGGAAGTGACTAAAGCTTCAGCTGGGATTTGTTGTCTGACCCTCTTTATTCTCCTATCAGCATCCAGGTAACCCACGGAAATCTCCTGTTGTGAACAGCAAGTGAATATAAGGAATCAGATCACAGGATGCCCATTCTGTGGGCCTTCCGTTATAAGGGGACAGGGAAAAGCAAATGTGTCCACTAAGGACAGATGAAGGAAGCATTATTTCACCCAAGGCCAGAAATATAAATCTATTCATAGTTTAGATGCAAGTTCAGACTCGGTGGGAAAAGGAGTAATAAAAGATGAGGGCAGTTAACTAGAGAATGGAATGTACCTACCAAGGGGAAAGTTCTCAAGAAACGGTTTTAAAGTGAGAATTCTGTAGCTTGGCACAGATTAGAAAGGATATTTATAGCCAAGGGGAGTGGAATACTTGGAAGTGGCTTAGACGTCAGAGGGACAGAAACAAAGAATGAGGAGTCGATTCTAGCTCCAGCGTTTCTATAGGTCCACTATATCTGATCAGCAATCCCAAATTTGAAAAAGGTCTGAAAATTGAGCTAACTCGTTTGGCAGTTAATTCTAACTTGACCTGAACACATTTGGCTGCAAAACCTGATCTGAAAATATATGCAAATATTCACAATTATTTCATGTCAAGGTGAACAGTCATACATTTCACTGCAGAAATGTTCATGATTACTGAGGGCCGCCTGGACCCCACTGGAGTGTTAAGCATTATCAAGCAGACAGAGCTGAGTTATCTTTCTGAAATATGGAAAATTCTGAATTCTGAAACACATCTGGCCCCAGGGATCTGGGTAAAGCCTTGTGGGCCTGTAGTGGGAGGGGCCAAGAGGACTGTACTCCTGGCAGCGTGAGGACCATGAACACAGAACAGATGCAGAGCCACACCCCAGCCTGAGCAGGACATCCTTCGTGGAGCATATGTGGAGCCTGCAGTCACAACGTGGGGCTGTGAATCAGCCTGGGGCTGGACCAGGCTCCGTGTTCTTGTAAGAGGGAGGTCTAAAGGGCCCTGATGGTTTCTAGTCAGGAAACCCGTGTTTTTTGAGAGCCTGCTGCATGCCAGGCACAACTTATTACCTCATTTTCTTCCTCACACCAGCCCTCAGAAGGGAAAATAAGGATCAGAGAGTAAGGTCACAGAGTAAATGGCACAGTTTGGGATCACACCCAGTCGGTGTGACTCTAAAGCACATACATTGCCCATTACGCCATGCAGATCTCCTGCTGAACATAAGTCAGTGGGCTGTGGGCTAGAGAGAGCAATTCTAGCTAATTCTTATGGAATGTATTCTACATGCAAGCACCTTGTTTAATTCTCAAAGCAATCAAGCTGGATTGGTGTACTATGACCCCATTTTTTAGAAGAAGGAAATGAGACTTAGAGAGGAGTAGTAACTTGTCCAAGGTCTTACAAACTTAATAAGTGGTGGAGCTGGATTTCAAACCAACATCTAGCTATCCACAGAGCTAGCCCTGCTCCCCTGTATGCTATGGGTCCTCCTGAACATAGATTGCTGGTGCCAGTGGCCGAATATTTACACACACAGACACACACTCACACACACACACACACACACACCCTTTTTTTAATAGCCATGTGATTATCCAGAGTTAAGTGTCAGTTGCTTTCTGGGATCCCTCTGATGGTGAAGGGATAAAGGTCATAGTGGTGGCCACAGAAACCTGGTTATTATCAGGAGATAACATTTCCTGTCACTTTAAATGAGTCAGAGACCTCCAGACCCTCCAGCTCATCTCCCATTACACAAGAGAACAGCTTCAACATCAAAAGAGAACGAGATATGGGCAAAGGAGGGGGAGACGTGCTTTTCTTCAGCTGTTGATGGTTGGTCAAGTGAGTCTAATGGCTTATTAATAAGAAGAAATTAATTGTGTAGCCAGCCCAGTAGTTCTAAGAAATGAAATCCCAAATCTGATACATGAAGGGCATCAGGGATTGAATAACTGTTAAAAAGCAGTTTCTGGCACTTCTTTGCATCAATAAAGATGTAAAGAACAAAGGAATAGCGTGCAACTACTGCACGATCAATAGACACTTGAAATACAAAAGCTGAAAAAGCCAAGAAGTGTGGAACCTGGTAAAATGTTAATAGTTGCGTTCCAGAGAGAAAATCAGAATCATGGAGACACAGAGTTGGAAGAAACTTCAAGAGGTCATCCTGTCCCACAGCTTAAATTCTCCTTGGCTGGCGGTAGCTAGTCTCTTATTTAAAATGTCCAGGAATTACAACAGACTGTATTCCAGGGAAATGGGAGAATGTGCATTTACTTATTGTGGGCACTGGACAGCTGGCCCACCGAGAGCAGTAAATCAGAGTCCAAAACAATGAAATACAAGGAATTTCTGGACTCATCAGACCTCCTCTGATGAACAAGACTGACATCTGCCTGCATTCCAACAGAAATCATGTGAAATCAAAATTTCAGCCAAAAGAGGTCTGGGTCCTGCGATGGGAATTCTTATCATTCTAAAGCCAGAAATCATAAGTTTCAGCCACTTAAATGAAGGGATGCAGAGGTCACCTGGGGGAAGTCCCTGGTCAGTGTGACAACCTGTGCTACTTGGCAAAAAATAATATCCAAACGGAAGGGATGTTCATAGTTTGTAATCATAAGCTAAGACAATTCTAATGCCAGACTGAAATTAAAACACATACACGCATACCCATTCACACACAATTGGAGACTCCAGGAATGTGAGAGACATAAGGTAATAGCATTTGTACAACAACGCCAATTTCTTAGTTAAGCCAAAAATGTGTAAGATTTCCATTTTAAGTGAAGTTACACCAGCAATGTACCTGCAACCTAAATGTCCTCAGTTCCTATTAATTAGGGTAAAGGAAAATGTTTGGAATGTTTTGACATCTTTGAACCCCATGGGAACAGTAAGAAAAATAATGGAACAGATTTAATGATCTCTGTATCATGCAAAGCTGGTTGCCTAGAAACATACCCCAAAGATTAGTAGATGCTGCTTTCGTCCATACCCTGTATTTCCAAGTCTTTTTCACTTGTCCTTTTAATCAAAGAGAAGATATGTTCAATTTATATCTGTTCAGACATCATTTCATTTCTGGGTGCTTTTTAGGGAAATGCCAAAGAACTCAGGGAACCTAGGGAATTGTTTCATTGGTCGTCAGAGTGTTTCTGCGAGTTTAAATACATTTGGTGGTAAGTATTGCCGTATCAGTGCTGTAACTGATGAAATAGAATCAAAGAATCAGGGGTGAGACTTACATTTGTAACAGTGATATCTTTTTTTCAGTCTAAGAGACTGTCTTGGTAAGAACAATCCCCTTTAAGGGACTTGAAGCTGCCAAGAAAAGGCCATTTGTAATGAGACTTTTCCTTTAGTTACAAGATTGTCTTCTAAATTAGTCAGATCCCATAGGTCTTAAATATAAAACTGGTGGATGCAACCTAATTTTAATATGGCAATGCACCATGCTATGTTTGCAATGTGTGCAACTGATCGGGTTTTAGCCTTCTTCCTTAAGAGGGTTTGATAGCTATTTGTGCCTAGGCAGCCTAGCCCCTGAAAGACTGACCTCTCTTTATAAGTCAGGACTACACCCGCTGAGTCCATAAAAGAGGAGCTGGTGGTTCTCTCTGGAACGGCAGGAGGCAAAAGCAGTACATGCCCTGCCCAGGTTGTTACCGTCACACCTTCTGAGGTCCAAAGTGTCCTTCCATCCTAGACTATAAAAGGAAAAGCCTGGTTTCTTTGGGGACACCCATGCAGCGGGTATAACTCATCAAGATTCACAGTACTCTGCCTAGATGGTGAGAAATCCTTCACATTTCTCTTTGAATATGAATTCTCCACTTTGTCCACTGGGTCCTGGAAGGGAAGGGTGTGGCATTAAAACTTGCTTTGAGCTTTATCCTTTCTGTGAGTCTGTGGCTTGGGGTAAAGAGGAGAAAAACCTGTTTCAGATTCTAAATCTGGAACTAGAAAATTAATCCTTGATTAGACATAGTAAGATCAGTAACAGTTAGAAACCATACCTAGAATCTTACCAAATTATAAGGTCTTATGAACCATTGTGTCTCTTAAGAGGAAAGGAATGACAGGCCTACTCAACTCCATTTGCCTTCTCGAGAAGGATCGAAAAGAATACAAATACTCTAAGATATTTCCATAGGGTTGTTTCCCCCCTCTCTGTTGCTCTTTTTGTTTGGTGTTTATGTGAAATTCCAGGGAAGAGTCACTATTAATGAATATACGTTGAGTGTCAAAGATGTACTAAGGGGATTTTGAAGTACAGAAACCTGATACTGTGAACCAGAAGATTAACGCAGGCACATACTTTACTGTATGTAGGCTCTGATGTTTTTATGCATTGACCCCATCCCATAAATCAAGTAAATAAACAAATATAGTTAGCAGTAGCTCATGTATACCTGTGGATTATCTAGACAACTGCAAGTGGGAATGACATTTTTTTTCATATTTCACCAAACTTGCTAATTTTATGATGTGGAATGCCTACTTTTTCTGAGGCTTTAAATGTTAAAAGTCCCAAATGAACAAAGAATAAATTAATCGATTAGTTAGGAAAAAAAGTTTATGAAATTAAAATACAAAATACGCTCTTTGCCACATGTATTATATAATGTAATATCGTGTTCATCACCAGTGAACCCTCTGAAGTCATTGCCATGTGCATGCTAGATTGGAGAAAGAGTTGAAACCTTGCACAATGGTGATTTTTTTCCCTTTGAGTCACAGAATGGAAATAACATAAGCCCCCTCTGATTTTTGAAAGTATAAGCTGAAGTACTAAAAAGATGAGGAACCCTTCATTGCATCAGGCTTTAGAGTTAGAACAGAAAAATGAGCAACTAGAAAAACGTCAAGAGCAAAGTTTATGAGACTATAAGCTGAAACCATAATCTTAAAAAAGAAAAAGAGATGAATCAAACACACAGGTTATTAGGCAATGTCCACATGCAGTGGACCTCTGGTGTTCTGACCTGTCCAAAATCTCCTTTCCCTTTTTCTGATAACCATACCTTTAATTTCTGGGAGGAAACCATCTTCCACTAATCTCAGGGCACCTGAGATTGGCATACTGCCACTACTGAAGTAGACGTGTAATCCAAGCATTTACCATGAACGTATTCCCTCCCCCTGGCAACAATGATTGCCTCAAGGATAGGCACATGACTCTATTTTGACCAGTCATAACCAGGCCCAGAAAGTCTTTGCTGAGTTGAACATGAACCCAGGAGGACATAAGTCTGAAGTTGCTGGGGGGAATCAAAAGAAAAGAATCCATCTAAGGGTGAAGCCAACAAATGGGAAAGTAAGAGTGAGACTGAGTCCAAATACATTTGAACTCCAGGATCCAGCCATGCCTAAAATGTGCCTAGATGATGATGATGATTATGATGATGATGACTATATGATCTCCAAAATTATTTTTATAACCTAAGTCAGCTTAGAGGTGGGTTTTCTTTTCCTTGTAACTGAGACCGTCCTGACTAATCACTCCAAAATAATCAACACGCACTGTAGTAAGCCAGTGAATATAAAGTCTGAGTCTGTTGTTCTGGCAGATGTCATAGGAGAGCTCTCATCTGTGCCCCAGATGAACCAAGACCCTTCACTTGCTAAGTCCATGTGCCAAACAGAGTCAGCTGCAGGTAGAAAGGTACCATGAAGGATTATAATGCTCATATTGGGGAAAAACCATTTCCAGGCTAAGATGATTTAACTCAGTTAAGAAACTGAAGTCCAAATTGATGCAGGTAATCTCTGATGTATCCACTGCCAACAGCAAATGCAGAAAAGAGAAGACAGGAATGGAGACCAGCTGGTGGACATGTTTTGGATTTTCAGAGCATCAGAGCAGTCTGAGATGAGGGAACACAATGGATCATAGAGGTTCCATGTCAGCAGACCAAGCACAAACTTCCAGGAAGCTTTTGATAGGCAGGCTTCCCTGGGTTGCTTCCACCATTCCTTCAAGTTTCCTCTGACCTCTGTCTGATATGATTGACAAATATCCAGAATTTTAAAGTGGAAGCGAAGCAGAGAGAAGGAACTCCTCTCCTTTGAGCAATTGGGTACAGTTTTCTAACAACATATTAAGAAAGAACTGCTTTGTAAAATAAAAATATAAGCCAAGGTTCTGTGTAGGAGGAATTGGAGGCAAGGATACGTGCATCAAAGGGTGACCTGTGCCAAGAATCTAAAACCTAATTATTAAATGTTGACATTCTCAAAAGAAAACTGAAAAGGAGAACACGGAACAGATGAAAGAGAAAGAGACAGATTTTTAACACAGGTGAGAGAATTCAAGTCTCAAGAACATGATCTACGATAATGATAAAAAGAGAAGTGTCAATAAAGGCTTAAAAATCCAGACAGATTCAGGAGATACCCCTGGATTCCACATTTCCTGTGTGATTGTGACAACCAGATCTTCCCCAGGGAACCACTTACCCATCCATTTCCTTTACCCCATCTAGAGAAAGCATAGACTTCAAGCCAGATTAGGAGCTTCTCAAGGGCAGAAGAAATTTCTTTTTCTTTTTTTAATCCCAAAGCTTTCCATATGGCTGTCAAATACTGTTGAATTGATTGATTAATTAATTCCAAATGGAAGTGACAATGGCAGTCTGAACCAACCCATAATTTTACTGATGAGAAACTAAGGGTCAGAAAGGTGAGGAGTTTAGCTCAAAGTCACCGGGGATACAAGGGTTCAGTACTCCCAAGCTGAGGGAAAAAATGTTCATATGCCTAAAAACGTATCGTGGATGGTAGTGACTCTCCTAATGGATTAGAAGAATGTTTGGAAGAGGGTGATATCTCATTAATTGTAGGGAATAGAAGATTCCTTCCTGTCTTGTTTTGCCCTAAGACAATTCAAGCAAGGACAGCAGTGAATTCAGGAACAGAGAACAGAGGGGGTGGGAATAAAAGAGTCTTTTGTGAAAAGTTTATCTGGACTCACTGTTTTGTCAGAAGCATCTATACATCAGCCTACTGGTAAGTCAGTGGTGTCTTGTTAATGCCTTTACCTTGTAGACCCTGGGTTAGGGACAGAGGAGGAAGCCACAGAGACAGATGACAATCCAGGAGAGAGGGAAACCTCACTCAAATGCACTGGTTTAATTCCACACAGCTCACTTCATGGACATTGTTAGACCTGGACTAACTCTGCCTTCAACATTATCTAACTGTGCAGCCCTCTGTAGATCTTAGTTGCCTCATCAGCAACTGAGGGGTGCAGACCGAATGATCACTGAGATCCCTTCTGGCCCTAACATAACCAAATTCTGAGTGCCATGAGGATGTGCACAAAGGCCTAATTAAATTCAGTTGAGGTTAATCTGGAATTGTCCTCCCTGACTTCCTCTTCTGGCTTTCACTGACAAATGAATGTAAACCTGAAATTCGTTTTGTTTCCAGAATGCTGAAATTATTCAAATTTTAATCAGCTTTTAACAAGAACGGGTAAGAAAGAAAATTAGGACAATTAAGAAATAATGAATCCACTATAAAAACAATAATGATTTAAAAGCAGGCAAGGGAATACTCTTATTGGAAATGTCGAATACCTGCAAATGAGCAGTTAGATGACAAGTACACGATGGGAATAAGGGATTTCACTAATGCAGAAACAGAACCACTTATAATAATTTCTTCCCAAAATTGAGGCTAAAGCAAGTGTCCTGATTTTTACTGGAAATGTATATTCTCCTGAAAATTGACCACGCTGCAGAATGTTGGATACTATCTCTAAAGATGTTATCAGTGCTTTGCTCAAATGTATTCTCTTTTCAAAGATAGCAACTTCCTAGAGTTTTTCTTGTAAATCAAAACATACTTTTGAAAACTACTAGAACCAGAATTGCTCTCGTAAAAATAATAATAATAAATAAGTCAGGGTGTGTTGCTAGCAGGTGTAACAAATCTCAGGCGCTTGCTCACCCTGGGCCCATGTGAACATCCCTGCCTGGGAGGTACTCCTGGGACCACCTCTTCCATGCAGTGAGTCAAGGGTCCAGGCCCCTTCCTTCACGAGGATCCTCCATCTTCTAGGCTGTCAGAGAATCTCACTCTCAGCTCCAAGGACAGTGAGGGGGAGAGCTTGGAAGGGTGACAGAAGGTTCTATGGCCAGGCCTGGTGGTAGCCAGTGTAGCTTCTGCCCACATTCCATCAGCCAGAACTCTGTCTCAGGGTTTCACTTAGCTCTCAGGGGGTGGGAAGAATAGCTCAGCTGTGTGCTCAGGAAGGAGAGGAGAACTGGAGACTGGGGAACACTGGCTGTCCTAAGGGGAGATCTCAGAACTGTGGGGTGGCTGCCAGATGAAACCCAAGGAAAAAGTCTCACCAGGGCCAGGGGGTCTGGAAAAATTTTACTGCTTGACAAAAAGAAATACACAAGAAGAAACTTTCCCTCTTGTCCTGCTGCTGTTGTGCTGGATGGAACATGATAGCTGGAGCTGGAGCAGCCACCTTGTAACTATGAGAGGACACACCCTAGGAACAAAGCCAACACACTGAGAATGGCAGGGCAAAAGAAAGAGGCTGATGGATTGACATCAATCAATTGCTGAATTTATTAATTTTACAATCGTCCTACTCCCACCTTCTCTTTTGATCTCAAGTTATTATTGAGATGAATTATCTCACTGTTTAGGCTGCTTTTGCCTAAATGGAGGAGGCTGAGCATTGACAAGGGCCTAAGGGCAACAGAACTGAGACAGACAAAGAAGAGTAGGGAAGAGTTTTCTATAACCACATAATGGTAATAATATCTACAATTTACTGCACATCTACTACTTGTAGAGGAAGGGACTTCATTTACAATATCATTTTTAAAATTTATTTATTTTTAACGTCTTTATTGGAGTATAATTGCTTTACAATGGTGTGTTAGTTTCTGCTTTATAACAAAGTGAATTGGCTATACATATACATATATCCCCTCTAATCTTCGCAACAATCCGGAAATAGACAGTTTTATGCTAATTTTATGCTAATGAGAAAATTTACAGAAGAGAAAACTTGATAAAATGAGAAAAAGAGTTAAGTGACTTGTCACAAGCCACCACCTATTATGCAGCAGTACCCAGTTTCTGTGCATATGCAGCTATTACACTACAGCTGTGAATTTTAGACCTAGCAAATATAACAGGCAAATTCTTAGAAACTGAAACAATGTTTTCAACACAGGAATCAAGCCTAAAGATGTAAAGTAGGTGAACAACACTTAATGGAGTTATTGTGACATGTCACCAAGAATTGAGAAAATCTGTGTCTTTGCTTTCCTTCAAGATGCCATATCCTCCTAGCATCTTCTTTGCCATTTATCTGCTGCCAAAGTGAAAAAATAACAAACTGGTTCTATTCAGTCGGGGACCAAGCACAGTAGGGGATGGTTTGGAGCTCTTTTTGGCAGTCCAGCATCCCTTCCCCTTTCTTTTGTTGGCAGTCCCCTGTTATTCTTAAGGGAAACTACGTACTCAGCCCCCTGCATGGTACACATTCTGGTGGGGCCATATATTGAAGTAGAGTTGATTTACAATGCTATGTTAGTTTCAGGTGTACAGCAAAGTAATTCAGTTATATATTCTTTTTCAGATTCTTTTCCATTATAGGTTATTATAAGATATTGAAAATAGTTTCCTGTGCTGTACAGTAGGTCCTTGTTGTTTATCTACTTTATATATAGTAGTGTGTATCTGTTAATGCCACATGTGCCAAAGCCTCCGATCCTTAAAGAGGGTGATTAGGTGGACAGTGAGGGAATAGAAAAACCAGGAATGGTTCCAGAGGAAACCTCAGTGTCCCTCTACTAAGAATTGTAAGGCCAGGAGAGGCTAATGAGGCCTGATAGGCAATTATTCTTACTACATAAAGAATCGGGATATGACTAGAGCAGGAAGGAATCCTCGGCACACTGCTGCCTGTTCTTTTCCCAACTTCTTTCAGTTCTCTCCTAATCTCTCTCAGTCTGTCTCTCTGTCTCCTTACACCACACACACACACACACACACACACACACACACACACACACACACAGAGGCTGTGAGAACTGAGAAACATACAGACATAAAACAAATGGAACTGAAAGAAATCCAACACCACAACCCCTGGTAACGATAATGATGAAGAAAAGCTGCTGCCAGATGCATCTTGTGATGACGCCAATGATCTAATTCTCTTATTATCAAAAGATGCAGGGAAAGGCAGCCTTGACAGAAAGCTTTGAAAAATCAAAAGAGTGCAGCATCACTGGAACTGTTATCTGATTTATGCCTTTTCAAAAACCAGGCTTGTGTCATATGCTGATAATAGACTCTAGCCATCAAAACGTTATTTTATCCGGTATCTTGATTTTAAAGAATTGTGGAACCTAGCAAATGGAACTGGGCTATTTATACAATGTTTGAAACTATGTTAGTCCACTAGGGGAAAATGACAGCACACACACAACAAAACTCAAAACCCAAACTAGATAATAATATAACGAAAAGCAATAGCCTTGATGCTATAAATGGTCAACGACATGGAATGTAATTTTCAAATTAGAATGGACATTTTTCTTTCATAATTTCATAATGAAAGTATGAATGAGTGATCAGTTGGTGTATGGGTGCCCACCAGATGAGACCCTTACCCACAAAGGCTTGGGCACTGCCAGATTTCAAAGCCAGCACTGCCAGCAGATGGAGACTTGTGCTAAAGAAGAATCGACATCAGGAAACAACCTCATCTGTTAAGTTAGGAGGGTCTCCTTGGAGCAGACATAACACACAAAAATTTTTTTCTTAAGTTTTTAAAAAAGTTTAAGTAACTGAACATAAAAACTCCCCAGAAGCATGACCTAATCATTTCACATTTCATGCAACTTAGAGAAGACATCTTTTCCCTTAAATGACTAGACATTAATCAAATGGACCTCCACACTTGAGAAGATAAATGCCAAGCAAAGAAAAGGAAGGCTTCTGTATATTTACCTTAACTTTTAAAACACAGACATTAGAAACAAATGAGATTTTTGACCATTTATCATACAGAGAGACCAATTGTCTCACAGAAATTTTTATGTCAAATCACACCTGGCCATACATGTTTGTCTCTTGATTCATGAGCTCTAAATATCACATTGCAACATTGTTGGGCTTAAGCCAAAAGCAATGTTTAAAACTCCTTCCCTGCAGCCTTAAATTAGCTGCAATACTGGAAGGAAAAATCTGCCTTGATGATCCAAAACTAAGGATAATCTAAGTGTTATTTATTCAGTGTTTCAAACATATTATTTAATGGGGCTGGGGCCGTATGTTGACCTTCCTAATGAGGTTTGACTAAAGCCAATATTAAAATTAATGTGCCCTCCCTGAGCACCCAGTGACAGAGTGTGAGAGGAACTGTCTTGGAAGGGTCTGTGTGGCAGGGAGAAATCAGCCTGGCAGTAAAAGTTGGCCTTGGACAATCCATATGCAGATGATCAAGAACTGTCTTCATCACTGTTAGGGATTCTAGGAACCAACTTTTCAGACGAGGCTCAGTGTTCAATGATTAGAATATATTGGTAGAAAATATTGACTACAGTGGTTATAGCTTATGGAAACACAAGAAGAGAATATAAAAGCTCTTGAAAGTGGCTTTAGTTGGCAAGACTAGTACTGCATGCATCAGAATGCCATGGTTGTTGAAAACCACTGCAGGGTAGTATTAGTGCTTAGGCCTGGCCAGTCCTACAGCACATCTACACTCTCTTCTAGAGCTTGTATATATTCCAGCTTCACATGCATTTTTAAGCAGTTATCAAGATGCTCACTTGCTAACTGGTCTCCTCAAATAGTCCTGAGTCTCATCCCCAGGCATCAGAGAACATGTCATCCCTCACCCCGACTGCACAGCCAGTCCAGGCCAATGGTGACATAGGTGAATGTTGTCATCTTTATCTTCCAGCTGCCCCATTTTGTCCCCCTCCCTCCTCTCCTCTCCCTGAATCTCCAGGCTCAAATGATTCATCATAGCTTATAGCACGATGTCTCCTAGAGCTCCAAGGTAGATTTCAGAGTATGGCCTTTAGGAAAGCTTGCCCACTCACTTCATAGCTGTGTGACTTTGGATGAGTTATTTTACCTTTCTCATAGTTTCTCCTCTGGAAAAAAAAAATTAGGGATAAGGAATGAAATTATATTCAAGAAGTTCTTAGTACCCAGAAGTACTTCTTTGTAATAGAAAGGCTGTAAGTGGAACAGGTTTCTCATTATTCTAAGTCAGGAGATTCTAAAACGGGATGCTGGTTTGTTTAATATAGTCCATCTGGATATTTCAAACTCCAAAGGGAATTTGAAAGACCAAATTACTCAATTCATCCTCTGAGTAACCATAATTACACTGGCTGCCTATGCCACTGTGTCCCAGACAGGGTAATTCCTATCTCAGATCCACTTTGGTGAAATCCTCAGCCATGCTCTCTGAGCAGATGATTCTAGATGCTTTCCTTCTCGTTGTGTTTGAATTTTCAGCCCACGTGGACAAGACAAGCAGGTCAGGGAGCAAGGAACAAAGCAAGCAAAGAACAAGGACTGACTTTCTGGCGAACTTTCCCAACTTCCATTTCAAGTTTAAGATACCAAAATAGTTCTTCAAGTATGCTTGCAAGTAGTGGCACTGCCCTTGAATATGTTCCCCTGGCTCCTGTCTGAGTCAGTGTAATGAATCTGCATTTTATAAGAGCTGAGCCTGGTCCAAATGGAGCCGTGTAACTGTTAGAAATATTAATGGACTGTATCATCCCACACTTGACTATAAACTTCTAATTGTGTGACTCTCAGTGTGGTGTCTAGAGCTAAATCGGAGTCTGCTTCCTCAGTCACTAATATCCATTGATATTGTTCATTATTTTTCTAATGCCAACCCTAGGTACATCAGCGCTGGGCAGATCCCTGAGGAAAACAACAACTTTTGTTGTAGGTACTTGAGAGCAGTCATTGCCAATTAATTCATCAGTCAGCGCTTACCAAGCTGCCACCGAGAACAGGGACCAGCACGGAGCCCTGCTGAACAAGGGGAGGATGGAGGAGTCTGCAAAGACTGAGCAGCTGTAAACAGGACCCAAGAGATCTCTTTCCAGGTTGGGACTGTGTGACCTAAGGCAACTCACTTACCCCTTTTAGCTATAAACTGGGAAAGAGGACACCAGTCAGGCCACCTACCAGAGGAACAAGGGACACAATGTGTATGAACGCGCTTTGAAAAACATTAAGCTTGACATAAAAGAAAGCATTCATCGTGACCTATGATAGAAAATACAGATCCTGTAGCACTAAGAACAAATCAGGTTAATGGGGGTGTATTTGCACCTATTTTCTTCCTTATAAATTCACACTCCTCTCTTCCCACATTTCAGAACATTTTGAGTGGTTTCTCCACATAAGCAACCCCTATTCTCTTTCAGCTTTAAAATCAGGTGCAGCGGCTTCTTTAAGCTGCATTTGCTTTGTCCTTGACAGAACCACATTCTATTAAAAGAACTGTCAAGTGTTGGCCCCTGGTTAAGATCAAGGGAAAGCTTAGAGAGGATTTCTTTCCCCCGCCCCTACCCACCTGTTCCTTCCCCCACTCCCTCTTTTCTAGCTCCCTTCTGCTTCCTCTGAACAGGAAACACAGAATTCTCAGCCACAGGATGCTCCACCATCCTACAGGACACTAGACCTTTGAGCGGAAGTCACCACCACCACTGAGTCCTTCATCCCAGGCACCTACTTATATAAGTTGCTTTTAATCACTTTGCAAAAATGTCCCTCTCTCCTTCCTTAAAGTTGCATTAAATAAACATATTAGCTTATGTTCTGAACAGCGTTTTCTTTTCAGTAAATGAAGGAGAGAGGACTATTAGTTATCTCTATTGTTACAGTGTGTTGTGAAGCTCTGGATGGCATAATGCTGGTTGGCAAATGGGACTGTAAGTCTCCAAAGTTAATCAAGTTGCTGAGGTTTTCAGGACCTGGATGTTGGCAGAATTTGCCCACACCCAGCCCCACCCTGCCAATTTAGATGGTTAACTATCTGGGGAACAGTAAATATAGAACACACAACTGCAGCGTTATAAAGGACCATGGCCACAGACCTGTCTAACCAGCATGTCCCTGTATATCTTCAAAACTTCCCTTTTGACTACATGGGGAATAATAATACATATGCCTTCCTCGGTCCTAGAAAGAACTTTGCTGCCTCTCTCAGAAACATTGGGGCTTTTGCCCGCCACCTCATTTATAACAAACTAATTTATGCTCTGTAGATCAGAGAAATGGGTTGATTAGGAACAGACTGGTGTAGATTTGAATCTGCCCTTTGAATGATGGAAAAGCGTAAGCCTATTGCACTCTAAGGTTTAGAAGAAACTCTAACTCCATCAAGTGTCTCCAGTTGCAATAGTGAGGCCTATTAAAGGACAATCCCAAAGAAGCCTGAAAATAACGAAGTGGCAAAAGATGTAGGATCACATTTTACCAGCCATACCCATAAGGTTCTTTAGCAGAATATGTGAGGATTGTACATTAGCCAAGATGCCTTTATATATCACTAAAGGAACGATGACCAAGCTTGGGTCTTAAGACTTATCACCAAACGTTTTCCGCTGCTTTCCGCAAGGACAAGTAATAGTAGGAGATCTGGTCCTGCTGGAGTTAGCCTGCTGCATGAGCGGGGGAAGAAAGTTTGGGGAGGGGAAATTAAAGCAGGAGGAAATAATAGAAGGGAAAGACTCTGAACGCCAATGAAACCCCACCGTTCCCTAACACAATTTTCTGTCAAATCTGGACCATGTGAATTTTGGTAAGTGAAGAAAACTCCCTTGATGCTACGGGAATACAGGAAGAAATGGTTCAAGCCCCAGATATACAGAGGAAAGGGGCCTGTGTTGGCTGAAGGAACTGGTGTTTTTCCTTAAGAGTATAAATTGTGGAGGGTGTGAACAAACAAACAAAAAGCCCAATGAGACTATTTATGAGGAGAAGCAATAAAACCCACACAGATAATGTATGACAGAGAAGGAGAAATGAACTTCCCAAATAGAGTACTAATGCCCCCTTCGTGGGTGCAATGCTCAAGATTAACAATGCCACCCTCAGACTCCTTGGTGGCATTTCAGGACCTGGCTTACGGCACTTTTTCATTTCATTGGGATGTAAATAATTGATAACTTGAAAGGACCCGAGAAACCCACTGCAATTGAACACAGATATTTTTTATGACATCAATTACAGGGCTAGTGACTTGATGAGAAAAGGAAAATATTTCAAACCACACTTTAATGATCTTCACCAGGAACCCCTAGTGTTCCAAATGAAACGTGGGTCTCTGGGCCTTGATTTTTTTTTTCCTCCATTTTCCTCCTCATAGGGAATATAAGTTACAGCTGAACAGAAGAGATGGATAATTATTTTCGTGTCTGTGCTTTTCAGTGCTGGATTGCAGGCTTCCTTATTCTAATAGAGAAGGAAAGGCCTGGGAGAGCGGAGGGCTTGAGGTGAGGTCCCTTGTGTGTACCCCATCAGAGCCACATATTATACGACAGAGCTGTTGTGGAGTTAGGCTTGGCAACTGGGGCTACGACTGTAGTTGAGACTGTCATTTATGACATTACAACACCAGAGCACGTTAAAATGATATGGTAAGCAGTACCATTAAGGCTGTTGAAAGGAAGTCAGAGTTCAAGTATTTGTGCATGAGGTACTTTATGTGGTGACGACTTCTGAATTTATAGTTGTCAGGACGGGAGTAGAAATGTTGATTTGGTCTGAGAAAGGGTCTGTTCACGCTTGTTATCTGGTTGATTGTGAAGTCCAGTTCGTTTTTCTTTTTTCCTGGCAGAACTCTTGCAAGGCTGCTACTGCTTCATGAGAAAGGCCCAGAACTACGTCTGGAGGGTTGTCCAAAAGCCCAGATGATGCAAAGCAGTGGAAGGTGTGCTGAATACTCACCACACATTGCTCCTAAGGGAAGGGTGCTTTGAGGTAACATTGGGGTGAGGGTAGAGAGGGCCTGGGTGTGTCTCAGAATGAAGGAGTGGGGGGTAGGGAAGATGCTTCAACCTCATTCTAAGAACAAATAAAATCCTGTTCTTCCATGACTCATTACGTACAGTTGAGTCCACTATAAGTCAAACACATACCTTGAAATAGCATTACAAGATACAGGAAAAGTCTCCTGGAATTAGTTTATAATTGGGGCTTGGGTGTGTTTCTCCATTACCAGCACTATCACTGTTGGACTGCATTTTTTTCTTTCTTTGGAAAGCCCTGAAATAAGAGGAGAATTTTTTTGGTCAGTTAGTTTAGAACTTGAGAGATCTGCCAGACTGCTTGTTCTCAAGTTGAAAAAGATACTGGCTGGCTCTTAGGCCAGAACACTGAAGCCCTCATACTTTAAAGCAATGTAATTCTAAGCTTCCACATCTTGTAAAGAGCTGTTCATTAACTTGGCTCATAGGCAGGAAGAAAGGGGGGTGAATGGTGCCCTGAAGGGAAGAATTCTTTCTCTTCCTTCCAGTTTTTTGATACAAATATGTCCTTGTTTCTGCAGTTTCAATTCCTCGCCATTCTTCTCTGCTTCCCTAATACTCAGCATCATCTGATGATGTCAAATAAGATATAGGATGGAAGATCTTCAAAATCTCAGCAGCAAAGTGCTTCTTGTGGCTTCCTTTCTGACCTATCTTGTAAATGGCACCAGGGAAACTCAATCTATTTTTCTAGGACTTCCAACTCAACTGGGTCTACTTAAGAGAAATCTCCAGATGAAATGTATTGAAATGTTCCTAAAATGCCTCCTATTTCTATTTCACAAATGAAACTTTATTCACAGATTGGAAGTAGTTTATGGAATAATTGAGTCTTTTCAGATTGAGCCTGTAAGTATAGAACTGATCAATGGAGTAGACATTTCATCACATCTGTTTTAATCTGGGACTGCTGATTTATCATTACTAAAGCATTTGGCTGGAAAACAATGTCCATATTTGATGGTCTGGTAACTTTTTTCTTCCATTTTATGCCACAGTAACTGCCCAGTCTTACTGTTGCCCATTATAAGTTTTATGGACTAAGTAATGTCAAATGACACAGTGTCAAGCAGAGCTGGAGACAAGTTGAGAGGGTTTAGAGGGAAATGAAGTGTGGTCTATGCCAGTCTTGCTTGCAGTTTTACTGGGTATTGATCCCCTTTTACACACTGATTTAGCATCCTGAATTATAACGCAGTATTAAATTTCAACACCAGTCGAGAGCTTCTACCTCATAGGTTACGCTAAGTCACAGCCATTTTGGACTCGATGGTCTCTGGCTCTCTGGAGTGGGTGTTTTATTAGAATTGTGCCTTTTAGGAACTGCAGTCAGCCTGCAGTGGAGGACACATGGTGCTTTATAAGCATCTGGAGTGCTAGGACACAAGGCATAGTTTGTATGACAAAAATATTCACAAAATCACAGTCTGGAAGGGAGCCTCCTGAGGTCATTCAGTCCAGTCTGCTGCCTCTGGGGAGAACTGCACTTAGAACATTCCCTAAAATCTTCAGAAAAGGGGGTTCCACAGACTTCCTGGATAACAACATTCACAATACAACAAGCCGGACCCTTCGGGAAAGATTCCCTAGTGCCTCTCCCAAACCCCGGCCCTTCATACTCATTCCCATGTCTCCCAAATGAAGGGGTATAAACATCCCACATGGTCTACCACAGGAGGAAGTGGAGTACAGTGTTTGGGTCAAACTTTTTAAAAATTAGGAGTCCTTACATTTTTAATTAGGTATAATGCACTACACTCCAGGTGTTATTTATACAGCTTCTATTTGTTGCATATGCACCAGAGCTATTTTTGTGAGTGGAATATGTCTGAACACCATACTAGAACTTATTTCTTTTAGAATCAGGAAAGATGGATTGAGTTCTAGAGTCTCTTTTTAATAGGTGTCAGTGGCCAGTATTGCAAAATACATACTATACTCCTATGATATTTAATATCCAAGTATAGGAAAAAAGGAGAGAGGAAGAAGGGAGAGAGAGAGGAAGGGAAGGGAGGAAGGAAGGAAGGAAGGAAGGAGGGAGGGAGGGAAGGAGGGAAGGAGGGAAGGGAGGGGGGAAAGTGTTTGTCCAGTGATTTTAAGTCTGCATGGAACTCACTCCCATGCTTCCCAAGTCTGATGTGAAGTCATATCACTTCTCACTGCTCATCACTGAGGCAAAGAAGGGAAAGGGGAAGGAGCAGACAGCCGGTGGGCCACGGTTGCTTTGTGTTCCATGCAGGTGAGAGATGATTCCTCCATTGCTGTGTCTAGCTTCCAGGAGGGCACAGAACAGGCAGGGGCCAATAGGAGAAGAGAATGTGACTTATTCATGGCAATCGAAGATAATTCCTTTCTTGCTCAACTTCCCTTTCAATGCTTTGGGCAAATCTATTAATCCTTCCCTTACAGTGGGGGAAGAACAAGAGACAAACCCAGGTTAAGACCAAAATGAGGTTAAGGTGTGGATTTTCCCTTTTGCAGTAGGAAGACAAATAGGTTTCAGAAATGAAATAGTTTAGTTCTATGTGGAACCCCATTAATCTATACTGTTTATCAAAATGCAATGATTCATCAGGTTTTGTATAGAGTTAAACATTGAACCTCTAACAAATTAAATATAACATTTTATTTCAGTCAAATGACTAACTCACTAAACCATGTGTTTTGCACAATTATCACTTTTTAAATTTTTTAAATTATTTTTTAACATCTTTATTGGAGTATAATTGCTTTAAATGGTGTGCCAGTTTCTGCTTTATAACAAAGTGAATCAGCTATACATGTACATATATCCTCATATCTCCTCCCTCTTGTGTCTTCCTCCCACCCTCCCTATCCCACTCCTCTAGGTGGTCACAAAGCACCCAGCTGATCTCCCTGTGCTATGCGGCTACTTCCCGCTAGATATCTATTTTACATTTGGTAGTGTACATATGTCCATGCCACTCTCTCACTTTGTCCCAGCTTACCCTTCCCCCTCTCCATGTCCTCAAGTCCATTCTTTACGTTTGTGTCTTTATTCCTGTCCTGCCCCTAGGTTCTTCAGAACCAATTTTGTTTTATAGATTCCATATACATGTGTTAGCATATGGTATTTGTTTTTCTCTTTCTGACTTACTTCACTCTGTATGACAGACTCCAGGTCCATCCACCTCACTACAAGTAACTCAATTTCGTTTCTTTTTATGGCCGAGTAATTTTCCATTGCATATATGTGCCACATCTTCTTTATCCATTCATCTGTCGATGGACACTTAGGTTGCTTCCATCTCCTGGCTATTGTAAATAGTGCTGCAATGAACATTGTGGTACATGACTCTTTTTGAATTATGGTTTTCTCAGGGTATATGCCCAGTAGTGGGATTGCTGGCTCATATGGTAGTTCTATTTTTAGCTTTTTAAGGAACCTCCATATTGTTCTCCATAGTGGCTGTATCAATTTATATTCCCACCAACAGTGCAAGAGGGTTCCCTTTTCTCCACACCCTCTCCAGCACTTACTGTTTGTAGATTTTTTGATGATGGTCATTCTGACCAGTGTGAGGTGATACCTCATTGTAGTTTTGATTTGCATTTCTCTAATGATTAGTGATGTTGAGCATCCTTTCATGTGTTTGTTGGCAGTCTGTATATCTTCTCTGGAGAAATGTCTATTTAGGTCTTCTGCCCACTTTTGTATTGGGTTGTTTGTTTTTTTGATATTGAGCTGCATGAGCTGCTTGTATATTTTGGAGATGAATCCTTTGTCAGTTGCTTCATTTGCAAATATTTTCTCCCATTCTGAGGGCTGTCTTTTTGTCTTGTTTATGTTTTCCTTTGCTGTGCAAAAGCTTTGAAGTTTCATTAGGTCCCATTTGTTTATTTTTGTTTTTATTTCTATTTCTCTAGGAGGAGGGTCAAAAAGGATCTTGCTGTGATTTATGTCATAGAATGTTCTGCCTATGTTTTCCTCTAAGAGTTTTATAGTGTCTGGCCTTACATTTAGGTCCTTAATCCATTTTGAATTTATTTGTGTGTATGGTGTTAGGGAGTGTTCTAATTTCATTCTTTTACATGTAGCTGTCCAGTTTTCCCAGCACCACTTATTGAAGAAGCTGTCTTTTCTCCATTGTATATTCTTGTCTCCTTTATCAAAAATAAGGTGACCATATGTGCATGGGTTTATCTCTGGGCTTTCTATCCTGTTCCATTGATCTATATTTCTGTTTACAATTATCACTTTTAATCTTCACCTAGGGGATTAAGCAGTCGTTCTAAAAGTGTGGGTGCTGGAGCAGCAGCAGGGAACATCTCTTGTTAGAGATGTTACAGATTCTCAGGCCCCATCCCAGACCTACTGAATCAGAGACTGGAGATAAGACCAGCCCGCCATGATCTAACGAGCTCTCCAGGTGACTCTGATGCACACTACCATTGAGAACCACTGGGTTAAGATGTATTTCTATTTTAGAGATAGGAAAACTGAAGCACAAAGAGTTTAAGCAATTTCCCAGCACCATGCAGCTAGAAAGTAGTCAAGGCTACATGACTCCAAAGCCCTTGCTATTAACCACTAGGGTATGCTTTGTGAGAGACCTCAGTTTACTTGGGAAACCAGTGTCAAGAATATAGATAAATGAGACATATTACCCAGGAGGAAGAAGTTAGATTTTTTTTTTAAGCTAACTAACAACATCTGGCTTCAAACATTTCTTACTTGGCTGAATTTCTGTCTATAAAATATTTGAACTGAAATAGTTATGACTCAAAATGTTAAGTCAAAATGCCAGGTAGGTGATGGCAAAGCAAGCCTGTAATCAGAAGGTCCAACAAGCAGATGGTTCCTGCCCCCCATAAAGGAAGCAGCCACTGGACTCAGTTCCAACAGAACAGTGCTACGTCTAAATTCTCTCTCTCTCTCTCTCTCTCTCTCTCTCTCTCTCGAGAGAGAGAGAGAGAGAGAGAGAGGCCAGGAGTCCAAATCTGTGAGTGAAATCTTGCAACTTGAAAACATTAGCTACTAATACATACATTTTGAAAAAACTATAGATTTTTTTTGAACATGGATTTTGCTTACAGGTTGCCATAGTGCAACCTCTCATTGAGAAATTCTCTTAAGAGCTAAGGAACACAGATCAAAAGGCTGAAGGGATGTGGAAAATATGTGTGGGGAGAGGCATGGGAAATTGAACTCAGATAACTATGCTAAGTGATCACATTATCAAAAATGTGCTGAAACCTGATGGCTGTGTCATAGTGGCCAATCTTATTAATTCGCAGTTTGGAACAGTGTTTCATAACATCACCATGCCTGTACAACCTTCATGGAGATCTTGTGGCTGCGGGCCCTGATTTCACGAGCACTCATGAGCGAGTGTTGGAAAATGACCTTTTGAGGTGTAGGCCAAGTGTTTATAGGGGCACCATTTTAAATTCTCACTGAGAAAGCCACCCTATGGACTGAAAAACATTCAGAGGAAGCAGGTTTGGAAAGGTTACTGCAAAATCCATCTCAACTGCAAAATCCATCTCAACTGCAAACAGAAGTGATTTTAATGCCGGTTGTTTTGGAAGCAGTTCAAAGTTGTTTTTTCCATTGTAAATAGCATAAAAGTGCTCCGTGGAAGCAAGTATTACTTTTTTTCTTGGCCCACTGCACTTCAGTAATGGCTCTTATACACTGAAGGCACAGCAATCAGACTCAGGAAGTTATGCACAGCATATCAGGGGCAGCAAAGGAGAAGTGGGAAGGGAGAGGAGGTCATATGGTAAGTGTAGAGTGGAGAAATTTGGGGGTGGAGATGCTGTGCATGTGAATACCAGCCAAGACAGGGAACATCTGGAAAACCTGCTCTGTATTATGTGGTCATTCCACAAACTTTTCCAAAGAGTCACATAAGGAGAATATTACATTTTAATTAGGGCTGGGATTGATCCAGAGAAAAGGGAGGGGGAGGGGGATGGTTTGGTGAACAAGCTGCATTTTAGTTTGGCTGGGTCCATGAATTGCAATTAACCACTTAGCTCCCTCTAGATGTGCTCTGACAATTCCAACAGGTCAGTAATTTAATGAAGCATCACACTGCACTCTTGCCCAGCCCCAACCTGTAAAAGAAGAACAGAAGCAGTGGGTGGGTGTGGATTGAAGAAATGAGGTCAAACATGGGACAGTTCCCAGAGGAAGGCATCAGAAATCCAAGGTGATATCTGTCTCTCCATTCCTTTCTTATTTTTTGCCACAGGGCAAGTTCATCCGCTATTCTCCAATAATAAGAAGGTTACAGGGAAAATGACAGACACAAGAATGTGATGAAATATGTCATTTCTTTAAAGTAATATCATTCTATTTCATTTAATGAGAAAATACAAGTATTATGCCAAGAAATAAAATAGTCCATGTGTCTTAAAGCCTCCTTAATAGAAATTAAATGCATTTTTAAATGCTAATAATTTTCATTTTTTAGTTAAGTATCTAATGAATTAAATTTAATAGATCTAATATTAATAGGAAGGAATGGAAGAAACATTTCTCAGTACTTTTTTGTTGTTGCTGTTTACAAACTCATCACTGTACACTTTTTGGATGCAAACTACGTAGAGGGTACTGTCCTAGATTCCCCAACCCCTCCGCTCAAGAAACTAATAGTCAAGGAACACCGACAAAGCGTAGTAGAGCCTTGAGATGTCAATAACAATGTAAGACAATGATCTATATCAGCGGTCCCCAACCTTTCTGGCACCATGGACCGGTTTCGTGGCAGACAATTTTTCCACGGACTGGCGGGGGGAGGGGGATGACGGTTCAGGCGGTAACGCGAGCGATGGGGAGCGGCAGACGGCAGACGGAGCTTTGCTGGCTCGCCCGCCGCTCACCACCTGCTGTGCTCCTGGTTCCTAACAGGCCGAGGACCAGTAGCGGTCCGAGACCCGGGGCTTGGGGACCCCTGATCTATATGATGGCAGTCAGCAAATTGCCAAGCTAACGGCTCAGAAAGAAGCATCACGGGCTCCAGGGGTTGAGAAAGCAGGGGGGCTTCCTGAGAGATGTAGCGTTTGTCTGGACCTCCAAGGCTGGGTAGAATCTGGATAAGTGGAGAGGAGAAGGAGGATCAAGCAGAAAGTGAGCTGCGCTCTGAGCAAATGCCCGGGAAGGCATTTGGAATCTTCAGAGAACAAACCAGAGTGGCTGAGAAGAGGCTTCTGGGGCCAACACAGGGAAGGTGATTTGAAAGGAGCCAGTGGCCAGATTCTATAAGGCATTGACAAATGCCCTCTGTACAGCATTATACAGGGACTGTAGAGGACCTTGTCTGCGGAGGGATCCCTGATGTAGGGAAGAAAAGTTTGTAAGTGAAAAGGGCCCAAAATGAGTAACTAAATATTTCAGGAGTACATACACCAGGAATCATGAAAGCGGGGTACTACTTCCCCATGTTGAAGGAAAGTTTTTCTTGAATGAGATCTCTGTGGCATGTGACAGTTTGGACATAATGTCCATTGTGATTTCTGTTTCCCTTCCTTTATATCCCAGGCCTCAAATTGTTATGCCATCTGAAATACTCTAAATTCCTGACCCCGTGCATTACTGACCCCATGCCAGCAACATGTCAACTCCTTTTCTCTCCTCTTTCAGCATATCCTCCCCAGACAGTATTTCAGCCTTGTACATGAGCTACAGATTTTCCAAAAGTTGGAGAAATCTTCCAAAGAAGGAATATGGCATCTGATTCTCGGAATCACCCTCCCCTTATCCTCTTCCAGCTGCTGCACATACATATACTGCTTGATTTTATTTAATCAGAAAGCGCAAAACGTTTCTCAATTCAGAACATAACCCTGCATGCCGCTCCCTCTACTCTAACCAGAAATCCCACTCTCCTTCTCCTCTAACTCAATAAACCAAATCTAATCGGAGAATAATTCTAAAATACACTGATGTGCAATTTGTTTCACTAACCCAATAATTAATGAATATGCTACTTATGGTTTGGAAGAGCTCTTAAAACACAGCACAAATTCCACTAGATGAAGGAGGATATCAAAGACATAAACCAGGGGCAGCATCTTTACATAAGATGGGCCAGGAGAAAAAGATAAGAGAGAAAAACAAGATTGATTTGGCCTTTTTGAATCTATGGTGAGATTTGTTTTACCCCGTTTAAGGATTCTCTTCTTGCCCTTTTTTTAGAAGTGAGGTAGATTGTGTGTTTTGCAGATGAACGGGCAGCAATATTCGCGCAGCTGAATCCAGCTGGTGGATGGACTTTTTAATGTTTAAAGTTTTCAACCACCAGATGCCTGCAGGTGAGAGAACAGACCTAATCAATGGAACCCGCCTCCTATCGACTCCTGGTTGGTTTGAGTACACACTCTGTGCTCACCCGTGTTATATACAACTCCTAGCCCCTTTTGCCTTTACACAATTGAAGCTTGCAGCAGAAAACGCCTTGGATTTTCCCTTTCATTGGTTAAAATGTACAGGGCATGTAAATTGCTCCAGAGATTTCATTTTAAAATAATTAAAAACCTATCCTCTATTTGCCTTTGGAGAGGTGAGAGTTGAAGCTAAATCAAACTCTTTGTAATTACTGCAATGCACAATTATTAAATAATCACTAAATCAACCAAATCTTCTAAAAAAATGTTTTCTTCTTTTTGGACAATTTTAACTTATTGCTCATAGCTGGGTACAAGATTCTGGGTGACCCCAGACAATGGGCCACCAATGCACCTTCCTAAACTGAAGGATATTATGTTTTATTTTCATCCTTTCAGCTGTCATAAAATTGGCTTTTATCTTTAGAAGTGTAATGAACTCTCCTTCGCAGTACCAACCGCCTAGGGAGCAGCGTGTTTCTCATCTGAGCGTGGCCAAACCTCAGACGATCCCGAAGGCCTAATGTCTCTACATCCTCTTCTTCACAAGGCTCCTGGCAGCCTTTCTTTTAATCAGTTCCTTTTCTTTGGCAAAGCACGCTTCAAGCGTGTCCCCAGGTCGGTCTGGGTGTGCCCGTGTCAGAAGCCCGTTTTCCTGGAGACCTCGTGTTTACGCAGCAACACAGTTCGCTTTGGCAAGCCAGTACCACACATGACGAATGAGGCCTCAAAACCTACCAATTCAGCTGATTTCTAATCTGAGGCCTACATAAAGGAAAGAGTAAATCTGCTGCAACTTGGTTCTTCGCCAGGGTCTGCAAACGAGTACCGCTTTATATTTTTATTGCTCTTAACATGAGGTTGGCGATTCAGCTGAGATTTGCCTCCTTGTATAAAAAGCAACTGATCAATTACCTCCCTACTGTCTGCAACGAAGGATGTAGTGCCCTAAGTCATTGTGTTTTTAATCCACATTTCTTTTACACAGGATGTTATTTAGAGAGGGGAGAGGCTTTCTGTTCACATGCAGCAGAGTTAATTATGGAAATCTCTCCCTTCAGCGTGTTACCTGATCCTTTCTATCCTGCATTAGAGATCTCCTGAACTTGGCAAAAAGAACAATTTTTATGCAAGCTTACTTTTTAGGAACATGGACCTATTTTGAGAAATTCATTTTTTCTTTCAAAAAAATGAAAGAAAAAACACACAGTGTCTTTTACAGCCATGGGGTTTCCCTTAACAAAGAGAAAATTAGCCAAGCCAAATACTCTGGACTCACCCCGCGTCATTTCATGAAAGGAATGCTGATTAGGAAATTATATGAAAATTATATGAAGCCATATTGGACAAAGATAAGACAAATTTGCTTAAATGAATTACTATTTCAAGACCGGAGGAATTTCCAAACTGTAGAAAACTGAAAGGAACACCCTTCCTAACTGTTTAAGTTCTGCACTGTACGTCTTCAATGGTACGTCATAGTTCAGATTTTAACTGTCTAGAGTCTAGAGGGAAATATTTTCTCATTCTATAGAAACCTCATCATGGCACACTATGTGTATGGATTTTTTAATAAAGATGATTGTGGTGATAAGGCAAATAGATGCATCCAACATTAGAAAGACTCAGACAACCTCATAAAATACATAAAAACAGATTACAGACTTCCTACAGGTCATTTTCATAGAGTGGAGACTAAAATATGCAATCCACAGAGTGTTTGCTTAATAACTGTTTATTGATGTGATGATGATGTTCACATAATACAACACCTCTGAAACTCCTTTGTACAAAAGAAGCATCTGGGGTTGTGTTAAAAGTGCAGATTCCTGAGCCCATCCCCAGAAATCATGATTCAGTAGTTGTGGAATGGGGCCCAGGAGTTAGCAATTGTGACCACCACTCCAGGTAATTTGGATATAGGTGGTCTGTGGGCCACACTTTGAAAAACTACTGCAATAGGGCATCAATTGTGAAGAAAGTACCACTTATTTCCAGTAAGTCAAGAAGCAATTCACAGAGCTATAGGGTGACAAACGCTCTCTGAAGAACAGAAGGAACATTGCCAACCTGGAAGAAAAGGACATTCTGTTCGTTTGTTCATTCACTCATTCCTTCCTTCATTCTTTAAAATCCACTGAGCACCTATTACAAAACACTTCTTTGTTTGCCAGGCCCTGCTGATGCTCTGGGTGCGGGGGGGGGGTGGCCCAGGCATAATGAGCGGTTACCCAAGAGAGAAGCCCACTGTCAGAAACAGAATCATCAGGTGAAGAAGAGCATTTCTTTTCTACTCGAATTTTCCTGTCTTTGAGGCCACAAGCAAACTGTCCTTGCTTCCGCAAAGCCCTGACATGAGCACTGCGTTCTGCTTCCTGCTTTCAGCATTCAGACCACCCTTTGACCCTGAAGGAATCAGTGGTTGGCTTTGAGCTTGAGCCTGCATCACTCTGCATCAGGCTGGACCCTCTTTGTTTTGATGACAGAGATAGAGCATGGAAACCAGTTTAACACCAACTCAGGCAAAATGGGGAAATGCTGTAGAGGGGGAGTTGAGACTATTTTTCTCAACTTCGAGTTTGCTTTCTACCGAGGATAAATTTATGACATCGTATAACTCACTTTGAACACATATCACTTTTTTCCTCAAGCAGATGGACGGACCAATTAAATTTAGCCTTTAAAATAGGCGGCGGGACTTCCGTGCCTGTCCAGTGGTTAAGACTCCACACTTCCACTGCAGGGGGCACAGGTTTGACCCCTGGTCGGGGAACTAAGATCCACATGCCACACCGCATGGCCAAAAAAACCCTAAATAAATAAATAAATAAATAAATAAATAAATGAAATAGGTCGCATCCCAAATTCCTTAGAATTGTATGAAAAGAACTCACATTTACCACCACCATATGTGGTATAGGGCTGGTATAGGGCTCAGATACATAGGATTCTCATAAAATCTCTGATACAGGATTTCATAAATGCCAAATGGTAGAACAAGCATTGCCAGCTAGTACAGGAGAAGTGGAAACTGGTCTCCTTGTTCTAAGCCTTGAAGCCCGGACTTAATGAAAATCCTTGAGCTAGCATCTGTTGACTATCAGATGGTTGGAAACTTTCAACTCAACTTTATATCTAGAGAAGTTCTATTTCTGGAAGTTCTATAGGGTTTTTTTTTTCAGACCAAATTTCCAGCAGAAAACAACTAAAAATATTGAATAAAATATTAACCAAAAAGTCTCATAAGTGTATGGTAAATGCCGACAAAGCTGTAAGGAACTACCAGGCAGAATCTAAGGGAAGGAGGGAAGCTAGAGAGGAAAGCAAGACCTGAGCACCACAGATGCTTTCATCCAGAAGGTATTTGCTAAGTTTTGTTGGTCTGATGCAGAGGTGTACAGAGGTCAAGGCTTAGGGCCAATGCAGGAGAGGAGCTTAAGAAAAAAACCTTCTCCACATTAAATGGACCCCTGAGACAAGATCCTCAGAGTATGTGTCAACCAGAAGTAAACCAGCCTCCACTACACCCATAGGTGGAGAAGGGAAGGAAAGAGGGGGGAAGAAAAGAAATCTGTCTCTGAGATATAACAGCCACAGGTCAACCCTCGTGTGTATTTGCAGTTGGGTTTGCCTTGCCTGGAGGTTCCAGAGAACCTCAAACTCTGAATTTGATGAAAGGTTTTCAAGGACTGGTAATGCCCACAAGTGCCAGGCAGGAGCAAAACCTCTCTAGAGGAATATGCCTCCATGACAAGCCTCAAAGTCTCCCACACATAATGTTTCAAACACAATGACAAGTATACACACACAGTTACCAAATGCACCCAAACAAGGCACCATGAGCAAATTTATTGTCTGCTGGGAATCCCTAAGCTCTGCTGCATGGAAGAAGAATCACTAGGAGGGAAGGAGACCTTCTGGAGGAGATCTCCAAAGCAAGTGCCCTTTACTCCATTTACTAGGTGATTAAAAGTTTCTGTGGCTAGAAAAGTTAGAAATACCTGTTTAGGTATTTAGGAAAATGTAAACACTGGGGTTTCTTAATTACATGACTCAAGAGTGACACTCTACTTCCTGACAATCAAGAAGCTTAACAGAGTAAAAGTCATCACTTCCTTCAGGTAAGAAATGGATCTGCTTAGAAACAAACTTTATATACTTGGAATTCAAAGAGCATGTAATTTATTTTAGAATCTAAAAGAAATGACAGGAGGAGGGATTTAGTATCTTTGTTCATTTTCAGAGGCAAAAACTGAGGTGTGAAAGTGAAGCCCAGGTGCCAAGGAGGTCAGAGACAGCATGAAGGAGTGGCCTGTGGTCTCCTCGGGATTCTATATGGCAGATCACCTTAGTCCAAGTGCTATCATCTGAATCCATTGGGCCTTTTGATTTTGTTCATGTGTTTTAGATTCAAAACATGTATGTTGCCAGAATTCTTTGCCCTTAATTTTTGGAACCATGTGTGTTTTAGGGTCAATTTAATCTGCATGTTTCCTATTTCCTTATAATTAAACTATCAAAATATTGTCCTTTAAAAACTATTTGATGTCCACAAAAATCTTCTGAGCCATTTCAATAAGCTTCTTAAAAAGGTTTTTATCCCACTTTAAAACAGAAGTTGCACTGTGTTATGGGTGACCTGATGCAGAAACCAAGAATCCCCTTTAAATTCCAAAAACCTTGACGTTTGAATAATTTCTGAACTTGGACAAAATGTGTTCACCCATTGCTGAAGTTTCTGTGTTGCTAAAGAAGACATTTGGGGCAAAGATTAGTTCCATAAGAGGGGAAATCAGAGCTGCAGGAGAAACTGGAGGTATGTGAATTTAGCTAAGGCCCCTGAGGAGTAGCTGGAAGCCTAACTTGTCACACTGCCATCCATAGAGCAAGGAAAAACTTGAGTGCACATCAGATGTTTGACAGGACTAAAGAGAAATGTGATGTCCATATGAAATAATATTTGCTCACAGTGCTAGGAAAACAATGGAATATAAATGTATGGATTTCAGCACATCCAATTTGCTCTCTAGTATAATCCTCTGCTGTTGGCAGCCCATAGAGAATGGTTAATAAGTTTACCAAAGTTGAATAATTAATTCCTCATAAAGCATAAATAGGATCTGTTATTCTAACACTAACTCCTGTTACATGGAACTGGAAAACTGCAGTGGCAGGGCCACTGGATGGAGAAGGTCTTTTATAGAAGGCTATGGATAGCAAGCCAGGAACATGAGCTGGACTCTGTAGAAAATTCTCTCCCCTGCTCTGCTGGTGTTGACAAGAGCTCAATAGCTGAGCAGCAGCAAGCATGCTTGTGCAGGGGAAAGCTCTCCAGCTAGGTTCCAGGGTGCGCTCAGCAGGCATTTCCAGGGAACTCATAAATACTTCTGTTCTGAGCAGTTCCCAGCTCTTGGACAGCACGGGCCTATTTTATCACCAACCATCAAATCCTGAGCAGACAGGATGCAGGGGCTTCCCTACCAGGGGAGCTGGCACACGAGCTCTAAGGAAAAGGGATCTGAGTCCATTTCCTGCAATTGTGAGAGAAGGATGATGGCCTGGCCCTTGGGTATTTAGAGTTCTGTGTGCTTTACTGTTCTCATGTGACTGCTAGGATCTCAGTATATCCAGGCCTTAATCTTCTACGGAGAAACCCCCTCTGCTTAGGTACCCGTGAGAATAAAAAGATTTTTCTATTATAGTTAGTAAAATAACTTATAGAGTGGTTCTCAGTTTGCAAAGCTCTGACATGTGGATTAAATGTCTCCTTTGATAATGTTTATGATTTTAATCACAACAGCAACAATAATAGTAACAATAACAAGCATTATTAGAACGAGTGAGTTTAGCAAAGTTGCAGGATACAGGGTCCATATGAAAAAATCTATTATATTTCTATATACTAACAACAAGCAATTGGAACTTTTAAACAGCTTTGTTGAGGTACAGTTGACATATAATAAACTGCATATATTTAAATGTACGATTTGGTAAGTTTTACATATATATATATACATTCATGAAACCATAACCACAATCAAGAAAATGAACTTATCCATCACCCTCAAAAGTTTTCTTTGACCCTTTGTAATCCCTCTCTCTCACCCCTCCATGCCCTTTCTCCACCCTCATCTGTTTTCTGTCACTATAAATTGGTTTGCATTTTCTAGATTTTCATATATATGAGATCATAGACTATGTACTCTTTTTGGTCTGACTTCTTTCACTCAGCATTATTTTGAGGTTCATTCATGTTTCTTGGGGTGCTTTGAGCTTCCTGGATCTGTATGATTATAATTTTCATCAAATTTGAAAATTTGTTCAGTCATTATTTCTTTAAATACTTTTTATGCTCCCCTCTCTCCCCTCCCCTTCGAGGAAACTATGACACACATGTTAGGCCATATATTAGGACTCATAGCTCACAGACGCTCTCTTTTTGTTTGGGGGCTTTTTATCCCCAGCCTTTTTTTTAATCTCTGAGTTTCATTTTGGATAGTTTCTATTGCTTCAAATCTACAATTTTTTTTCCTCTTTGGTGTTCAATCTGCCATTAATTCCATCCAATACATTTCTTTGCCCAAACATCATAGTTTTCATCACTAGAAGTTCAATTTAGGTCTTTTTTTATATTGTTCATGTCACTACCTAACATTTTTCATCTTTCCTCTAGTTTCTTAAACATATGGAATACAGTTATAGGAATTCTCTTAATGTCCTTGTCCACTAATTCTATCATCTGAGTCATTTCTGGGTCATTTTCAATTGAATGAAATTTCCCCCAAATTATAGATCACACTTTTCTGCTTCTTTGTATATCCAGTAATTTTTTTTTATTGGATGCCAGACAATGTGAATTTTACCTTCTTAAGTGCTGGATTTTGTATTCCCAAATATTCTTGAGTTTAGTTATGGGGTGCACTTACATTAAATGGAAACACTTACTCATTTTTTTGTTTTTTTTGGGGGGAGGGTGTTTCCCGGTACGCGGGCCTCTCACTGCTGTGGCCTCTCCCATTGCGGAGCACAGGCTCCGGACGCACAGGCTCAGCGGCCATGGCTCACGGGCCCAGCCGCTCCGCGGCATGTGGGATCTTCCCGGACCAGGGCATGAACCCGTGTCCCCTGCATCGGCAGGCGGACTCTCAACCACTGCGCCACCAGGGAAGCCCTGGAAACACTTACTCTTGATCCATTTGAGTCTTGCTGTTAAGCTTTGTTAGTTAGAACCAAAGCAGCATTTAGCCTAAAGCTTATGAATTTTTTGAGGTTTTTCTACTGTCACTGGTAGGAACAATAACTATTCTTGGCTCTGTGTGGGCTCTAAGCATTGTTTACTCTAAACTTTTTGAGTGATTCTTTCCCTGGCTTCTGGTAGTTTCCTCTCCAGCATGCACTGATCCATACTCAGCTGAAGACTTTGGGGGACTCTCTGCAGACCTCTGAATTCTCTCTCAGTGCAGTTCTATTCTCTCTAGTACCCTGACGTGCAAACTCTACCCAGTTTGGCCTCCCTGAATGCCTACCTCGATTTTCTCAACTCCAGAGACTGCTGGGCTCTGCCTGAGTTGCTGCCCTCTCTTCTGTGGCCTGGAAACACTCTCCAGGTGATAGGCTAGGCAATCATAGGGCTCGCCTCATTTTTTTTTTCCATCACTAAAAAATCACTGCCTTTCATTGCCTGATGTCCCATGACTTGAAATCTTTTGTTTTATCTATTTTGTTCAGCTTTTTAGTTGTTTTAGTGAGAGAATATATCCAGTCCCTCTTACTCCATCTTGGCTGGAAACAAAAATTACACAATTGGAAACTGAAACTGAAAAAAAATACATTATTTACAATAGCATCAAAAATATAAAAAAAATCTTAGGGAAAAATTAATACAATGTGGATAAAACCTGTATACCAAAAATCACAAAACATTTTTGAGAGAAATTAAAAATGGACCTGGAGAAATGGAGAAATGAACTGTGTTCATTTATCAGAAGACACAATACTGATAAGATGTCAATTCTCCCTAGATTGATCTATTGACTCAATGCAGTTTCAATCAAATCCCAACAGGCCTTTTTGTAGAAATTGACAAATGGATTTTAAAACTTATATGGAAGTGCAAATGAAGATCTAGACAGTTGAGTTACTTGGAAAAGAAGAGCAAATTTGGAGTGATTATACTACCCAATTTCAAGACTTATAAAACTATAGTAGTAAAGATGGTGTGGTATTGGAGTGAATAGAGACATATAGATCAATGAAATAGAATAGAGAGTCCAGAAATAGACCCTGATATCCAAAGCCTATTGATTTTCAACAAAGGTGCCAAGGTGATTCAATGGGATAAAGGATAGTCTTTTTCAATAAAAAAAGTTGTTGAAGAATTGATCATATGAAAAAAAAAATCCTAGACCCTTACCTCACACCATGTACAGAAGTTAACTGAAAACAGATCACTTAAATGAAATATCTAAAGCTATAAAAACTTCTAAAAGAAAATATAGGAAAAAGCTTTTTATTTAAATTATGAAAATATTTCTTAGGAAACACAAAAATAAATGAACCACAGAAGAAAAACTATGATAAATTGGTCTTTACAAAAATTTAAACCGTAATAAGGAGCCTGACGTTTTGATGTTTCATTTTTGCTGCTGACATCTTTCAAACCCCACCATTCCACCTTCCCCTTCTGCCCCACACTGGGCTAGCTGATAAAAAAGCCCAGGTGCTCCCACCTTTGTTGCCAAGTTCAAAACAGTCAAGGCCTGGCTCTCATACACAGGAACCTTCACTCCAACCCCATTCCCTAACTACAATAAAAACAAAACCAGTCTCTTTTCCCTGCTTTCTCAAGCCGTTTTTGGATCTGTTTAGGGGCCTGCCCTGCTCTCCCCAGAAAGTCTCATTGTTGAGTAATAAACCTTTTCATACCTTCTTGGTGCATGTGTTGTATCAAAGTCTCAACACCTAAATCAAATTTGGCGGGGAGGAACACATCTTGTTTCTACAAGATAGCAACACAAAAACTCTCACACTTCAAAAGACACTACGAAGAAAATAAAAAGGCAAGTGACAGACCAGGAGAAAATATTTGCAAACACATATCTATAAGGGGCATTTATCTAGAACATATAAAAGAACTCTTACACCTCAATAATAAGAAAACAAACTCCACTTTAAAAACTGGCAAAGATTTGAACAGATTCTTCACCAAAGAAGGTATACAAATGACAGTCATATGAAAATATGATGAACATCATTCATCATTAGAGAAATGCAAGTCAAAACAATGAGATATCACTTCACACTCACTAGATTAACAAAATTACAAAGACTGACAATACTGAGTGTTACTGAGGACGTGGAACAACTGGGAATTTCATACATGACTAGTAGAAATGCAAAATGATGCAGCCACTTTGGAAAACAATTTAGCAGTTTCTTATTAAATTAAACATGGACTTACTATACAACCCAGCAACCTCACTTTTAGGTATTTACCCAACAAAAATGAAAACATACCCATACAAAGATTTATACTCAAATGATAATAGTAACTTTGTTCATAATAACCAGAAACTGGAAACAACCAAATGCCCACCAACTAGTCAATGGCTAATTAAAATGCTGTGTATCCACAAAATGAAATACTAGTCAGCAATAAAAAGGAACTACTGATAAATGCAACATCATGGATGAATATTGGAAGCATTATATGCCAAGTGAAAGAAGCCAGACACAAAAGACTACACACTGCATGATTCCACTTATATAAAATTCTACAAAAGATTAAACCAGGGATATGGGAAGGAATTGTTGGCAACAAGGCACAGTAGAATACTTTGAGGTAAGGGAAATGTTCTATAACATCACTGTGGTGTCAGTGATATGACTATATACACTTGTCAAAACACATCGAATTGTACCTTAAAATTGATACATTTTATTGTAGGTATATTACATCTCAATGAAAAAATTTAAAAACAATAGCTAGTATGTATTGACTGATAAAGCACTGTACCGTGCTCTTTAGATTGTTCTCCATTTCACATACATTACCTTACTTGATTCTTGAACACTTCCAGAATGGTTCTGAGGGAAGATTCTACAAAGACAGGGTCAGGCAGGCTAAGGAACTTGCCGAAGATCATACTATCTGTAGGTAAGTTGCAGAGTTGGAAGGTTTTATTCTAAATTTAATGCTCTTTCATCTATAAAACCTCTTCTTCATGAAAATCCATGCTTTTAATTCTTTCCTTGATATTTTCAATATGTTGCTTTACACTACCTTAAGTAATCAAGAAAAAACACAGACCATTTTTATTCATTTTTTTTAACCATGGTTAAATTATTTATAGAGGTCTTTATAATTCTGTATGTGACCACCATATTTAGCACCTATTTTATATTTTATGGTAATTCCTCATCCTGATAAACAGATTATTCTCTTATAACTTAGAAATTAGCATCTTTTCACTTTTAACAAGAACCTTGGAAGAATTGACTCTGAAACTAATGAAGGAAATGTCCCATTATATGTTAGCTACAATACACTAAAAATTTGGTCTTCAGTCCTCAGTAAGCATTGTTTTTGTCACAGGCAGGAAAGGGGGAGAATTACTGTCTCAGCCTTATATTCTGCTTAACATGACAGCCAGAAAATATCACTGTGATGGTTTTTGCCATATCCATGAGCCAAATGCTATCATTCATTCCATTTTTCTTTAAGCTTTCTGCTTTGTGTCTCTATTCTAATCCTAAACAATAATGTCTACAAAATCACAGATTTGATACGTTATATACATTTCTGATTCATAGTAACATACATACATAACAAGATGTGAAAGGGGACTTTTTCTGCCATCTTAGAATTTTAGGTAAAGTTTCAAAGCTTTAAAAAAGTGATGATCAGTACCCCAGCAGTCTAAAGCAAGGTACTCACAGGTGGCCAAGCTGGTCCTTTAAGACTATCAAGAGATGGTTGAAGATTCATCAGGAGGAGAATACCTCATTGGAAGAGAGAAAACTATGGTGTCTTCTTTTCTTTCCTGTGGGTTCTTGCCCCTCCACTTTGAGCAAAGTAAGGGGGCCTCAAGAAAACCACTCACAGAGACTGATGATACTTGCCTGACATGGGGGATGGCCTCTTACTCCTTAGCTGGAGGCAAGCCTTGGGCAGCTCCAAGGCTTTAGCAAATTCTTGGGAGAAGCCCAAATTGTGTTTCCTGGAGTGTGTGGGACTGAAGAAGTCAGAGGGAAAGGGGTTAGGAGAGAGGGCCAGTGGAACAAGATGCACTTCTGTAAATGACAGACAGAGCAACGTATGTGAGCTCCTATGAGCCACATGGATGATGCCCCAGAAGATAGAGGAGTCAGTGCCATCTTGAAAGGATACTTCCTAAGATCTATATGCTGGGGTCAGAACCCCAGCAGAAAAAGGCTGATTGAGATAAACTGCCAAAAGATAGGATCCAAAGGGGTATCATACAAAGTCAGAGAGTACAATAGCTCACTGGGGAGTGGTCTTTAGTAGAATGGTGGAAGCAGCTCCAAAGGAACCACAAAAACACTTCCAGAGAGAGCCAGCCTCTGTCACAAGGAAGGCAATGACCATAAGCTTACAACAGCTCCAGGCAAGCCAGTCTTTCTGTTTTCCTCTAATCTTCCTCCTGGTTTTGACTCTGGGAGAACCAGAGGCAACACTGTGAATTGGAATCTGTGAAGCAAGGAAAGCAAAATTAAATATCACTCCCTTTTCCTACCATTGGTCTTCAGTATCAGGGGTCAGATGGTAGAGGGTAGAAACTCTGAGTTGGATAAAAGATTAAAATTTTGATTTTCATTTTACTAGCATTTTCAAAACCCGAACATGAGGCTTTTTTCATCTGTCAATGAGAAAAACTAATTACCCAAAAGTGATTAGAAAAGTTATGAAACTGGCCTAGAATATTATCCAGAAGCAGGATGAAGATATGACAGGGCAAGTGGGAAGGCGGCAGGGAATCAAAACAATGCTGTTGCCTGATTGTACCTTATGATGTTCAGTCCATTCAATAAATTGTTAAAATTAGAGATATTAATTCATGTACCCCCTAAAATCATGTTACATTTCCCCAGTGATCCACATTCCCCATATTCTATACTTTGGGAAAGACTGAGTCACGTCGCATTAGAATAAGAAGACCATGAAAATGACAGCATTTCAGCCTTGAGAAGGCCCTTGGCTATTGCCTGTGTTAAGTGTCAAATAGAATCATTTAGCGGTAAGGACAGGATCTCAGAAATAGCAACTGACGTGTCCCAAATTACCCAGTAACTTAAACAGAACTCAAGCACTCTATTTCCTAGATCAGAGTGCTTTCCTGAATACTACATTACATCCCTGGCTCACCACTGGTAGGTTTAATATTGTGTTGGAAATTTAATTATTGAATATATATAATTTCTCTGCCTGATTAGTTTATTTAAAAAAAAAGAACCGGGGCTTCCCTGGTGGCGCAGTGGTTGAGAGTCCGCCTGCCGATGCAGGGGATGAGGGTTCGTGCCCCAGTCCGGGAAGATCCCACATGCCGCGGAGCGGCTGGGCCCGTGAGCCATGGCTGCTGAGCCTGCGCATCCGGAGCCTGTGCCCCGCAACGGGAGAGGCCACAGCAGTGAGAGGCCCGCATACCGCAAAAAAAAAAAAAAAAAAAAAAAAAAGAACCAACAACCACTCCCTGAATTTCCCCAATTTAATCCAATATTAAAACTGGAAAAACTAATTGTCTTCAGATTCCTACTCTATCTCTAGTATGTCTGCCAGGCCATCCACTTACCTCAGAGGCTGGGCTTGAAAAGCTATGAGTAGGAGCTTTTATGTAGAGTTATCATCAATTCAACAAGTGTTTATTACACTGCTCATGCGCCAGGCCTTGTGCTAGGTACTGGGAGCACGACAGAAACAAGTTAGAGTTCTCACCTTCCAAGTTGTCCTGCATCAACAGATGAGAACACGGGCAAACACAATGGAGCACGAAGAACGTCCAGAGGGAGGAGCACTGACTGTGTGATGCAAGACCCAAGAGACACCTGAACAGTCATAGCAGGCCAAGGGGGCTGAGGTAAGGCTTTGCCTAAATAAATGCATATAAATATTACATGGTTGGTTTACAATAGACATCATGACTAACCAAAATGGCATCAGGATTTCCACTAGTTTGCATGGTTGGGTGGTCAGGAAGAGATCTCCTGACAGACCCTACACCCCTCCCTTGTGGGCTCTAAATGTAGGCCCCTCCTCATCTCCCTATGATTTAAAAGAAACACCAGTGCACCCTGAGCAGACAGAAGAAGAAAACTGGGTTGTTCCAGAACCAGAATCTCTGCCTTGAAATGGCATGCATCTTTTTCTGTGATTTTGCAAATGAAGAGATCAAAATGAGCAGCTAACTTTTGGTAGGCAGAATAATGGCCCTCCAAGATGTCCACATCCTAATCCCCAGAACCTGTGAATATGTAACCTTAGTTGGCAAAAGGGATTTTGCAAATGTCACTAAGGTTAAGGACCTTGAAATGGGGAGAGTACCCTGGATTATGAAGGTGGACCCAATCTCCTTAAAAGTAGAAGAGGAAGTCAGAGATGCAGAAGGAGGTGTGAGTACAGAGGAAGTAGTCAGAGAGATACAGCCTTTCTGGCTTTGAAGAGGGAGGAGGCAGGGGTATGAGCCAAGAAATGTGGGCAGGAAAGGGAAGGATTCTCCCCTAACCCTGCCAACACCTTGATTTTAGTCCAGTGAGACCTGTGTTGGACTGATGACCTACAGAATTGTAAGAAGATAAATTTGTGTTCTTTAAGCTGCTATGTTTGTGGTAATTTGTTACAGCGGCGATAGAAAACGAATATAAAGCCTGTGAATCCTCACTAGGGTGAGCTGAAAATGTGGTTAAGAAATAGTTTCCAGAAGTTAATGACCTACAAATAAGCTAATGTCAAAGATAACCATCTAAACTGGTGTGTGTGTGTGTGTGTGTGTGTGTGTGTGTGTGTGTGTGTGTGTGTAAGGCTGGATACAGAAGGCTATTTTAGTTATTAAAGAAATGGATTTCATTGCAGGGAGCGATGGTTTCTTGAGGAAGATGTATAATTTTCTGCAGATGTTGGTGGCTGGCCTTGAGAGTCTGAGTGATTCACTGTGAATACCATGTACGTCTTCTCCCAAAGGGAAAACAAAGGTGGTGTTTGACCATCAGTGGACTGTTGGCCATGAGAAGCCATAGGGAGGGATGCAGGCCTGAGCACCAGAACCTACGCGTTCATTCTCTTCTGAGTACTCAGTGCTGCTGAGAATGTACCTAAGAAGACAAATAGGTTATTGGGGCAATAAAAACCAGAGATATGTGGTATGAGACTCATTACTTGCTTTAACTGTCCAAACAATCAGAAAGAATAATCTGTAAGTATGCTTTCACAGTGACATTGGAAAGGAATTCTTCTTCCTCCTTCTTAGCCATAAAAAGACACCCATGAGGATATGTGGAATTGCATCATGAATTTTTCCTTTGTCCTCAGCAGGATCCTGCCTTTCGTTTGCTAAAAGTGGGATTTATGTGAAATAGACTCTTATCCTCTCTAAATGTTCACCTTCAGGCACAGATCAAACAAATAGCTGTGTGATAAAGTACCTCTGCCCTTATGATGTAATGAAACTGCCCCAAATGCAAATGCTTCAGAGTTCTTTTCCAACTTTGCTTTCCCTGAAGTACAAGTCACCTGCTCCTTTCTTTTCCTGCAGCTCTGCTCTTTGCGCCCCTTTCTTGTTCATGTTCCCGGCGATGAGGTGTTGGGTTTGAGGAGCTTTACACAATATCACAAACCCCCAGAACTGGTGAGGTCTTCAAGAGTTCATCTAATCCTCCTCTTTGCTCCTCTAATCTGGGGCTTTGCCCAAGCAAGCTGAGGTATAAGATGTTTTCCACACTCCAAAAGACTGCCCGACTTGGGGATTGTTATAGGCTGAATTGTGCCCCACCCCAAATTCATATGTTGAAATCCTAACCCCAGGACCTACAGTGTGACTGTATTTGGAGGAAGGATCTTTAAAGAGGTAATTAAATTCAAATGAGGTGATTAGAGTGAGTCCTAATCTGACTAGTGTTCTTATAAGAAAAGATTAGGAAACAAACACACCGAGTAGGAAGACCATGTGAAGACATAGTAGGCAGCTGGCCATCTCCAAACCAAGGAGAGAGGCCTCAGAAGAAATCAACCCTGTGACACTTTGACCTCGGACTTCTAGCCTCCAGAATTATGAGACAGGAAATTTCTGTCTAAACGACCCACTCAGTGGACCTTTTTTACAGCAGTCCTTGCAGACTAATAGAGACCAAACCTTTTAGTCTATTTACTGTTAGGGAAATTATCCTTATGTCTAATAAAAGTCACACTTGCTCTAAAGAGTGGCCTTTTATTTTGTCTTTCAGGAAAAGGTTAGCAAGTTCTTTAGAAAGTACCCTGAATATGTTAAGGGAATCCAGACTGTTAGACATAAAAGGGGTGTAGAGATTACCATCTCGGCCCCTTGTTTTTACAGATGAGGAAACTGGAACCCAAAGCAGTGAGCCGAGCCTTCTGAAGTCACCCTGCAAGCTGGCAGTCAAGCCCAGGAGGTGGGCACAGGGCCTGGAGCCCAGCCCACCGTTTTCTAACTCATGCCAGAACAACTAGAAAGGTTTTTTAAGAGAAACCAGTGTTGGGAGGCATAGCATGAATCAAGTGAGGAGTAGAGAGAGGGTGGGAGCAAGGTTATATGGTAGCTTTTGGTTCTTATTTTCCATGATAATAGAAATTGTGCAAAGTGTTAAACTGTTACAGACCAAACGGTTCTGTACTTACATTTCATAATCGGTTCTGAAGATTCCCTGTACTTCGGACAATCTACCATTATCTGATACTACAATTCTTCTCCTCTAGGAGCTGAGGGCATCACCATTTTCTCTCCCGGTGGAGAATCTCAGGATGGATGCACCACTTTGTGTAACCCACTCATGTTTCCTTGCCTCTTATGGTTTCATCCACTCCCCCATTCGTCCTCCATCTCTCCCTTTTGTGCTTAGACCCTTTCAGCTCACATCTATCTTTTTCTAGAAGCTCTTCGATGGACAGAAAGCCCTGTAGAAATCACAAAGTAAGGAAAGATAGAATGTCATTATCTTACTCTTATTTCTCTCTTTTCCGCTTTTTTCTCACCAATCCTTCAATCTCTCACATGGCAAAGGAGTGACAGGGTTCACACATAAAACTCAAAGCACTAAACTTCCTCACTTAGAGTGCAGCTCCCTTTCCACTGGAGCACATCATGTCTGTCCCTTTCCCTGGTGACCACTGATGCCATCGGGAGCTAAGGCAGGGGCTAATCAGCTGACGGTGCAGGTATGTGGGGCAGCCGCCCTGCAGAGGCTCAGAAGCAACAAACGGAGGCAAAACCTGCAATTCAGGGGTGAGATTAAGTCCATTTAATAGAGCACAGAGGCGGGGGCCAGAGCTGAGCTGGACTGTGATTTCTCTGCCTGTCAACTAAACAGAATTGTCCCCTGTGAACCTTCTGCCTTGTTAGTCTGGGATTCTCAAAATGAAGTCTGTAGACCGCCTGTGTCAGAATCACCTAAGGGCCTGTTAAAAACTCAGATTGCTGAGCCCCACTCCAGACTTAGGATTTTAGCAGCTTCCCAAAAGCAGAGGTGACAGCCTTTGGGACACCAGCCTCATACTGTTGTGTTTGTTTTTAAAAAGCAACGGGATGGGGCTTCCCTGGTGGTGCGGTGGTTAAGAATCCACCTGCCAATGCAAGGGACACGGGTTCGAGCCCTGGTCTGGGAAGATCCCACATACCACGGAGCAACTAAGCCCATGTACCACAACTACTGAGCCTGCACTCTAGAGCCCTTGAGCCACAACTACTGAAGCCTGTGTGCCCTAGAGCCCATGCACCTCAACTACTGAGCCCACACGCCACAACTACGGAGCCCACGCATGCTCTAGATCCCCTGCTCTGCAATAAGAGCAACAAGAGAAGCCACTGTAATGAAAAGCCCGCACACCGCAACAAATAGTAGCCCCCGCTCACCGCAACTAGAGAAAGCCCGCGGGCAGCAACAAAGACCCAACACAGCCAAAAATAAATAAACAAACAAATAAATAAATTTATTTTTTCAAAAAAGCAATGGGATGCACATTCTAGAATATCAAGAATTGTAGTGAAATCCAAAATTTAAATATATGCGTGCTTTGTAAACTGAAAAATACAATAGAAATATTAGTGAAAAGTGATTTTTTTTAAACTTATACCTATTTTCACAGAAGCAAAAAATTTCCACTCAGCAAAAAGTATTTTTAGAAAGAGAGTCTTGGTTTTCTTGTGTGACTTTAAATTTAACATCCAACTTGCTGATTTTAACATCATGAGTTTTTATATTTTACCAAGTCCCTGTTGTTTTATCTGTTATCAGGCAGGCAAATTCCCCGAAGGAATAAAAGCATTAAATAGAATGCTATACACACTACAGTAAAAACTTCCATCCATTTCCCAACAGCTGTTGCTTTTTAGAGAAACCAAATATTTTTGGAAAGGGCCACAAACATTCTGGATTCGAACCATTTATTAGCTTTGGAAACGTAACATGCAGTCATCTTGCCAGTTTTAATCTTTCAGTTCCATTAAACACACCACAACTGCATCATAAAACAGAAAAGGGAAGAATTTATAAACAAATAAAGCAGTTAATTGGGGCAATAAAATACCAGTTCTCTCCTGAGTGTGGAATTGGTTGTTTCAACTTATGGAACCCTGAAATCTGTTTTTCAGGGGTCTAGTGACTACCAGAGGCAAACACAGATCAAAGATTTCAGGATTGCTTCTGGGTCTAGGATGCTCACCTCTACTGCCATGCCCTCAGCACCACTGGTCCTCACACCTTGCATTGGCTGCACATCTTTCCAGGGAGATGAGAAGCTCCAAGCCCAATACTCTTCTGTTCTCTGTTCCATAGCTGGGGTTCCAAAGAACAAAGAAAGAACAGCTGGGAGATCCACAGCTATGGCTGTGTCTGCAACACAGCCCTCAGGTGTAGAGATGGAGACATCTTCTCAGGTGTGCTACTCTTTCCTGAACCACACCCACCTGAGGACTGGTTAGTGACCTAACTGTGTTGTCTCTCACGTGCACTGTTAAGAAAAGAGCAAGCTTTGGAGCCACGTGAATTGGGTTCCAAGCATTGCCTCTTACTTGCTTTACGACCATGAGCAAAAGCAAGATTTTTAATCTGAGTTTCATTCATTTAGTCATTAACACATATTTATTAAGCATCTACTACATAACAGGCTCTGATCTTTAGATTTTTTAGCAGTTCAACGGTGGTCCTAAATCCCTACCACAGAAAGTTGTTGTGAGAATCAAATGAGGAATATATATATATAATGTATATAAAATATATAAAATATATATTTTATGTATTATATATATATTTAAATATATATTATATATATAAATATTTTATATATATTATGCATAGTCTTGCATATGTATGTGCTCACAAATGTTCATTCATTCAAGCAGCAGATGAGAATTGCAGTAACTATATTGTGTGTAGAATTAAAATTATATCTTGCATAGAATTGCTTTTAGTCAAGAAGAGACAAAGAAGACTTATAGTATCCATCCTCCCTGCCATAAATGAGTCCTGGCTTCACTCATGTGAACTACGGAACAGTCAGGGTGGATTCCCTCCGAGGGGGCCTCTGTGACAGTGGGATGGAACAGAGCCACCTGGACCATGTGGGGAGTGCACTCGTGACCTTTGCCTTGTTAACACCCAGGACCTGCACTCTCTCCCGCCCCTGGAAATGTTTACAGTCCATTTATGTAATCTGATGCACACACACACACACCCTGTCTAGCAGGAAATTGTGCCTCCTCATAGAGGTCTGGCTTTTGCTATGTTTTGTTTAAACTCTCTAGAGATAAACCGCCATTTACCTTTGTTTAATAGCTCTCCTAATACATAGACGAGAGCTGTACCCCAAAGATGCTCGATTAATGACTTATAGTACTATGAACAGTTATTGTCCCAATTTTAAAAAAGAATGAGCTTAGTATATGGGACTCTTGTAAACTATTTCCCAAGTCCTAAGTAAACCTAAAAGAAGGCAGTACCTGGCAGTCAAAATCTGTGTGAAGCCTACATAAATGCTCAGGACTCCTTGAAACATTCCTTAGACACAGCAGCTGCACGGGGGCCGCTGCTTTAGAAAATGTCAACTAGGACACTAATGATTGAAGTTAGAACCCATCATCAGCCCTAAAAGGGAGGCCAAGGAGGTGGGATGGGGGAAGGAAAAGAACTTAATCTCTTCTCCAGGTTAGTAACTTTAATACTTATAATTCAAGTGTCCAGGCTGTGCAGGCAATACGTTGGGTTAACTGGTTTCCAAATGTACTGGGTTTGCTCAAACCAAAATGAACCTTTTATTTTTGGAATCTTACGTGGCTGGAGAGATTGAACCCAGCCACATTTGGGTTCATTCATTTGCACATTGGCTATAAAAACATCTTTAAGTTATACTCTGGAAAAGATCCGTAAACCTTAAGCAAGCGCACCATCTCTTTCACCTTAAGATCCACTGAGAAACTGTATGGGGGATAGTGCCTTCTTGTCCCTACGCCTTGCCAGCCCTTGTCTCCTCTTACGTGTAAACAAAGCTCAAGTGAACCCGGCGTCACTTGGAAGGCAGTTGGAGTGCTGTCCTTCCACCAGCTCACCTGGTGCTCTAATAAAACATCCAAGAGGCCCGCATCTGGTAGGTAATAAAATCCAGAGCATAAAGAAGACGCCTGGCTGCTGAAGTGCTCTAGCCACTAGACAAAGCCATCGCGACATTATTTCAACAATAGCCGGTGCCAGGATTTTAATGGGGCAAAGCTGAGAGCCCTCCTTCCATATATTTTTCCTGCGCTGGGTTCATTGGCTACACTGCTCCCATGCCGCTGAATATCCCCTCCACAGCACCATCAAACCGACTCACGACCCAAACAGGGAAAATGTTTTTTAACAAGACAGAATCAAACACAATCACACTTATCTCATACTCCCATTTCCCCAGGGTGGTGGCACTGAGGGTGGATCTCCTTTTTTTCCCACCTCTTCTTAGTCTCTCAAATAAGAATAAATGTTAGATCTCTTTGCAGGAAGAGACAGGCTATGCCAACCGCAGAGGACATGTTCTGACTGTCAACAGTGATGGATGAGATTCTGTACATTTAATAAATATAAATGTCATAATCCAACCATCAAATTTAATAAACAAAAATACCACAAACCATCTTTCCTCTATGCTCCATGTGCTCCTTGAAAGCTGATAACATTAGAACACATTTTGCCCAAGCTGTAACCTCACCATCTGCCTGGCTCAACTTCTGAAGACTTGGTATGGGCTAGAAAGAAAAGCAAATGACTTCACACTGAGAAAAAAATGAGGCGGGGGTGAATGGTTTTTTTCACTCCTTCTTTTCCTTCTGACCCATTTGTTAACTGTAGAACCAGATGTAACTATCTGAGCATAAGTTCAACCCTCAAGAATTATTAGGGAGGCAGGTTGCAGGGAACATTTTTTGCATGAGCTACACAAGCTAAAAGGCCTGCACCTTTAGTGCACCTCACCAGCAGGCTGAGTTCTGCGTTTCAGGGCTTTGATTTTAGAAATGTGTGAGATGAGATGCAGAAACTAACTGATTAAGGATATACTTTCTTTTGATGACAAATTAATAATCATGACCACCACGATAAACACATACAAAACATAGTTCCATTCCCAGGGGATACAGAAGGCCAGATTCAAAGCTGTAACTAGAAGGGGTTCTTTATGTTGAGTTTAGGAAAACTCAGAGGCTACGGGAATGATAAAAAGAGTAACCAAGTCCAAAGAATCTTAGAGAATGTCTAATACAAAGAGAGAGCAATAGATAGGCTAGATCTAAGTTTTTTAATTCCTTTTTATGAGCCTGCTATGTCCCCGATACCTTACGCACAGTTTTACAATTTAATCTCATTGAGTCCTTTCAAGAACACATGCCAAAAGATACTACTAACCCTATTTAGTGGTTGAAGTGTACAGAGGCTCTAGGATGTGGTCAAGTCTACAGTGCTACAATGTGGGAGAACTGGTCTAACTTACTCCAGAAATGCGACTCCTTCCTCTCTGGGACATCTCGGTTTTTCTTTGGGGGAGCTACTCCTCCCTCACTCTCACACCACATAGTTTGACCTCACCTCCCAGTTCCAGAATTCACATTTGTGACATTCGGCTCTGAGTCCATGTTCACAACTACCATGCAATGGTGCTCAGGAAATAGATTCAGATGCTCCAGCGACCTTGGTGGCTGGGGCCATCGTCAACTGTAGAAAGGACAGATCTTCATAACTAAACATCCCCAAGGTGTTCAAGTTAAATCCAAGGAGACTGTGGGTTCCAGGACATGCTGGTTGGTTACTGCTATTCTCACTTCCCATCAGAGGAATCTAGGCAGCACCCTGTGCCAACATCTGCAGGAGAGAATCATTTGACCGCTTCCAGCTGTGGTGTAATTCCTCTCTCTGTGGTAACTAGCCCTCGCCCTGAGTTCTTCCAGAGCACACTTCAAACCTCACACCATACACTGCATGCTTCCTGATGAAGCCAGGGAAGCTGAGAGGCCATCCTGTCCCCCTACTGTTTCCGTATGTCCAGAAGTAACCTAGGGTGTCCGGGGCCTGCAGCTTGTCTCAGTGACTAGCAGAGTAACATGTGCCCCGAGACAGAATTAACCCAGCACGGAGAAGGGGGAAATGGAGAGGGGTGGTCTCTGTACATCTATCATCTAGGCAACCTCACTGGAAACTCTGAGTCTCCTGGGTTCCTTAATGTATAAAACTAGATGCCTGCAGCTCTGGGCAAGAGGAGGGGTGAGAGGATGGAGCCTGAGTAGAGGAGACCTTTTTACTTAAGTTGAAGTCTCCCCACATTCCCTGGGTTCACAGTGTGGGAAAAATGCAACATAAAAATCTCATAGAGATTTTGCTGCCAAATTACTATGAGGACATCACATTGCAATTGAAAAATTTTATGTGGAGCTGGGTGGGATCTCTGACTACAAAGTATCTCTTTCCCTTCTTAGTTTTGATTATTCTGCAAGTAATTTTGCTAGTGTCACAAAAATGCAATAACTTCAGTTATAACAATTATCATTTTTCCTCTTGACAGAACTCTCAGGCAACGGGAAGCTGCAATACTCGAAATAAATATTGCTACTTACCAAGAGGACGACAGCGATAGGCAAAACTTTGCAAGAGATAGTCCTTACCCTGAAAGCTAGGAATCAAATTTACACAGAGGCCATGGTCACAGTGCTACAGTTTGGAGATTTCTACAATTTTTATGGCATGATTTCACACCTTGAAGGCCAAAATTTTACTATTGCAAAGTTCTTCTCTACAGGGTCTTCCATGATATAAATAAATAAATAAATAACACGGGTGGGGGGTATTGGAACCAAATTTTCCACCCCTAATGCCCTCCCCCAAAAAAACACATAGAAAAGGTGGAAGTTGAGAAAATTGAGGGAGAAAAAGATGGAATCCATGTCTCCCTTCTGTCCAGACCTGTCCTTTTTTACTTGCTAATGCTTTTAAAGAGAAGGAAGAGAAACAGGGGATCCCGTGGGCCACTCAGGAAAGGTCCTCCCCGGGCTTCCCTGGTGGCACAATGGTTGAGAGTCTGCCTGCCGATGCAGGGGACACGGGTTCGTGCCCCGGTCCAGGAAGATCCCACATGCCGCGGAGCGGCTAAACCCATGAGCCATGGCCGCTGGGCCTGTGCTCCACAACGGGAGAGGACACAACAGTGAGAGGCTCGCGTACCGCAAAAAAAAAAAAAAGAAGAAGAAAGGTCCTCCTCTCTGGGCAATATTCTTATTAGCACCTCAGTCAACAGCAGAAGAATCTGCCATCTGCTGTTAATTATCCTTTCTAATTCAGAATACTAAACAACCTTAAAATGCCCATGTCATTTTAACTGTCCTCCTTGGACTCTGGAATCCAGAAAGGTTAGGTGTGTTCCCCAAAGATGCACAGCAAGTGCTTAGAAATTAATCCTGGATGTCTGACTTGTTTCTACGTCTACATGAGTTAACAATGGCTGACTAATAGCAAACTTATTTTGAAAGTGTTTGCTAGCTCTTTCCCATCACTAGGTATTACCTGGTAGTTTGCCTCATAAATATTGTATCATTAAGATTCCTAATATCTCTGTCAGAGTTCTTAACTTTTACAATAATAGGCAACTTGGAAATACTTTGCCAGATTAGACCATAATGCACAAAATAAGTGACTTACAAATGGGTTGTAGCTATCTAGAGCATGTCTGGGAAACAAATAACTGATAGTGGACAACAGTGAAAATCAAAGCCTAAGTGCTGTCTTTGTGAAATGAAATAAAATAAAATGAAATGAAATAAGGACTGCCTTCTGGTTCTTTGTCTCACTGTGAACTGCTACAGCAGCTGCTTTCCTTTTAATTATAAACAGCTCCTTGAAACCATAAACCCAGGGAGAAACCATGGAAGGCAAACACAACCATTCTCTAACAACACCTATTACAGTCTTTGCTGAGTGACTCTATTAGTGTAAACTGAATGTCTAATTCCCTAAGTTTTAATCTCTTTAAATTCCAAAAGCAAAGTGCCCCCATGAAGGACTGAGGCCACCCTTTGAGGGTGAAGACCCAGAAACAATTACTTTTTGGGATACAGTCAGCCAAGTTCCAACGGAGAACATTTTTATACAGATGAAACCAGATTAAAATAAATTTCAGGGGCACTCTTCTCTTTATTAAAAAATTAAATTAAATTAAATCAATTTATTTATTTATTTATTTGGCTCCATCGGGTCTTAGTTGCGGCACATGGGATCTTCGTTCTGGCGCACAGGCTTCTCTCTAGTGGTGGTGCACAGGCTCTCCAGTGCGTGGGCTCAGTAGGTGCAGTGAGCGGACTTAGTTGTCCCGCGGCATGTGGAATCTTAGTTCCCCGACCAGGGATCGAACCCACGTCCCCGGCAATGGAAGGCGGATTCTTAACAACTGGACCACCAGGGAAGCCCCCAGGGGCACTCTTGATGAGGAAAAGAAATAAAGTTTTTAAAATTCAAACTTTGGTGAAACCGGGAGCAGAGGATGAAAGGGTTTTTGCTTGGGTGATGGTGAGAGGTTTAGGCATTTTTAATTTTTATTTTATTTATTTTAATCCTCTGCCTCATTTCTACCAAGCTTGGAGGTAGCTTACAGTAATATAATAGAAAAGTACTTTTAAAAGTTAAAGTAATCTGGGCCTCCCTGGTGGCGCAGTGGTTGAGAGTCCGCCTGCCGATGCAGGGGATACGGGTTCGTGCCCCGGTCCGGGAGGATCCCATAAGCCGCGGAACGGCTGGGCCCGTGAGCCATGGCCGCTGAGCCTGCGCATCCGGAGCCTGTGCTCCGCAACGGGAGAGGCCACAACAGTGAGAGGCCCGCGTACCGCAAAAAAAAAAAAAAAAAAATTGAAGTAATCTGAATAAAAATTTTTGATAAGAATATACTAACTCCAAGAGTCATATTATCTGAGAGGAATGTAGACCATATGCTCACAGACTTGCTCCTAAGCTTCATAAAAGCCAAAATAAAAAGGGAAACAGAGTCATTTTTAAGATTCAGCATGTCAACAAGACCAAAACAAATCAGATGTTCGGGAGAATCACACTTCCTGGAACTGAGACCTGGAAGCATGTTTCCGGCGGCTTCTTGTGAAGAGGATGCAGGCTGATGCCCAACAGCATCCCTGCAGCAGATGCCACCGTGGGTTCTTGCAGGCAGGTCCATCCTCCTATGTCTTCTGTAGCATCCGGCCAAGGTTCTAGTCCACTCCCTGGGGGTGGGAGTCAATGAGAAACTGTTCAAAGGACACTTAGAGAAAACCTTGGTAGGGTGGGGACAGATTTCACCAGTTTCACAGCTTTGCTGTGGATCAATTGGCAGGTCATAGAAAGGTCTAGCTCAGGTGGCAACAGGAAATGGAAAAGGGGTAAAAATATATATATATAAGCTAGGCAATGCTATACTCATAATTCAAATCCTATTTCCTACTCTGTTCTGTAATATTAATTTTCTCCAGGAAGATTATTGCATTTCATCTAGAGTTTTGAAACCATTAAGAATGCACTCAAGTCCTTCCACCACCTTTGTCCAGCAATAAACATTACTGAACCCAGCAGCAGTCAGCTCTTCCAGCAGTATATGAGGGACTGTTGGGGGAATTTGAAAATTTTATGGTCTGAAAAGTGGGCCTTAGCACTTTAGCTTTTATTCTCTCAGAGAGCTTATAAATCCCTCTTCATTTAGCAGTTTTCAAGAAAGTGACAGCTTTTGTTAGTCAGGCTGAAGAGAGATTAGAAATAAAAATTTTAGCCATTAATCCTCACTGATTAAAGTGAAACCAGAAATCAAATTGTTACCAACTGTGTGCTAATTTCAGCTTAATTCTTTGGCAAGAGGTGGAAAATTTCAACTGGCTGCACTAATTCACAATGCCTTACTACTGATGGCAGAAAGTCAAGGTCTCCTTCCCTCCTGGGTCCAGGGTGTGAACAGTGACTATTTCAAAATCAGTCCAATAAAATATAAACATTAAATCCTTAGCTATGTTGTTTCTCAGCCATAATTTTCCAGACCGCTCTCGCCTCCTATTCTCCACCAACCTCCCCCCACTCCACCAGCAGCAGTGAAAAACTATCTCCCCTGAGACCAGAGCATCACAGCTGAATGGCTGGCCCTTCCGCATCAAACAAAATGTCTGCAGCATCAAAGAAGGTGTCACCCTCACACAAGCCTTTTCTATTTCATACAGTGTTGGGAGGGAAGGAAAATCTTCATGCCAATAAGCCACATCAATTCATCAATCAAAATGAATTCACACGCTAATCAAACTAGCAAAAATTTTAAAAAGCATTTGTGTTACAGAAGGGAGAGGAGGGTGGGGACAACGGAGATGGAGAGTCACAATTCCAGGGAAGTGAAAACTTGACAGGCACGGCACCAAATAGAAAAGGCAGTAAATACATGACTGGAATTAACAGTGAGCCTTTCCTTAAGTTAAAAATAAAAACTAAATATATAAATAAATAAATGGATAGTACTCACACTTGAGGGAAAAAAGGCAAATATTTTTCTGGTTGGGCCAAACAGAGACATTAGCAGGAGTATCCTCTGGATTGTGTACTTTCCTTGGGGAAGCCTGTCAACAAAGTAAAACTCTGTCCCTCTTTCTTTATATCCATTTCTACCTTCTTATGAACATTTCTCCTACTCCTTTTGATGACTTTCCAGGGACACCATGTACAGTTGTATGGTTAGCACACTGCACAAAAGCTGCTCACCGAGGGAAGAATGGAGGTAGTCCACACTCTGACAGCCAAGTCACACACCGTGGAATGGGGTTGCTGTCATAAGGAAGCAGTGCCTTTTTCTTCATACAAAGGTGCCTTCTGCTTGTGCACCCAGAGGGCTGTGATCCCACAGAGGAAGTCCTTGTTCTTGTTTTATTTACTTTCTTGTCTCCTATTTCTTTGTTTCCTCCCTCTGAACTTTGAACTGAATACCTCTTCACCTGTTTCAGTATATCATACATATCTGAAGGAAAAGAGAAAAGAATCTCAATTATCCATTCAAGTGTTTCATCTATATGACACCAAGTATCCACATACAGGGAAACATCTTAATGCTCACTATTGTGTAGACAAAAAATCTGGTTGATCAAATTAGTTCATGTTTCTTTCAGATGTTTGAGTACCGTAGAAACACTCTCATACCCACTCACAGGCTGGATTCTCCTTTGTAGAGTACAAATTAGTTGTTTTTCTAGGTTCAAAGAGTCTAATTCAGTATAGCAAGGGCCTGAGAGATAATATAGGGACAAGGGGTCTGTTTTCCCCTTAACACTAAAGAAGTAGCATTTAACCCATATGCTAAATATTATGGGGTGAGAACTTATCTTTAGTCCACTTGTTCTGATGCTTCATTTGACAAGATTCTTTCACTGTCTCTTAACTGTGTTGTATTGAGAATAGAAAAACATTTACCTCAATATTCCAATATTTATAAAGTCTTCCAGGTACATCTTTTTCTCTTCAAACCTGCTCTTGAAAACCAGACATCCTGTTGAATGACCTTCCTAAAGTTAATATCAGGGCAAACACTTGGCCCAAACTCAGCTACCGTTGTTTAAAATGATGGAGGAAATGATTATATTGAGCATGTCATTTGAATCCAGCCTCATCACCAGAGCCCTTTCTTTATATCATCCCCGTGAGGTAAATGGCAATCATTCTCCCCATTTCCCAAAAAAAAAGTGGAGGCTGGTCAAGTTAAATGTTAGGTCCACGGTCAGATTGTGAGTCAACAGCATAACAAAGAACTTTCCAGAGCTTTCCAGAACTGGCCTCAGGACAATACACTTGGTGCACAAGGGTTGAAAACTAAAACTCCTTTTCTTTTCCCCAAGGCAGACCATGAAACTGTGAAGATGAGCTGGCATTTTGTTTTATTTTGTGTAATACACTTCTTTTCACAGCAGCTGGCCCTGGGGGAGTTTCAAATAGCACCGCTTGGCTGCAGCTGTGGGTGTGGCCCCAACTCAATCCAAAGGCAACTTGGAGAGCACAGCTGTGTCAGGCAGCATGGATCTTAAACGTTACATCTGGGCTGCACACTTTCAAGTTCACCCCTCAAACAAGTCATTTTCACAAGCCAGAGCCCCTCAGATGGAGGTTTTCTTCCTCTGCCTATGGTTACTTGGGGAGTAACCAAGTAACATCAGATGTCCCCAGAGACTGACACCCACATTGGCTCCCGCCCATTTCTGAATGGTCCCTGAGCCGTCCCTTTCTAGTCAGGAGGAGATTCCACATTTGAGTTGATAAAAGTGGTCAGTATTTTCACAGGGGCTATTGGATGGTAGGTTTTATTGTTGTTTGGGGTTTTGTTTGTTTGTTTGTTTTCATTTACGATCTCTTGGGTTCTTCTTGTGTGTGGCTATCACAGACCACTCTGATAACTGGGACCCGTCCCCAAATCCAGTAGGTTCATACACATTCCGAGAAAATTTTTCTTCAAGGGTTTTTTGCTTTGAGCCCCTGCTTCCAGCTGGAGCAAATAATTGACGAAGTCAGCCTCCATCCTTAGGGCCGAAACCCAAGGACGGAAGTGTGAACTCTGAACCCCTTCTCACCCTCTAAGTGGACGGAACAATCACTTGCTTCTTTGTTTCGTGGAGGAAAAGATCTGGTCTTGTGAATGGCTCCTTTTCTGAATGGATTACAGGAACGTCAAAATGGGCACAGTCTGAGAGGTCCCGAGGGAGAAAGCGCAGCCCCAGGCTCGGGACTCGGCCTCTGCCTCACGACCCGCGTTCCGGCGCGGCCGCGGGGAGGTCCTGGGAGGCGGGGCGCGCCCGGGGCTGCTGTCTGGGGACCCGCCGCCAGGGGGCGCGCCGCGCTCCGGGAGAGCGGCCTTTGTGTGGGTGCGCCTGGGCTGGCGCCTGGCCGGGGCTGCGTGGGCCGCTGCGGGGCGGGGCGCGAAGAGTCATCCATCCCTTTGCAGTGCGACAGTGGGAGTAGCCGGCATCTCGGCGACCGGAATCGCAGTCAGCCTTTTCGGCGGGTGCCTGGGGCCGCACACCTCTCTCTCCCCGCCTCTCCGGCCTTCGACGATCCGGTCGAAAAGCCACTGCAGGGCCCGCAACGCGCTCGCGTCCCGCCAGGCCCCCGTCCCGCCGCCGGGGGGGGACAGGGACAGACACCCCGCGGGCGCAGACAGACGCGGGCGGGAACAGCCCAAACAAAGCGTGAGGACGACTTAAAGGCCGGGGAGCGGTGTGCGTGGGAGAGAGAACAGCTGAAGGGCAAGGGGGACAGAGACAGACAGAGACAAAATACAGACTCAACCCAACAAGTTCCTGAGTGCAAAGCCGAATGCTGTCCCCAAGGAGAGGCACGCGTCCCTCGGGGGAACCCTGCCATTGGGTGCTCGTGGGGAGACAGAAGAGCGAACAAATCTTTCCATGGAAGACAGAATCGGTTTAGAGGTGTAAGGAACAGGACAAGAGCTGCCCCAGTCTTAGGGATCCTCCTTCCAAGAGAAGGGGGCCAAAGAGGCTCTCAGAGTCACAGCAGCTTCTCTGGGGAGTGTCAGCCTATCCCAGAAGAGGTTCTATGATGTAAGGGTCAGGGAAGAGTGATAAAAACACAAGTTCTGGGCTTCCCTGGTGGCACAGTGGTTGGAATCTGCCTGCTAATGCAGGGGACACGGGTTCGAGCCCTGGTCTGGGAGGATCCCACATGCCACGGAGCAACTAGGCCCGTGAGCCACAACTACTGAGCCTGCGCGTCTGGAGCCTGTGCTCCGCAACGAGAGGCCGCGATAGTGAGAGGCCCGCGCACCGCGATGAAGAGTGGCCCCCGCTTGCCACAATTAGAGAAAGCCCTTACACAGAAACGAAGACCCAACACGGCAAAAATTAATTAATTAATTAGTAAACTCCTACCCCCAACATCTTAAAAAAAAAAAAATTCTTTTCCAGCTAGCCACTCAGAACCACTTCCTGGGACCATGGCCACTTTCTCCCCCTGTCACTCTTCCCTCTGCTCCATTTCAGCCAGTCTGCCTGTCTGGTGTTCCTGTGGACTTGTGACCCATTTGCCGATGCCACCAAGAGGGAAAGACTGAATGTGACCCTGGGAATAAAGGTCACAAGGAACATCTTTAGACCTACGTCCTTAGTCTAGAAGAAGAGGAAGAGCAATAGAAGTGTAGCCATGTGGGTTTAAATACCGGCTTTGAATTTTAAACTCCACCAGGGTACAATAGGAAACAGAACAGGTGCTTGGTTAGCTCATTTCATTTCATTTTGGAAGATAAGCCCTTTAACTCCTAAAATAAATCATTTTTAAAATATGAACATGCGTGAGTTAAGTGGTCTTTTCCTGGTCTTCTTTTCCTCGTCAGTAAAATTGAGAGGTTGGATCAAGTTGTCTTCCAGCTCCAAAATTCAAAGAAAAGTTATGTCTATTTAGGTATTTGCAGAGGAACTTTCCTTATTTAAATGTACAATGCAGTCCTGGAATGAAGAACATGAAAGACAACGTTTCAGAAGGAGAAAATGAAGTAGCACAGCATTTTCTCCAGCTAAATCTCCATTTCCAAATTTTGCATTTCTAATGTTGATAATTTACTGTTATATGAGGTCATAGCTATTGATAAAAATAACTAATGCTCCTTCGTGAGAAGACAATATCCCCTCTGAGATCCGACGAGGAAATCAACCAGGAAGACCTATAAGCCAGACAATTTGCTGTTCAGCAGGAAACCATTGTCTTCCACTCAGGAAAGGATCATCACTCAGACTTTAGCATCCTTGGGTATTCAGTACCAAACCCTGGCAAGATGTAGCTGATTTTTCAGAGCATCTAATTCTTTACTTCATGTTTTGTCCTCTTCTTGTTGTTTCAGTTTGGGGGTTTGGGGACAACAGATAGATACGAATCCAACTTTGCAGCAAGAACATTTCTCAGTATGCACGTCAAATTTTCACAGTTGTGAGAATGTCCATGATTGCGGCTGTTTCACCTAATAATTTCTTAAGCTGAGATGGTTCCAACAGTGACATATAAAGTCTGTGAGGAACTAATGAGGAAGACAGACTTATTTTTTAAACTTCATGTTTGGAGGCAGCCCTTTCGCCTCTCTGTTGGAACTATGACAATGTGAGTCTGATAAAATACGACTTGGTTTCAGATTATCCAAGAGAATTATAAACATTTTTGGACTAGATTTAGTTTTCCTAAAAGGTGGCAGATTGATAGAGCATGGATAAAGTGAGTCAGCTTCCAAGAATGATTACTTCGTGAGAAACAGGACCCTTCTTTCTCCAGAGAGACATGGACATTCCCAGACAACGTCTTAACTTGCAGAGTTCTGTCAGCCTGGATCCCAGCTTCCTTCCCTACTGAGGCCTCTGGCAAGGGTGGGAATTTCTGCAGGGACTTTGTAGTGGAATGACACCTTCCTGAAACTAGGGCCACCGGGGCATCGCCATCTAATCGGCCTGAAGCCCGCATGGCTCTCACCATGGCTAAACCTTCCAGAAGAAGCCTGTGAAATGTGTTCTCTGAGCATCCTGATCCCCTAGGTCAGCCATCTCCCTGCTGTGATTTCCCTCCCCTCCCCGCCATGCTCTTGCGGGGACCACAGCCCCCCTCTGCTGGCCTGGGCCTCCTGGCCCCTCTTTAGCTCTTTCCCCTTCCTCCATTTCTTTTCCTCACTGCCCTTCTATGTACATTTGCATCTCATTTGTGTGATTGCTACACCTAAGGCCGGTTGGCCCTGTAAAGTAGGAATGGCTCATCGTCATCATTCCGGAGGATCAGTTTATAAAGCTGGGGAAAGTGATTTGACTGTAAACGTTTATTGACTCCAAATCATTTAAGCATTACTTCTTCCAAATTCCAGAATTCGTTCTTAACTCAAAACATTTATGGACAGCAAAAAGAATAAAGGAGTATTGAGACAAATAAACTCTCATTATGGAATGACCAATACAGAGCTTGCTAAATAGGTAATTTACACGTACATGCATGTGTTCATAAATGCACATAAAATCTCCAAGTAATGTTCAGCTGGGTTGTCCCCATGGTTTGGCTCTCACCTACCTCCAGATCTGTTGGGAACCTTTAGCACAGACGGGCTGAAGGAAATGTGTCTGTCTTGTTCACCTTCTACCGTCACTAGAGGAGAGTTCTCTTCCAAGTTTCATTGCTGATCTGCTAATTACAAAACGTTCTGTGTCCACATGTTCAGAGCTCATACTTCACAGAGCAGTCACCCTCTCCTCTCTCCATGTCCCCCCCTCTCTCCTCCTGCCTCTCTCCTACAGGGACAGGAGGGATTTTACCAAGTATCTCAGCTTTTTACCAGATAGAATAATGGATGGGCTAAGCACCTTGCCTGCTCCTCAGAAGTCAGTCCCCCACGGTTGGTGCCTGGGTTGACTATTAAACGTTCCTTCTCTTCCATGTTCCATGGTTGCGGCTGTGGTTTCAACTGTCCAGCAGCCATCTGGCTGGAGTTTCAGCACATCACACCAGTTTCTAAAATGCTCCATGAGCATCTTCACAGAGCAGACCCAAAGTCAGGAGCAGAATCATCAGCTAGACCCCATGACCACCCCTTCAAGATGGCCTCAGTCACTTGTCTTTCCACAAGGAAGCAAAACCATCTGTCCAATCCTCTGACCAGCCAACGAGTATCCTACTTTTGTATAAACACGAAATCACCCACATCTATCAATCGTAAGTGTTCTTAGCAAAGCACTCCACTAGGCACTAAGGAGCCAGATACAGGATCAGGTAAAGTTGCTAAGAACACTGCAGAATTTCTGAAAATAGTCAGCAGAGCTCCAGGAAAGGGAGAGGGCTCCCAGAGGCCAAGCTGCCTCGAATCCTGGTAAGCGATGCCTGACAGCGGAGGTCCAGACGGCCAAGCGGCCTCAGCAGAGCAGCATATTTTTACCGAGTTCATTTAAACCATTATGTCATGTACATTCTCTTTTTTCAAAATGATACATCACTGCTGACAGGTGGCATGTGCTGTTTTCATAGCTTAGCCTTTATAAATATTACAAGCACATATCACAGCAGTATTGTTATAACGAGTTACAATGATGTACTCTTTGAGAGAGTGCCAGTGACTGGTTTATATCCTTGGTGATGTTGTGGCATCAGAATAAATGTGGTATAAATCTTTCCCAAGGCTCAGCAGTTCCTTTAAGCCAAGAACACTATATGTGGGTTGTTGGGTTCCCTGTGTCGTCACCCCAACCTTTGAAACCCCTGCTTCCTCGATGCTTTGATATATAGTCCCCAATTTTAAGGGTTTTAATATGGTCAGTGATCCAGCTGCACTTCTTTAATAGAGGGCAGCCTTTATTATAATCTGGAAATAATTTTCAAATAAATATCACCAACAGCCAAAAACAAAAAATATGTATAAGTCAAGTAACATTACACAGAGGCCCCAGGAGAGGGCGGGAGCGGGGAGCATCTCTGTCTGCTTTCACAGGGAGGCTGTCACTGTTGGGGGGATATGGGAGAAAGCAGTCACCCTCTACTAAGATGACTCTGTTAACTGCAGAGGAAGGCAAATCGCTTTTCTCTATGAATATCAGGAGCCAAAAGGCGAGGCTGAGGCAGTAAAATAACCAGCAAGCTGGACACGGAATGCTGAGAGAGTTCACCTCTGCTGGCTGTGAACTTACTTTCTTGGTTTGGACAGGTGGCGGGTCCTGGCTCTTATTTCTACCATGGGGGACCAGGATAATGGCTGAGAAATACAGACCTTTAATAATAGCACGGGGCTTCCCTGGTGGCGCAGTGGTTGAGACTCCACCTGCTGATGCAGGGGACACGGGTTTGTGCCCCGGTCCGGGAGGATCCCACATGCCGCAGAGCGGCTGGGCCCGTGAGCCATGGCCGCTGAGCCTGCGCGTCCGGAGCCTGTGCTCCGCAACGGGAGAGGCCACAACAGTGAGAGGCCTGCGTACCGCAAAAAATAATAATAATAATAGCACTCAGTCCATGCTCACTATTCTGGGGGAAATTCTGGGTGGGAATAACCCTGCCGCATTCACTTTCATCAGCTTTTGGGTCACTTCCTCTAGGATGGCACCATCACTGGCCCTTGGGTCCCCAAACTGTGTCCACAAAAACAGGTCCTAGATTCTCTGCTCCCTGCAAGGTAAGGTGCTTTAAAATGATTAGGTGGAAATCATAGGTGCACTGAATCCTGGGTCATTAAATCTTCATTTAACCCTGCTAATGGTATGCATGAGCCATGAGCTGCCTTCAGATAATCTTGCTCAACAGAAACTGGCTGTGGGAATGGAATTGATCTATAGTCAGCTGTCCCAAGCTTGAGGTGGTAATTCTTTTGCCAAACACTAATCTATCGTATATCATCAATGAAACCACACCTGAGTCAGTTAGAACAAACCCCAGAGAGCATGCTGGGGATGCCTAACGGGGCCAGGGCGAAAGCTCCCTGGAGGTTCTGTCCTTCATTCAGGCTCTAAATCACCTCCGGTCCTGACTAGGCTGGGGTTACTTCATGACCTTTTCCTGTGAGTTAGTAATACCAGAAACACTGAGTCTTGAAGCAAGGGCTGGAGAAAACTCCACGCAGGGAGGAAATGAACCCCACCTATTGTCAAGTGTTCTCCTTTTCTCTCGCTGGAATTTCCTCTCGTTTTCCCCAAGCTTCTTAAGTGTTTGTGCATTTGAAATAGCTGGTGTTTGGGTCATTAGTGGCCCTAGTGCTGTTGCTGGAGTTTGTTTGTTCTTTTATAAATATATTTTTGAAAGAAAAAAACTAGTTCCCGTAACTTTTTCACAGTGCATGTCCTAAGTCCCAAGTGACCTGTGAGGACGTGAGTTCTGAGTACATGCTCTACCCACTTTTTCCTTTGGTGTGAGAATAAACTGGTAGTTGAAAAATGACCTCCATCAGTGAACACTTCCTGTTGCCACAATGATCTATAATCTCTGAAGACAGATGCCCAGATTCAGGGTGCCAGGATCCCGCTCTCACCGCACAGCACAGATGTGCCCTCCTAGGTTTCATCTCCGAGGTTCCTTTCCAACCTGTGGTGCCCCGCTAGCATGCCCCCTTCTTCTCCTCTTCCTCCTCCTCTCTCTCTAAACCCCCTGCGAGCACACTTGGTCCCAGGACTTCTAACTTGCCCTCTTGTTCTCGCACCTGCTCTGTAGCCACGGACACGCTCCCCTAACCATCCAGATGTCATGAAAGGCATCTCATTCAAAATTAAGGTTATAACATGCCACATCCCCCAAGGACCTTTCTCAGCACTGGGTCTCCAAGAGATACTGAATAAGTCTTTGTTGGGTGGTTGAAATCAGAAAATTTAAGTCAAAAGAATATCTTGCCATGCATATGCAGTTTTTAAAACCCTAAATCCATAGACCAAAGAAGACTTAGAAAAATGGAGATTGGAAGAGAACTGTGGACATGTTTTGACCATAATTTCTGAAGCAGACATATATCAGGAGGAAACTTCAATGATTACGTTACCGACTCTTGGTTCAAAGTGGTCTTCTAAGCCTGAGAAAGATGGGTTTAACTGAGTGGGAGGAAGAGTGTTCATGAGGCTTCTGGGACCTCAACCACATCTCAGAAAATAACCTCTTGAGGAATTAGGGATAAATGAAATCAGAAACATGTGGAATATATTTCCCTTTAAATACATGTGAGGCTAGAAATTAAGGGAAAGTGTTTGGCTAAAGTTATTTAGGGTTTGGCTTTACCCACAACATCTGAAAAATAGTTCAAGATGTTAGATGAGCCCAAAGTGCAGCCACGTCCACCTTCTCCTACTGAAAATAGAGTGTGTGTAGCAGCTGAGGGGAGACATGTTAAATGTCAAGCTAATAAAAGGAGAAAAAGGTATGTTGGAGCTGAAAGGAGGAGGGGGCATTTGAATACCCACAGAAAAAAATTTAAAATCTAGAGGGCTTTGGTAGAGAAAAGAGAATCTCAAGTCTTGGTACTGGCTTCTGAGACACACAGCTCCCTGGGGCATGTGGCTCACTTAGCAAACAAAATTTTTATGAGACTCTTTCTTTGGTCACCAGACTTTCCCTCAAAAATCTAAGCCATTGCACCTTGATTATAACAGAGGTGTCTTATAGGCACCAACGATAGGTTTGAAATGTGACTGGCTTTTAGCTAGATGTGCCCCGGTAGTGGAACTCCTGGATGCCCAGACACTCAGTAAGTCACCTCCCCTGTGAGACGGAGGGCCTGAGGACCTTTTCTCTAGGACTGCCTAAGGAAGCAGGACAGACTCTTAGTCTGCTGGGCAGATGTTGTCCTGCTGGGACCCAATGGATGATAGAACTCTCCCTCCACTGGCCAGACATGGAAGGACCAGTTTTCTTCAGAACCCACAGGTTGTACCTCTGCCACCCTTTCTGCTGTGCCCACTCTGTCTGCATTGATGGGAACCATGGCCCTAAACTCCCCTTTTGACCAGAGATCATCCTCTTTATTTTATCACTGTACCTCTAGACAAGAGATATCAATGAAGTTGATGTGTTCTATCAATATTTGTGGAGTCTGGGACTCTCTGTAAAGAGAAAAAAACCCTACTTCTTGCCCATGTGTAGAAAATTAGAAAACAAGCCTTAAGTCAGAATAAAACACTCAGTAAGACTTTGAGATGGAAGAACAGGACCAAATGACCATGTCCCAGAGGATGCCCTTGGGTTTGGAGACATGAATTTGGCCAAGTCTCTGAACATCTTTTTTGTTTCCGTTTCCCCACCTATGAAATACAGGATAACAATATCTGCTCTGCTGACTTCATACAGGGATTGTTATGTGATTAAATGAGATAAAATTTGTATAGGTGCTTTGAAAGACATTACATGTCCTGAAATGTTAGTCTCCAGCCCTCCACACCTTTCTTCTGAGCTCGGGGTGGTCTAGTTGAGATTTGTACCTGAATGTTCTACTGACATCTCAAACAAGTCTGAAATGGACCTCTACAAATTTCTACCTACTCCAACTTTCCCATTTCTGCAAATGGCTCCACCACCCAACCAGATGTTTAAGCCAGAAACTTACAAGTTTTCCTTGATACCTCCCTCTCCCTCACTCCTACTGCCAATTTGTCACCATGCCCTAGTGACTCAGCTCCTTTTTTTCTGGAATCTGGGCACTTCTCTAGCCCAGGTTCTATTGCCCTCACATGAACCACCACAAGAACCAACTATTAATCTCCTGCTTCGTCTCCGTCCCCGACTCCCCACTTCCTTCCTCTATCTTTCCCCACCTCCTCCCCGTGCCTGCAAAGTACTTTCTCCTCACTGCAGCCAGAACAGTGTTTTAAATCTGATCATATCACTCTCCTGCTCAAAATGCCTCAGGAGCTTTTCTGTCTCCCAGGGACTTGAAGAAAAATTCAAGAACATAGGAATTGAGAAAAGGCTCCACTATGTTGGGACCTAGGATGTGTGACTTACCAACTGATTGTTTGCTGTGGGACACACATGCAGAACTAATATATCCCCAAACCCTTCCCTTTCCACAACAGCTCTGACAGAACTGACAACCAGGTCCTCCTCAGCCAGGAGTCTTCCCTGGACACCCCGACAAACAGGTCTCCCCATTAGGAGTGTGTGTGTGTGTGTGTGTGTGTGTGTCTGCTTATTTGTGCAACTGTTATGCCTGCCATCTGTTTACCAGCTGTAATTTGAAAAGGGAAGAGGGGAGGGAATCAAGTATAATGAAATGGATAACAAGATGAGTTCTTTTTCGTTTGTATTTCTTCTTGATAATAAGTATTTTAATGGTCTGAAAATATCTCTCCAAATTTTGAATATTAATGCCTTAAAAATGCTAGATCTGGAAAAGACTCAAACTATTTTCTGAGCACCTGGAAAGTTTCTGGATAACAAGTACATTTAAAATTTGGATACAAACAACTCTGTAACATCTGTGTGCAAAGTCTTGGCTCCATGGATTATCTAAGACAAATTTTTAATTCAAAACTGACTTCCTCTACCAGCCACTATTTCTGATTTGTGCTCAGGACCGCCAAACTAATTTTAACATTTTCCTTTAAATATATATATATATATATATATTTAGGAAAGATAAATCCACTCCCAGAAATATTCTGTAAAGTATTACAAAGCTAAACAGAAATGCTTTCTGAGTTATCTGCTGTTCTAGAATGATCCGTTCAGAATTTTAATGCTCTTGGCCAGAAGCCATTTCAAAACTTTCAGAGTAAAAATAAAATATAATGTTATTTTGAGAAGAAGTCATATATTGTAAAACAGAACAGAGCTAAAATATTTCTAAGCATTCAAAGTTCGGGTTTTTTTTTCCCCCAAGTATCTGCATGTTCTTTCTAATCCAGAGTCAAGAGTTAACTAACTATATTGAAATTTTTGATAGCACTTTTTCTTAATGATCTTCGAAAACCCCATAGACAGGACCTGGTGCCAAATATAGTGAATCTCAGATGCAGAGGGCTTGGGTGATCTGGCAGAGTTGTAGAAGCATAGTCGTAGGAAGAACTGTGTTGCATGTCATGAGTCTGAGAAGTTTGTCTGATCTCTCTACCTGCCGTGGCCCCAACAATCAGCTGTGTCATCCAATTTCTTAGGTGTTCAACCGCAAAATGGGAATACAAAGGCAGATGGTTTCTCAAAAGTGTTTTCCAAATTCCAAAATGCCTGGTCCATGACTCTCTGATTTATTATACAGCATAATTTAGAAAAGCTTCTTCAAGTGAACCCACTTAAAGCAGAAAAAAAAAAATTCAGAGTAAATAGTCGGTGCTTGCGGGTAAGGTGTGAAGGAGATTTCACTTTGAAAAGCAAAACTAAAATTTCTTAAAAGATGTTTACTTTATCATGTTTTAAATTGGGGGTTATAATTGCAACCATAAATTACTTTTTGGAAACAAGAATGAAACAAATGAGAGGTTTTTTTCACGTAATTTTTCTACCAAATTTTATGATAGTATAATACCACATTATGACATCCCTCACTGGCATAAAAAGAGTAAAATATTTTGGGACTTCATCTTTTTCTCAAGGGCCCTCTGAAACAATTGATTTTCAAACATTTCTGATGAATTACTATTCCATCATCATTCTCCTTGATTTTTTCCCTTTTACTTATTGCTCAGTTTTCTAAGTCTTCCATTCCCATCTGTCAGCAGCTTTGCACATGATTCAAACAACTGTCAACATCGCTTTTATCAACTTTACAAAATCCTGCATCTTTTGCAAGATTTGCAACTTCACTTTGCAGTAGATTTATATTAGTTTGTCAAAGTAATTGGCAAGTCTAGTGTTAAGTAGGGAAGAGACTTTTAAGTGGAAACTAATTATATAAGTAAACGAATAGCATTAGTGAATGTTTTCACTAATTCATGATTACTTTTGCTGCTGTGCACATTTTATAAAGGAAGGGTCTCACATTATAAGACAGCATTGTATTTGAGAGTTCTGGAATCTATTTCCCTTTTTGTCTACACAAACCCATCTTATATAAAAACAAAAGATGTTTCCCTGATTCCTGATCCCTAGGAAAATCCCTGTGGGAAAACACTACATTTTAGAAACACAATATTAACATGATTGGAATTCTCCTCTTTTGAATAATTAATAAATGAAAGACTTGACAAAATCATGCTGTATCAACTCCAAAACAACTATTTATTGTGACAGCTCACAGAAAAATTGTGATAACTGCCTTCACAGGATATTTCACAGTGAGAAAGATTCCTTTTTAAAAGTATCCTTGGTGGCAGAATCCATGATATCTTTATGTGAAAGGCCATTTATCAGGTAATAAGGCAGCAGATCACCTCGCAAGGATTCTCAGTTTGAGGTCATTTGTTTCTAAAAAAATATGTGGTCTCACTGGGACCTGTTTCCATATTATGGAAGAAAAAGAAATGGATTGACGTACTGATGCTGGAAGGTAACTTTTAGAATATCTAGTGAAAATAAATCCTTTTACAGAAGGTATTTGATGAGCCATTGTGATGATTTTGCTTTCCCTGCCCTTCTCCTTTTCTGTATTTTGCCTGCAGATGTGTCATCTGGCTCTAAGATGGAGCCCCAATGTCCACGATTTACTGGTGCTAGCGTGGGTTTCTGAGCCAGGATTCCTCCTCAACTCTTTACCCCAAACTGTTGCTTCCAGGCAGAGTCTAAGATGGTGAGTTGCCCTTGGCAGAAAGGCAAACCCAGGAAATGGGAGTGAGACTCTGTGGACAATAAAACAGGAGAGAAAGGTGTGTTGTCCAGTTGGTCAGCACTGTGCTGGGAGCTCAGCCCCACCGGCACCTTGTGAGCCACTGTGAGACTCTACCTCAGCACCACTGGCCTGTAAAACAGAAGGGGAAGCACTTCCCTTACAGCCCCTGTTCCCATCCATCACGGGAAGTGCAAGTTCCCACACTTCCAGGTTGCATGTGGTTTCCAGGTTTCCACGGGCATCTCTCTCATCCTTGATGTCAGAAGGACACGCAGGAAGAGGTCCATGGTGTACCTGAGGTGAAGCACTGTCAAAACTGGCCAGCATGAAGCTAATTACAGGAGCAGCAGCTGGAGTAAAAGGTGGGCCAAAAGCAGGAGGTGATGAGCATGAAGTATTCAACACGAGGTGAAGGCTGACAAGTGGATTCCAAGCAGGGTACCCAGCAGTCATGTCAATTCTAAATACTGCTGGGGATGCCAAGAAGATAGTGTCTTTGTAGCACTTGCACATGGTGACACATGGGGCACAGGCAAAGGACCCTCACCCCTTTGTTCCATTTTCCCCATTCTTCCTCAAAGGCCATTTTCATCATATTTGCTACCTCTGCCTGTTCAGGAGTTGGGGTGAGCTCTTGGAAGCTTATCACTTCAAAAGCACACTCAACTGGACTTCAGCGGGGGGTGCCCTAAATCTCCAGGGTAGTCTCTGATTCCATATTTAAGATGCTAGTAGAGGGTATGGTCAGAGTAGGCACTCTATAAATAGTAACTTTTCATTTTTACTCCTTAACTGCTAACCAACTCTTCATTCCTTTTGCCTGTACTGTTCAGTTCTTTTCTTTTTGTTTGTTTGCTTCAACCCCGGCTTACTCAAAAATCCCCCTCACCTGATGGCCTCTACATGCCATGTGAAATGAAAGGTAATGAGCAACAAAAGTGTTTGCTGAACCTCAATGACTTAAGGAAGAACTGTGAGGACTGTGAGAGAAAGCTCATGAGGGACACCAGAACAACGGACACCAAAGGCAGCCTGGAGTGAGAAGAAAAGTCACATGGAAGCAGCATGAACCAGGGTATGATTGCAGGCCAGCACGTACCAGCTCCTCTCAGGGAAGTGCTTCAACCTCTCTGAGCCTCAGTTTGCTCATTCGACAAAGGAATGAACATGTTCTGTCACACCCAGCTATCATGCACCTTAAAATGAGATTAATATGCCTGAAAGTGGCACAGAACTGGAGTCTGGTGGATCCAGATTTTTGTGGGGCTTGGAATTCTTACAATTGGGAGAACACTCTTTAAAGACTAGAATACAAAATAAAAGTGAGTATGTACTCAGAAGGAGAAAAGAAATCACCACAAATTACGTATCTTTAGACTTCCGAATGATACTTGCCTCACAAAATCTAGAAAAACAACACAATATTTTAATTCATTAATTGCCTTGCATGCATCTATAATATTTTTTCCAAATTATTTGGCTGTACAATCTTGGTCACCCCTTCATGAATGATTTTGTAATATTATTTTTATAAAGAGGATAACAACATAATTCAGTTTTTGCTCTAGCTTGGTTGAACCAAATTTGTTTATCATTGATGGTTGGGTGCAATAACCATTACACAGAGACAAACCTCTTTATAATGTGGCTGCAAGTTTGTATCCTACAAATACAAGCATTATGACTAGTTCTATTTCACACATTGCTATCATGAAAGAAAAAATGTATGGTGGGTACCTTAGTCCATTTGGGCTACTATAACAAAAATACCATATACCAAGTGGCTTATCAACAAAAATTTACTTCTCACAGTTCTGGGATCTGGGAAGTCCAAGGTAAAGGCGCTGGTAAATTCAGTGTCTGGTGAGAGCCTGCTTCTTCCTTGATGACGGTCTTCTCACTATAGCCTCACATGGCAAGAGGGACAAGGGAGCTTTCTGGGGTCTCTTTAATGACAGCACTAATTCCATTCATGGGGGGTCCACTTTCATGATCTAATCACCTCTCAGAGACCCCCACCTCCTAATGCCATCACCTTGGGTATTAGGTTTTCAACATATGAACTTGGGGAGGGGCACATTCAATCTGTAGCAGTGGATTTACATATGGTATTGAATGGTTCATTACCGAGTATATTTCTGACAGAAAAGAACTTCCATTTTCACTGGTCGTTGATGAGACGAGCTTCTGGCTCTGTACATTTCAAACCTCATGTTTCCTTCACCATCCACTTATTTCTTTATTTGTTTTATTTATTTTTGGGTGTGTCTGGTCTTAGCTGTGGCACGCGGGATCTTCGTTGTGGTGTGCAGGCTTCTCTCTAGTTGTGGCTTGCAGGTTTTCTCTCTCTAGCTGTGGTGCGCTGGATCCAGGGCATGTGGGCTCTGTAGTTTGCAGCACGTGGGCTCTAGTTGAGGCTCACGAACTCAGTAGTTGTGGCGCACGGGTTAGTTGGCCCGAGGCCTGTGGGATCTTAGTTCCCCGACCAAGGATCGAACCCGTGTCCCCTGCATTGTAAGGCATATTCTTTACCACTGGACCACCAGGGAAGTCCCACCATTCACTTATTTCTAATGCCAGGCCCTGTAAAGCATGTCGATGCTGTGATATGACTTCTGCTCTCTGCTTCTTGTATCCTGATGCTGAGTGGGTCAGCACAGTGGGCAGTAGAAATATCCTGGGGCACTGTTTCTGCATCAGGATGGTTAACAAGAACCTGACTGGACATGGAAGTGACTGTAGGCCACATAAATGTATCTCAGGAAACCCAAACTAAATGCTGTCCCAACCCAATTTCCCTCAGCTGGATCATCACAAGACTGGTGGCCACTCCAAATACAGTGGTTACCAACTAGGGGAAGTTGGAATGATCTTAACCAATTGCATTTAAATATCTGACTTTTCCAAATTTTACAAAACATGTGGCCATGTGAACACATTACCTGGGCCTTACCCAGAGTCTTGGAAGACACTCATACAAATGAGGGACCTCATTTAAATTTAAGGTTCATTAGCATTGTGGTAGACCTGAGTCTAGTTGGAACAATAATGGTGGTGGTCAACACATCACTGTTCTTCCCTTCCTCTTGTAGCCTAGCACCTCCTAGGATTCCTACTCTCAGCACGCAGCACACAGCTGGGCTTACATGATATGCTCAACCAACACTAGACAACCACTACTCAACTCATCTTGACTACACTTTGAACGGATTTTTATTTGAAGTGGGTCCAATTTTTTCAATAGAAAAATATAGTTGATATATGTAGTACTCTATCTGACAAGAATTCGTAAGATGTAGTCTATAATAACCATACTTCTAAGAATAAAAGAGCTGGAGTTTGGCTTTTGAAACCAGATAAATTACATAGGAACAATGCCCTCATAATAAATTCAACCAACACTTTGTTTACATCAGTATTGTACAGATGGACACAAAGAAATTTATTATGACTCTTGGCCCAAACCCACACTCTTCACTAAAGTGTATTGGGTTTGGATTACTTTTTTTCCTCCACCAAATAAAAAAGAAAAGAATAGGGCTTCCCTGGTGGCGCAGTGGTTGAGAGTCCGCCTGCCAATGCAGGGGACACGGGTTCGTGCCCCGGTCCGGGAGGATCCCACATGTCGCGGAGCAGCTGGGCCCGTGAGCCACGGCCTCTGAGCCTGTGCGTCCGGAGCCTGTGTACTCCGCCACGGGAGAGGCCGCAACAGTGACAGGCCCGCGTACCGCAAAAAAAAAAAAAAGAAAAGAAAAGAATAAAAGCAAAAATCCTCCCTACAATAATTTATTATATTTACTTTTTAAACAATTAATTTTTTCTCAAAAGATAAAATATGTTTCCATAGCCTCTTCTATCTAGAGAGCAGAAGTAGAAGGCAGTCTTTTCCGGGGGCTTGAACACTCTTTGTTCTAAGCAAGACTCTAATAAATGCACACAATTTATAAGTGATACTTTGAGGACTATCTCACAGAATTTAAAGCCATCCAGGATTTAATAGCAATCAACAGAATCAAGGCAAAGTGAAACTATTACAGCTGAACACACTGGAAAAGTGGAGTTTGAATTGATGCTGCATATTATTCATTTTGACAAGCGCAAACTCACATTGAAGATAGCAGGAGTATAGACGGGGACTGCAAGGAAAGGTAATACAAATGTATTACTAACACAGAAACAAATCTGACTTTAAACCTGGCATGTCTCCTGGTTAGCAAGAATAATAATAAGGCCTTGAATTCTCATTGTACTTTGCATCAAAAGTAATCAAAGAAGTTCCAAATTTTCATGGGAGAGACGATGGTCGGTCTGCATCAATTATATCTTCCAAAGGAAACCTATCACCAAATTGAATGTGTGCATCTTGGGGATGGCTGCAGATAGGCGACATCAAAAATGCACTCAGACACTGAGAAATATGGAAAGTAGAGTTGCAGCATTCTCCCCCCAAAGGTCAACCAGGCAGTGAATCCGAGATTGACCCAATTCATAGAGTGCGGAGAGGCACTGAGGACAATGGCAGTGCAGTGAACTCCAGCGAGTCTCTGAGCTTCTACTGCGGACTAGGGGGTGACAGCCCTAACACAACATCTCAGAAAATTGCCTGTGATTGTTGGGGTCCAATGGACTTTCACAAATACTCCAGTAGGATGGAGAGTGCAAAGGTACCATCAGGATTCCAATGGTGCGTGGTGTCTGCCGAGCCCCAGAGTATGTATTGAGCCCACCTACCACACACACATACAAGCACTGTGTATTGTATTTGTCTCCCTTACTCTCAGTAATCTTATGAGGCAAGTCCTATTACTATGCCCATTTTACTTATAAGGAAACTGAAGCAAAAAGAGGTTGAAGAATTTGAGAGGGTCGTAACTAAGTGATGCCAACAAAATGGCAGGGAAGTAAGAAACACAGTTTAGTGGATATAAAATCTGTCCTTTACAAATGAGTATTTTTGTTTGTTTGTTTGCTTACTGGATCCATGGGCTGCCACAAGACTTGCAGATACAGTCAAACATCCTGGGTTCTGATTTCTCACAAAACCCATCCTCTGTCTCTTCATTCTGTTCCAGTGACCCCTTAGTGAGAAATTTATAAATACAATTGCTAACCTAATGCCCCAAACAGAACCAAACAAAAGATAGAGAATGTGGTCAGAATGCACTTACCAGAGAAACTGCTCCAGACAGGGAGTTATCTGCCATGTCTGCTCTACACGGTAACATCCATAGCCTACTAAAGAGTTAAAGTAACACTCGTGGCTGTCACAGGTAGCCATTATTCTAATATCACTTCTTCTCCTGAATTAGTGTCAAGTATGTAAACCCAAATTTATATTAGCATAAATATTGAGGAATGTTTAACGTTGTGCTGTATTCTTGATTTATAGGAGGACAAAACAAAACAAATAAATCATTTTCCGTAAGTGCCATGGCAATACATCTTTAAATAACCAGCCCCTCCATTCCAAAGTCACTAGTTTCTCCTTTACCCACATTTGTAATTCTCATTAGTATCCAATGAGGGCTGTACCCACCAGGGAGAAATAAAACTGAATGGATACCTTGCACTCCAGATTTTCAGAGTAACGTGAACAAAGCAGATTTTTTGACTTAATCATGGTCAAGCAGTGCCACTAAGGCAAAGAATACCAGAACATCAGCAATTCAGAATTAAACATTCATTAACATTGAGTTACATTAAATTCAGCAAGTGGAGATCTTAAATGAATTAGCTCCGTATAGAAATGTTGCTGACTATAAGAAGAGGAAGAATATTTGAGTGAAAGCACAGCTTTCTTATCTGCCCTAGAAGTCTGATTTTCAGATCAACCAGGAGTATCAATACACTGTTCTTTAAGAATTAAAAAGGAGAAGTAATTATCAATGATGTAGTCGGTTTGTGTATGTCAGACAGATAACATCAAGCCACTCTCAAAAAATCAATGAGATACAGAATATGAATTTGTCTTCTAATGGACAGGAACAAATAAAGAAGAGAGGAAGTCATAACCACAGCACTAGACTCAAGATTTTCAAGTCGGATCCAAAATTTTCACACAAGATGCTTCTTAGCACCAAAAATGAGAGTGGAAAAGACTGCAGAGGCAACAGCCAGGAGTGAGCTAGCTTCTTACCAGCTAAGAGCCTTTGTTAAATATTCAGGAATTTCCTGAACTAGATCTTAAACTGTTGATAGCTTAAAATTGGCACTGGTGGGGGTATTTACCCAATGGAAATCAGCAAATGCTACAAAGCAGGCTTCTCACTCACCCATCTACCTCCCACCCCTCACCCCTGGCCCCAGAGCCACTCACTGCACACCACTGGTCAACTCCTAGGATGCGTCCAAATATATCTTGAGCCTGATTCCAAAGTCATAGACTTCTACTCTCACACTTTTTAATACTGAGTCAAAATTCTGCAATAGTGGTCAGTTTGGTGAATAGGAAACTTGACAATTTGTTTAAAATGCATTGGGTAGTGAAGGTGCTTCCTAGTAAAAGGTGACTCAGTAAAAAGTTATTGTCTGGTAAGAACCCTGGCCTGGGAATATGAGGAAAATTGCTGGACTCCCAGCTCTACCGCTTACCAGCTGGGTAGCCTTGGGCAATTCACTTTGCCTTTCTAAGCCTTCCTTTCCTTCTTCATCTGGGGAGGGGATGCACATGAAACCATACTGTAACTTGTGAGACACTGAAAAAAGGTCAGGAAATCCACAAAATTAGCGGAGTATTATATTTCGCCTTATTTTTACCCCTTCCTCATAATTTACCCTCTATCATCACAGATGACTCTATCTCCTTGTGGTCTGGACCTGTATCACGACTCCCTAACTATCCTGTTAGTCTTAAGGGCAGAGATTAAATCATGTGTTTGTTTTGAATACCCACAATGCCTAGTACAGCTGTAGACACATTGTAGTGCCCCAAAACTGACTTCTTGAGGGTTTCCTACTACCAGGAATGAATAACCAAAAGCTCTACAGAACTACACAGAAATTAAAATTCCACTGAGAAGTGACTTTTTTCTCATTTCAGTCTAAGCATCTTTTGGGCTCCCTCTGATTACAAGTTTCCTCAGATTTGATCTGTGAACCATCTACAGCCTCTATTTCAAATCACTCCTCCAAATTCACTCTTTCTTGAAGTTTCTATGGCCCAAGATGCACTGAGTCTTCCCAGTGTATGCTGAATTATATGGATCTTCTTCTAATAAACAGAAGAATAAAGATGCCACAGTTAATTAGGTAATAAAAATGTGTCCATTAATCCCTATTCACTTTAATTTCCTGCTGTTCTCCTTTGTGCTTTTCTTATTTTTCATTAAAATTTTTGTAACCCACAAAAAGGGCCCTCTATTTTCTCCCTGTAGAATAGCATGGAGTGGCGAAGAACATGTGTAGGATTTTGGACTCAACAGATAAAGGTTCAAATTGCAAATTTACTGGTTAATAGTTGCATGACTAAGGAAAATTATTTCACCTCTCTGACCTTCAGCTTTCTTATCTATGAAATGGGAACAATAAATTAAGTGAGACGAGGAGTGTGAAAGAACCTAACACAACGCCAAGCACAAAGCTTCTCATACTCATCTCTCTCTCCTACTTCTGGAGATGCTTACAACCCATACTGCAATCCCTGAAAACAGCCTAAGGAGAGGGGCACAGACACATCTGTCTTTTAGGTCTCAGTTGGCAAGTAAGAACTAAGCTTCTAGCTGGCTGAATTAATTGAGGTAAATCATTGTCTCCTGTTGTTTGGGAACAGTTTAGAAATGCTGCCTCCGACTGATCAAGTTTGAATTTGATCTTCCCAGTAGCCACTGGACTTTTTGGTTTGCATTTCCTTTTCTTTCCCCTCCTTCCTTCCTTCCTTCCTGTATTATTTATTTTTTTGTTACTCATTAGGTCAACAAATATTTATTGCATACCCACAGGAGACAGGTAAGGTTTTGCGGGGGACTGAAGCTTGTAGGAGTTGGGAGACCCTCTTATGAAAAAGAATATAAGACTGCAAATACAAAGTCGGGCACAAAAGTGAATATTTTTAGAATGTATATAGAAGGGACCCTAAAGCTTAAGGTTGTTTCACTTTACAGTAAATCTGTGTCTAATGCCTACTTCATGCCAGGCACCGTGTGAGGCTCTGGGGATACAGAGATGAATGCACTCATGAATGTCTCACTCACGTGGACCCAGCAGTCTAGTAATTTTCCAACAATGCCTAGTCTTTTCTTGTCTCCTCGGAGGCCTACATGGTCCATGCCCCTCTCACACTTCAGTGTCCTTGAACTCCAGCACCCTTTCCTGGCCCTCTCCAGTCTATAACCAGCAGCTATCTGATCTCTCACATTTCCTCCAGCTTCCCTCTGGGTGTCAGTGGAGAGATCCCTGGAATTTTCTCAGAATTTGAAACCTCATTTACAGATGAAGACCTGGGGTCCCCAAAGAGCAGCAATGTTCTTACAGTAGAAAGATAGTTTTTGCCGGCCAGGAGTAAAGCTGAGTGCCCTGTTTTGGGCTTTGATGACACTTGTTTCAGCACATTGTCTTCCCCAGACTTGCTGCCCACATGGGGAATAAGAAAAGGCAAATAAACTTTATCCCTCCCTGGAGAGGAATTTTAGCAAACCAGGCCTCAACACAAATCGTGGATAGTTAGTTGTCTTTATTACTTTCTTAGCACTATAACCTATGAGCCTTTAAAATTCGGCAGTTGCCATGTTTGGTTGTGATGGTGGTTGTCAGCTTTATCTAAAAACTACACTGAGGTCTAGAAAAGAGTTGCATCTTTATAAGTATTAAAAAATAAATTAAAAATTAGAACATAAAACCTGCATTCTTTTTATTTTAAATTTTATTTTCTCTTTCTCGCTGAAGAACTTGGTCCTGTGCATCTACAGAGCTGAATTCAGTCTTACCAAATTAGCATCTTTTTCTGGTCTGGGTATGAGTTTGGGTGTGTGTAACTGCTGAATCTTTTATCTTAAAGTGACAAGGATTAGCCACGAGATGCTCCTTGCAATATTCATCAATGTCTCACGCATGCAGAACATTGTTTAACATTCAGGACAATATAATCATGCTTTTTCTTGAATTTCATCTTTTGATTAAATGGCAGTGGTATTCAAGCAATAGAAACACTGATCCCTTAAAAAACATATATATAAGATAGATATCGATTCCATTTGAGAGTAATAGTAACCCACAACACTGCTGTGAAATGATCAAATTTGGGTTAGAAAGCCTTAAAGAATGAAGGCTGGGGAATTTATTGTACAATCGCATATTGCATCTTTGCAATCGCAGAGAAAAAGCATGTCGCAGTTGCGGTTGAAAACATCAATGTAAATGTTATTATGCCTTCCCAGCTCTCACACTGGTGGCTGATATCTCTCAGTGCTGGTTGACTGTCAGTGGCAAAGCAGGTCTGTTGTCAGTTGGCTGACCAGCGTCACATGATCCCACTGCCTGCACCCACGTAAATCACCCAGTGAACTGTTGTGTGAAATCATTCCTATACCCTTCGGTGAATTTGCAGTGTGACATCTCCACCAGAAATAGATTGGACATCTTCAAACCACACTTGCCCTTTGGACAATCCATCCAGGAACCTGAGGTTGCTGCGGACCTCAGGACTCACATTCTTACTGTCTCTAATTCACACGCCAAGTTGTGTGGGTTTTGCTCCCTCAACTCAAAGCAAAGGGGGCTTTGCTCCCTTTGCATCTTTATTTTCTGAGTCTCTCTTTACATTTGCGTTATGTGTCTTCATGAGCCTTCATGATGAACATTCTGCAGCAGCTCAGACTGCCTTTCTAGTTGCTGTTATTTCCCCAGATCTGATAAAGAGTTTAGCAACACACTTCAGTCTTTGTGTTTGGATAATTTATGTGGTGAAGATGTAACAAAATCAGAATTGGACAGACATTGAGACATCTCCTTACCTACAAGAAAAAGATACTACGAACTGCATCCTCAAATCTCAATATGAACATTTTTTTTCACAGATTTCTTAGTTTCTGAATACATAATAACATTTTCATATGCTGATAGTGAGGGTGAAAAATAGTATAACCTTTCCAGAGGACAATTTGGCACTATCCTAGATGAAAAACTTGTAATGTGTGCAAAAATGCAGTTATAACAATGTTGAACCAAAGTTGTTTATAATAGCAAAATAGTTACTTACAATTATATGTATTTGTAATAGTTATAGATACTTACATATTTTAATATAATAATTATAATACATTAAATGGATAAAGGATAGATATGAATATAACCTAGATGTCTGTTCATACATGAAATACTATGCCATAATTATTGAAATGTTTTGAGATTGTTTATAAGTTTAGCATACCTAAGTAAACAAAACACCAAACACAGAAAACAATAATTTTTGCTACCACAAATTTAAAATAGATTTGGTGTAGCAAACAAACATAAAAACAAAACAGGATTAAACAAAGTCAAATGCTTGTGACACATATATTGAAAAAAGTAAACAAAGAGGACTTACAGATTGATTTCAGAAGAAAGGTGGAAAAGACAAAGAAGAGGATGCTAATAGAAAAATAGACAAGGAGCATAAACAGATAATTCATAGAAATCCAGTGGCCAACAGACAAATGAAAAGATGCCCAGCTTCAACCAATAATCAATGGAAAGCAAATGAATGCCATCATTAGATATTTTTCAGCAGTTAGACTGGGGAAAAGACCAATAATATTCACTCATGGCAAAGGAGTAAGGAAACTGGTAGTGAGAGTACAAACTGGTCCAACACTTTTAGAGAACATTTGGAAACACCTAAAATAATACATACATGTATTATAACAATATAATGATTGCTTTCATTTATTATGTGCTTAGCATGTGCTCGGGCTAAGTGCTTGTACAGTTACATGTATTAACCATTCCATCCTCACACTTGCCCTGTGAGCAGTGCTGTGCACTCTGCCATTCCAGAAGGTACAGTTCACGTACTCCCGTGTGAAGGTGCCCCCTGGAGCAGGCAAAGCAGCCTCCCTGACTACGGGGCAGGGCTTCAGCTGTCTCCATTCTACACAGGAGAAAACTAACCCCCGGGAGGTTGTGTAACTTTCCTATGGTCATGGCAATGGTATGACAGCAAACCAGCAATCTCAAAAAAAAAAAAAAAAAAAGAAAGAAAAGAAAAGAAACAGGACAAAGAAAAAGCCCTGATGTGCAGTATTTCCCAGTGTCTGTGGTGTAAATACTTCCGCCACGACAGATTTCAAGTTACAAACGTGAGGTCACGGAACTCAGAATTGGGAAGAGATGTGTGTAAGTGCCTCTCATGTGCTGGCCTCAGCACTCCACAGTTTGTAAGCGGTAAAACCCAGAATACAAATCCAGACAGCTTGGTTTCCAAAACACGGGTTCATGCTCAAAATTCCACTTCTAGGACTACACAAAATCTACAAAATACATGTGGCCAAAGTTTTATGTGGAGGAATGTTTCTAATGGAGAAAAATTGAAAACAATATAAGTTTATTCATGTATCAATTATTGAGAGCCTATTATGTAGCAGTCACTATGCAGGTGCTGGGATACAACGGTGATAAAAGTGCACAGTTCCACACAGCTTGCAGTCCAGAGGAAGAACAAGAGACGAGTACTTAGGTAAATTATAATTCATCTAATCAAGGGATATTGTATAAAATGGAAAAAATGAGTGTTATATATGTATGAATGTGAAAAGATACAAAGTTTTAAATTTTTAGCTTAAATTACCTCAAGTAATGTTTCTTCTTTTATTTATTTACTTTTTATTTTAAATTTACTTATTTATATACTTATTTATTTATTTTTGGCTGCACTGGGTCTTCGTTGCTGCACACGGGCTTTCTCTAGTTGCAGCAAGCGAGGGCTACTCTTCGTTGCGGTTCGTGGGCTTCTCACTGCGGTGGCTTCTCTTGTTGCGGAGCACGGGGTCTAGGCACATGGGCTTCAGTAGTTGTGGCACACAGACTCAGTGGTTGTGGTTCACGGGCTCTAGGGCGCAGGCTCAGTAGTTGTGGCGCAAGGGCTTAGTTGCTCTACAACGTGTGGGATCTTCCCGAACCAGGGATTGAACATGTGTCCCCTGCCTTGGCAGGTGGATTGGTAACCACTGAGCCACCAGGGAAGTTCCCTTCTTTTTTTAAAACTGTGTATGTATTCCTTTTATAATTAAACACAAAAAAATTAGATAAACATCATTGCTGTGCAAAGATGCACTGAGGTTGTGGCTTAAAATAGGTAACAAAACCTATGCATGGTATGAGTCCTTTTTCAAAACAAAAAATAGTTCATAATAAGAAACATGCCTACAAAGATATATGCTGACTCATTAGCAGTGGTTGATTAACTAATGCTTTTGTCTTTCTCTTTTTGCCTATTTTTATTTATCAAGTTTTCTACTCTGAACATATACAGCTTTTGCAATGAGGAAAATAAACAATATAGATTATTTTAATAAATGAAAGGAATAAGAGAAAAAGTCAGCTAATGAGACCTCTTTGTTTTGCCACGTGAACAAGCTCAGAGCCACTTTTCTGCAGTAAATCTATCGGAAAGAGTGAGCTGGTAGGGTGTCTGCTGTCCCTTAAAGGATGAACGTGGGCTCTCTAAGCTTGGAGGCACCATGACAATTGGCAGAATGTTTCCCTTTCACCTGGGTGTTTGCCTTCATGTAATCACAGCAACTTCCTGAGCTGATCCAACCCAAGGGGAAAGCAAGAGAGAAAGATATCCAGTAAACTCCATACACAAAATGACCTCCCTACGGAAAATCACAATCAGGTTCCAATGAAGTCACACATTTTTACACATATTCCTCTGCTTCCCCTTATAATGCCAAAGGTCAATCTACGGTTTTCATTCATACAAATATGACGTGTCCCAACCATTGTACTTCTTAGAAAAATACAATGCACAACTTCACACCAGAAAAACAACCTCCCAGCCAGGGGGGAAAAAAATTCAATAGCATTAGGATTGCTCAACAAACCAACAAAAGCCAGGAAATTCAAAGTGAAGTTTTACACTCCCTCCTTAGCTCCACACTATTGTGAAAGGGAAATAAAAGGCACAATGGCGTGTGTTAGGGGTGCAATGTCAGCAGTAACAGCACTTCCAGGCTTTTACTGATTTGTGTCATAACCTTAACATTCTATAAACAGGGGATTTGGCTTAACACCTGGGACCTTTAAAAGAGAAGTATCTTCTGGAAGCCCAGACTAGGGAAACCCAGCAAGTTTTCCCAGTCTCTTAAGTCTACACAGTATATCATTAGAGAGAGAGGAAACAGATAAAATTGTTGTTAAGATTACAGCCTTTCTGGCCTCTCGGGGAAATAAATAATTACAACAAAGAAATCCTATTTACTTATGAGACCAGAAGAGACTCCTGAGGAATCTGGTCTACCAGCTAATTATTAGACACATCCTCATGCAAAGCTGTGCATTTAGGGAATAAAAGTATTGCTCAATGATACTTAAAAGTGCTGATAGTTTAATATCTCTTTTCTTACCATTTGCCAAATACAGCAAGCTTTGTTCTGAATGTTGAATGCCTGAATAAGTTGAAATTTCAGCCAATTCAAGGAGGACAGAAACTTTTCAAAAATAAGCATAATTTCATCATCACACATGAGACCTGGACTTTTTTTTTTAACCTGTTTTTTAAAAATCAGATCGTGGATGTGGAATGGTATCAAATGCTTTTGGGGGCATCTTTGAAAGAGATCATACATTTTCCCTCTTGTAATTTATTAATATGATGAATAACAATAGATTTCATGCTGTTAAACCATACATGTATTTCTGGAGTAAACATCAATCCATTCAGTTGCAGTTGGCCAGAACTCAGTTACATGACCATATATAATGAAAAGGAGACACTTCATGTGCTCAAAAAGAAAGGGAGATGGGTTTGGTGAATAGCTACCAGTCTCTGCAACACCGGCCATGTCAACTCTGGACCTACAAGAACAGCGGGTGCCACAGGGGGGTGTTCCCAGAAGAAAGGACAAATCACGTTCCTTCTTCTCCATTATATCCCCAACTGAAAAGAACCAAGGGGTAACAGTAGTCTGGAGTGACTGGGGCTGAGTTGAACGTTCTTACCTCATAAGAATGAAATCATTCTTGGCCTCACATCTCAAGACTCTGTAATCATATCAAGAATGCAGAAGGTCTATACTTTTTACTCCTCTATGAATTGACTAGGTATATACCATTACTTAGATGTACTATTACTCTTAGTTTTGTAACTATAAAATGGTACACATTTTCACATAGTTTTATATTGTCTAATAAATTTATTGTCTAGTAAATATAACTAGTACAGAAACCAAATTATGCATTTTATTTTTAAATTATAAACGGGAAGCAAAGGTAAAGCAACAAAACATTTAGCTGAGAAAAGTGAATAACTTATTTTTTAGACTTTTTAAAATTGCTATTATGAACACAGTGGTTATTATATCCAAAGGTAACTTCCATCTAGATGTGAGTACGATGGATGGGACCTTGACACTCTGCTCTGCCCAGGAGCAATTTGTATTCCGACGACAGAAGCTACTTAGTAAAGGAAAAGGTCTATCAATATAGAATGGTTACTTGCCTTGCCTTTCATGCATCAGCCTTAATTTGATTGAGCAACTAGATCTTACAGAGAGACTTGATGAGGTCTGAATGATATTTTATAAGGTTAGACTGAAACCATTGATTGTTACAGTCCCTAAATCATTGATACACATTTCTAGCCAATTTATTTAGATCAAATCATATGACTATCATTTGGCCCAGGACTGCAAAACAAAGTCATCTTATATTTTCAAATAAAATATTTAAAGATTTTGCATTTTCTAGAAGGCTGAAGGAAAGAGTCAAAAGAGGAAAATACAAATGGCAGTTGAATCTCAAAGATGATTCTAAGCCAAATATTTTAGAGCACTTCTTCATTGCCACTGACTCCTTCTCAAAATCTCCCTTCTCTTCTCAAGGCCCGAGAAACTCACTATAATGTCTTCACTCTCCCCAGTAGCTCCCCTCAACACCCCTGGAAGAGTTAGAACTGTTTCCTTTTTCAGATAAGAATTGGGGCATCGGGTTTCCCTGGTGGCACAGTGGTTGAGAGTCCGCCTGCCGATGCAGGGGACACGGGCTCGTGCCCCGGTCTGGGAAAATCCCACATGCCGCGGAGCGGCTGGGCCCCTGAGCCATGGCCGCTGAGCCTGTGCGTCCGGAGCCTGTGCTCCGCAACGGGAGAGGCCACAACAGTGAGAGGCCCACGTAACATAAAAAAAAAAAAAAAAAAAAAAAAAAAAAGAATTGGGGCATTAGAGACCTTAGATGGTGTGCCCAGAGTTGCCCACATCCATAGTGAGGGAGCCAGGTACCAACCTCAAGCTCTCTGACAGACCCCATGGCCATGTTCATCCCAAACACCATGGCACCCTCCCTGTGCTATCAGGCACTTGATCCTGGGCTAGGTCCCACTAAAAAGAGGCTCACAGGCTCATCCTCTCCCCACCCTTGGTACAAAACCTAACGCTCAGGCATTCTTTTTCCCCAGGACCACAATTGAATATTTGTCTTATGAAGAACCTGGAAGTCCCACACTTCTTACCTGGGAGCTTTTCAGATTCCAGGACTCACTTCCCACCACTTTCACTGCCACCACCCTGGTCTACCACCATCTCCCACCTGAATGACTGCAGTGACTTCCTGACTGGTTCCCCCCTACCCTGTTCCCTCTTTTCTTCTCCCCACAGTTTAATCTTAGCCAGACAGATTCTTTTAAAACCTAAACCAGATTGTGGCACCAAAATGCTCAAAGCTCTCCAGGTTAGCCATCAAATCAAAACCACAGTGAAATACCACTTTACCCCCACTAGGATGGCTGTAAGCAAAAGAGACAGACACTAATACATGTTGGTCAGGATGTGGAGAAATTGGAGCCCTCATACACTGCTGGTGGGAATGTAAAGTGGTGCAGCCACTTGGGAAGACAATCTGGCAGTTCCTCAAAAGGTTAACAGTAAGACTCAGCAACTTCCCTCCTAAGTGAGAAATAGAGATGAAACATATTTCCACACCAAAACTTGTTCATGAACGTTCCTAGCAGTCTTATTCATAATTTCTAAAAAGTAGAAACAACACAAATATCCATCCACTGATGAATGGTAAATAAAAAGTGGTCTAGACATACAATGGAATATTGTTCAGTATTAAAAAGTAATGAGGTACTGATGCAGAACTACAACATTGATGAATCTTAAAAACATGATAAGTAAAAGAAGCTCATCACAGGAGATCACATATTATATGACTCCATTTATGTGAAATGCCCAGCACAGGCAAATCCATAGATTAGTGGATGTCTAGTGCAGAGGGTGTTAGGTGGATCAGGAATGACTGCTGATGGCTGTGGCACTTCTTGCTGGGGAGATAAACATGTTCTAAAATTGATTATGGGGAGTTCCCCGGTGGCCTAGTGGTTAGGATCCTGGGCTTTCATTACCGTGGCCCAGGTTCAATCCCTGGTCGGGGAACTGAGAGCCTGCAAGCCGTGTGGTGGGGCCAAAAATAAAAATAAATATAGGGGCTTCCCTGGTGGCGCAGTGGTTGAGAATCTGCCTGTCAATGCAGGGGACACGGGTTCGAGCCCTGGTTTGCAAAGATCCCACATGCCGTGGAGCAACTAGGCCCGTGAGCCACAACTACTGAGCCTGCGTGTCTGGAGCCTGTGCTCTGCAACAAGAGAGGCCATGACAGAGAGAGGCCCGCGCACCGCGATGAAGAGTGGCCCCCGCTCGCCGCAGCTAGAGAAAGCCCTCGCACAGAAACGAAGACCCAACACACCCAAAAATAAATAAATAAATAAATTAATTAATAATAATAATAAATAAAAATAAATTTTAAGTCCTTTTAAATAACTAACTAAAGAAAAATGATAATGACGATGGTTTCACAACTCTGTGACATACCAAAAGCCATTGAATTTTACACCTTATGTGGTGTATGGTATGTGAATTATATCTCAATAAAGTTGTTATTTTTTTTACCTCTCCAGGGCCAAGCACAGAACCTGGCACCGAGTGGGTGTTTAATAACTACTAGTTGAATGAATGAATGAATGAACAAATGGGAGTTTTTCATTTGTAAATCAAATTAATATCATGGAGTGAGCGAGCAGAGTTCAGACAAGAAACTTATGTCTTGCCTCAATAAATCATTCCTTGGAAGGCCTTCACTGAAACCTCAGAATCTGGTCACTCCCCTGGGTCCAGTCTCCTCCAGTGCCTGCTCTTCCTCCTTTGTCCCAGACATGTCGCATGAATTGCCTGCTCTCCCTGAGGACAGAGGCCATAACTGCAACCCCACATGCCCAACCCCAGCACAGATCCTGGTACTCAGTGACCACTTGTGAATTTAGTGCCTGTATGTAAAATCAGTCAACATTTATTTACACCCACTTCATGTCAGGCAATATAGTAGACGCTGTGGAGACTATATAAAGATGAATGGGCTTCTGAGTTACTTTTGTAATGCAAAAATAAAATAATGCGGGCTTCCCTGGTGGCGCAGTGGCTGAGAGTCCACCTGCCGATGCAGGGGACACAGGTTCGTGCCCCGGTCCGGGAAGATCCCACGTGCCGCAGAGCGGCTAGGCCCGTGAGCCATGGCCGCTGAGCCTGCGTATCCGGAGCCTGTGCTCCGCAACGGGAGAGGCCACAACAGTGAGAGGCCTGTGTACCACAAAAATAAAATAAAATAAAATAATGCTAAAAAGTTTTTTAAAGCTCTAAATCCTAGTTTCTTTTGAATATTTGGAAGAAAAAAAGTGATAACTAACTCAGAGGGTTGGCCATTGATTTCTGATCACCACAGATATGAACATAAATAATTTGGGTACAAGCCATGATATGCTAAGTGGCAGAATGGAGTGTATTAAATAGGAAGGCACTTCCCGGTCTGATCCTTGGCTTAGCCACAAGTCAGCTGTGTGATTTCAGATGGGCTGCTGGGCTGCTCAGAGTCTCAGTTTCCTCATCTGTAACTTGGGGATCTTGACACTATGCCTACTTCCCAGGGCTATCGTGAGGATAAAACGAGATAACCGACTCACTGTAAATACTCTGCCAGTTCTCAGGGGCGGTATCAGCAGCAGCACAAAGAGGAAGAGGCGCCCTCTATGACAGCTGAGGAGGAGGTGACCCTTTGTCTAGAGCTTCAGGGAGGCTTGGTTGACCACATGGTCTAGGAGTCAGACTGCCCAGGGTTCTAATCCTGGAGTGACCACTCACTAGCTTGGGGAATTTGGGCGACTTACTTCTCAGCAGACTCATTTTCTTTAAACTTTTAAATGGGGAAATTAAAAGTCCCTACTTTTGGAGTTGTGACAAGAAATCAATGAAAAACTGGTATGTCATATGTCTTCAGATAGTAAGCCTCCCATCAGTGGCAGCCGTAACTCAAATCCTGATCCTTAAGAGGCAACTGTATTGAGCACTCTCCAAAATGGGTAAAAAGATAAGGTGCAGAACAACCTCCTAACCAGAGAGAGGCACACACATCACAAAGCCCTGTGAAAAAATTATTAGTCTCCTAATAATAGTTCATTGTGATCACATCTCACAGCTATCCTCTAACAGTTATCACAGTTACTGAAGCCAAAGGTTTCCTTTCTGGAGCTGGTTGGAAATACTTGATAGAGAGCATTAGAAAGCTCTATAGCAATTTGGCAGTCCCTGTGTTTCCCTACAATGGACTATCAGAAACTCCACTATAACACTGATCATTAAGCAAATTGTACTCTCCCATAGGAATGGTATCAAAGTTGGGGACAGTATTCCTGTCCATTCAGTCTCAAAAGGACACTGAAGATGTGCTGTTCCAGAAGGGAAGGAAACCAACAGGCTCTGTGCATCAAGAACCTGCCTTTGTCCTCATCTTAGTTGGAGGGTTTAGGTCACCACTTGACCAACTTCTCATCTTTCCCATTATGTATTCCCATAATAACTACATTATGAACTCCTCCGCCATTTCCATGGTTCTCCAACATCGGTGTGCATCAGAGTGATCCAGAGAGCTTGTGAAAACACAGATTGCTGGGCCTCACCCCAGAATCTCTTACTCAGCAGTTCCAGCCTGGGGCACTAGAGTTCACATTTCCATCAATTTCCAGGAGAAGTGATGCTGCTGGGCTGGGGACATACTTAGAGAACCATTACCTATCCTAACACATAGCTACTTGGGGCAAAAAAAAATTTTAAGGCTGCCTTTTTTTTTTTGAAGAATTCTGACAGTAGTAGAGCCTTTCGGATAAAGTTCAATGCACATAGCTTGGGAAGTTTCTAAAGGGTGGACCTTCGGAGAGGCACTGAGTCAAGAGCTGATCGGTTGCAGCTGCTCTGATGAAATAACCTATAATCAGTGGCTGCTTGTCTCCGCAGACCTCCCTTAGCACAAAGGGTTCCCAGACCAGCTGCCTGCTCCCAGCTTCCTGGAGTGGAGCTGCAGGTGACCCCACTTCCCTCTGCTCAGGGGACCCATGTGGTGAGGACCAGAGCCCAGCCTCCAGGGTGGACTTCCTCCCCACTCCCTCCCGCCTCCTGACATCAGGAACCAGTCTACACCATCTTGAGAACAACTGCTGGAGGTTTGGTTGCCATGGTAAATGATCCTCTATCCACAGAATGGTAGAGGAACCCTGGTGTGTGATTTGATGGGTGGGCTACACCATTCCCGTTTCCCCAAATGACAACGATTTTCACCACTAGGAATGCCTTCTTTTGGATTAAGCACTTTTCCATTCAGGAATCCCATCTTACCATGCAAACAGTCCTCAGGAAGAGTGGGGAGTCTTCTATCAAATAGAGCCTGGTACCAGCCTCAGAGGAGAGATTGCTGGACCTCACCCACAAAGGGATGCTGACGGCAGCAACTTTGCCTCCCATACAACTGTACTGAAGTCCCGCTGTGAGGTACCCACTGAGGGTGGGGAGGGGAGTGACTGTGGCCACAACAAACTGAGGTTGGGACCAGTAGCTCTCCCTACACGTGGCAATGTTTTTAAATCCTTATGACCAAAAGCTGAGGACTAGGGATGGTCACCAAACACCTTACCAGCCTGCCTGTCATGAAAGTGTGGAGAAATGAAGAAATAATCTTTGCGATTGGAATCCTCCTTAACAGCACAATTTGTTGATGTTTCAGGACAAATGCACCTTCATGGTTTGTTCTTTATTTTATATTTTATTTTGCTATCATCTATTTTAAGACCCTGAGTCAGGTTTCACATAAACGAACTGGAGGCAGGATGTTTGGGAAATTAACAGATGATATTTAGCAAACATTTTGACGGGTCGTAAAGAAACATCTGCAGCGAGTCTGGGACTGGGAGTTGTGTGTTGGGGAAAGGAGGCCCCTTTCTAGCAGCTGCATTAGTTTACAGAGTTGAGCCTAGCTAGGAGTTCAGAGCTGATGATGGTGCAATTCAGTGAGTCCCCAGCAGGGGGCAGCCTTTTGCAGTAAACTCTTTTTTTTTTTTTTTTTTTAATAGCTTTGCTCCCCAGCCTCGGACCTTACAGATAATTGGCATTTTAATTTCTTTAACCCTCTGCTTCCTCCTTCAGAGCAGATACTCCCCTCTAGGAAGCTTTCCTCCCAGTTCTTATGAAAATGGACATTTTGACGGTAGGTGGCTCTTGTGAGGATTAAAAGCAATATCTGAAGAAGAAAGACAGTCAATGAAATTAAATAGATTATGAAAAAGGTTGAATATATACTCACAAAAGTTTAAAGATGGTCTCATCTGATTTTCATGACTGACCCAAAGAGCACAAGGAATTCCTAGATTGTCTCATAAAATCTGTCAGTAGTACACATGGGCATCAGTGTAAAACTGGCCTCCTAGTATTTCATTTCTCAAGGGTCAGCTGTGTTACTTGACAGACAGCCCATGCCTGTGTGGAAACACCCCACGCTCTCCCAGCAGTGCATAAATAATCACAATAAATAACCCACTCATTAGCCAAAACAATCAGCCCTGTTTTAGACAATCCTAAAATGTCTTGGAAGCAAATAATTCAGAAGTAGATCTCAGTATTCTTCTCTCAAAACCAGGCTCCAGTATTGCCAGCCATTACAATTTAAACATTTTGAATAACCTATTTCTTTGTCGTTTGAATAAAATTAGTTGGTTTAGTTCATTACACTCACACTTCACAGTTCTGTAGACACATCTGGGCAATATTCTCATTTTAAACTTGTTATGGATTTTGTAATTTGATAGGTGCTTTTTCATTTCTCCTTTAAAGATTTTCTTGCTGGAGTTATTGTCTAGCAACGTTTCACTGTTCACACTGGCACTCTTCTCAGCTACATTTAAAAAGCCAATTCACTCTAGACGTTTTAAGTCATATAAGCAGTAGCTGAAGTCATATAAGCTGTTTACCCATCACATACGGGTAAAATGAGGCACAGAGAAATTAATAACTTGCCAGAACACACCTACCGGCAAGTAGCCCAGTCAGGATTCAAGCCCAAGAGGTATGGAGCCAAAGTCCAAGTACTTAACCACCATGCTGTGTAATCTGTTAATAAGGAAGGCTCCTTAGTTGTATACAAACTCAACTAGTAAATGGCTCTTTTAACTAAATGTGCTAACTTATATATCCAGTCCTAGCCCTGGCTCATAATAACAAGAGATGCTCAATAAAAATTGGGGATGGAGGTGGAGGAGAGATGTATGCATGTATATTGATCCTCAGTATTCATGTAGTGAAGAGGTTGAAAGCACTGGATTAAACAAAACTAGATTACTTCCAACTCTTTCAATCACTATCTGGGTAGCCTTACTCAACCAACCTAGTCACACTAAACTCAGTTTCCCCACCTCGAGATAACACTGGAGTCTACCTCATAGAGTTGCGGTCAGGATAAATGAAAGAATGCATGTAAAAACTTAGTAAAGTGCCTGGCACAGGAGAAAAGGTTGCAATTCTTCCTTTCAGCTTCATTAAGACTCAGTTTTATTTACGGATTTAATCAGTCTATAGTTTCATATAAGGGCAAAAATTTACCCAAATGTTGCTCCAACAAGGCCAATCAAGGAGCAAGTTCAAGTCTTTTTGGAGAGACACAGAAGCATTTGGTCATCAATATTGATTGAGGGTTTTGAAAGGAAAAAAGATTAAGAGCACTATTAGAAAATCAGTTATGGACTGAAATCTGGCAAGGTTTACAGAGCTTCAAGTTCAATACTCCTCTGTAGCCAATAGTCTTTAATGTATGCAAGAGGAAGCTGGAAGCTCTGCCCTTGACAGGCCCAGAGGATAAAGAAAGCAGAGAGGAGAAGCTTGGATGAGCCCTGCTCAGGGCCACAGAGAGGAGAGGAAGTCTTCTCCCACCTGCCCTCTCCTTGGTCCATCCCATCCTCTCATTACTCCTCATTTCACTCCCACTTCCCCTGACCTGACTCTTCCCCACCACCCTTCCTGGAGCAGCTGTTGAAAGGTGAAAGAGCATCCGAGCTGCCTTTGCTGCCCAGGGGCTGTGACAGGAGCTGGGTGGCCTCGGTGAGTGACCAGGGGTGATCAAGACCCAAGGTGGAGGAAGAGAGATTTCCCTCAAACCACCATAGATGTGTAAGGGCCGTGGGCACCTTTGCTGAATGGTTGTCTTTGTTATAAGAAAAGGAAAACAACATTCAGTCCTAAATGCTGTATTTGAGACCTTTGCATGACCCAGGATTGGTGAATCAACCCCAGTCTAGGGTAGTATCTTTCCAGTGGGCACGTGCTTTGCTGGGAAGTAGCCCTTGCACAATGTCTTCCTGAGAATATCGAACTCATAAGCAACTTTTAAGATGAGATTTTAACGTTGCCATTTCTTCACCATTTCTTGATGGTCTCCTTCTCACCCGAAACTGATGAGGATCACATAATTCCAAAACACATGAAGAAAGAGTGCAAGAGATCCTGGTGCCGGTAGGAGTTAGAACTAGTGAAAAACACCAGAAACCCCTAAGATCCCACACCCAATCCTGGAGACTCTGCTCTGTGACATGTATCCCCATATTTGTACAGCCCAGGGACCCCCAAAGAACAGTTGGGGAACTTTTATCAAAAACAGTAAGAAATAGATCCCAGAGAGATTTCACTATATAATTTATTTGTTCTCTCACATTATTTCGAGCTCCCATTATGTGCCCAACACTGGGAGCTACAGAGAGGAAAGAGGCATAGTTCTCGCCTTCAAGGAACTCGTGGTCTTGTCACGGGGGAAAGCCAAGGAGACCAGCCTTCCACAGGGTGACGAGCACAATGATGGAGGCACAGCAGGCTGCTGTGGGTGCCAGAGGGGGGCTCAAAGAGGGGCACATAACTTAGCTGAGCCTGTCCAAAAAGAAGGCTTTGCAAGGCATCGGACCCTTAAACCCAGTGGACCTAGAGTAGGAAAGGAAGGGGACGATTCTAGCAACAGGAACTGACCAAAGCATGAAAGCACACAGGGCAGCTGGAAACTAAGGAGCAAAGCTTATTCGTGGAAAAACCATGAGAGATGACTCTAGACAGGGAGGCAAGGGCCAGAGAGTGAGAGGTGCTACAGGCCAGGCTAGAGAATGAGAGCTGTATCTGCCAGGCAAAAGGAAACTACTAGGGTGTGAGTTTGAGACTGATCTAATCAGATATGAATCTTAGAAAAAGCATTCTGGTAGGAGTAGGATTGTCAAGGATTGGTCTAATGGAAAGACCATGACCTGGGCTCACTCCACAAGTCCTTTCCAAAGTGAGTGCTCACTTTACATTAAGCAGAAGTTCTGACAGTCCAAGCTGGGAGGAGCCCACAGCTCTATCCCTGACCCTCCTACCAATGGTGGATTAAGCAGGGCAACAAATTATCTGTAGCTCTTCCCACCAAGAATTGGAGTCCTTTTCCCACCCCTTGGATCGGGCTGGCCTTGTGATTCACTTTGACCAACAGAATGTGGCAGAAGGGACTTAGTGAGACGTCAAGCCCAGGCCTCAAGAGATCTTGCAGCTTCCGCTTTCACCCTGTGGGGTGACCACTCTTGCAATATAAGAAACCCCAGACCGGGACTTCCCTGCGGTCCAGTGGTTAAGACTCCACACATTCCAATGCAAGGGGCACGGGTTCGATCCCTGGTGGGGGAACGAAGACCCCACATGCCACTCGGTGTGGCCAAGAAAAACAACAACAACAACAACAAGAAAAAAAAAGAAGGAAAGCCCAGACTAGCCTCCTTGAGGTTGAGAGACCCAAGTGGAGAGAGAGGCCCAACCATCAAGCCATTCCAGCAATTCACTCACATATGAATGAGACCATCCCCACCCAGCCAGCCTGTGACCAACCCACCAACCAATTGTAGCCACATAGGTGGCCTCGGGTGAGACAAGCAGAGGAACCATTCAGCAGAATCCAGTGCAAATTACAAAATCGAATCCATGACGGCTGTTTGCACTACCAAAAACATGTTTAGTCTTCGAGCAGTTAGTTACACAGCAATAGAGAACTGGACCTCCTCCATACTGTAATTCCTGAAAACTGGCAATGCCACAACTAGCTCTCCAGAGCTTGACTGGAATTAATACTGTCTGGAGGGTAAATATACTCCATATACCTTGCAGAGAAAGGGTTTCCGCTAGGATTGTCTGAGTATCCTTCCCTCCAGAGTGCCAATTAGGATGCTTGACTTTCTCTAACTTAAATCTAACTATAAATGCACTGCCCTGATTGATAGAACATCAATATTAATTAATAATTCATAGTATGGTCAGACTTTTTCACATGTAATCACTACTTTAGATCTCGAGAAATGCTCCTATAGATAGCTGGAAAGGCAACGTTTCCTTCAAATTCTGACTTAAAAAAAAAAAAAAAAAAGTTATCTTAGTCCCTCGGAACAGAATTTTGGGAAAGTGTGTGAAAAAGTCAAAGTTGGCCAGAGATGCTATTTTTCTCCTCGGGGCAGGATGCCCCTCCTGCGGAATGTAGCTTTCATGTGAACAGACCCCACCGTGGGGACAGACAAGGAGAAGAACGAAATGACTGGGATTCACGGCCACTGGATTCCATATGGTGGGGAGGGGGCAGGGGTGCTGGACTAGGCACTTGAAATCATATTGATGTTCTGAAATTCACAGCATCTAGATCCCTGCATGTACATCAAAAGGGAAGGAGCCTTACTGCCACACACTTGAACTCATTTTGAAACTGCAGAACTACCAGGCCTCATCTTTGTTCCATAAAATCTAAAGTTACGTTTCTATCTCTCTGTTGTCACCACATCGTACCAAAACAGCTAGACAGATTTTTACGAAGTTTAGAGGATATGTTTGGGATGTCCGGACTTGAAAAAAAAAAGTAGGCCCTGGGATTTGCAAACATGAAAGTCACTAAAGGAGTCCCCAGTGACTTCGGGAGGATCAATTTAGCTGCAGAGAAAAGCGGGATGTGAACGACACTTGTAACTAGGGATCAGAGGCAGGGTGAGGAATCAAAATGCTTGAGCCAGAAAAAAAAGTTTCAAATGCGAGCCTAAACTAAGACTCATTAAGGGCTCCCACTGCAGGCATCAGCTTCTCAAGAAGCTATGTTTGTAATGTTCTCCAGGGCAAGGCGCAGCAGGGATTTATTTATTTAGCAAAAGCCCTCAGGATTCTTCCCAGCAACACGGGGGAGGCCAATGAGTGTCATAGTACAGCCAGCCAGTGCCCTGAGGACACACGGTCTAAGCTGAGTTCAGACCTAAGAGATGATGTCTTGGATTCTTTGGGGTAAGCCTTTTCCTCACAGTAGGGTAGTTCACAGCTTTCCCTATGAACAAGCATAAGTTGTTCAGTGTAAACACTTCTGTCAGAAACCTACTGGGAACTTTCCAAAAATCACTTGCATGTTCCCACCGTGGTATGAAGTTGTCTGTGTATTCGCATATATGCTCACAGAGGCATTTAATCAACAGTAGTTGGATGAGGGAAGCAAGGAAGGAAGGAAGAAAAGTGAAACGAAGCATCTAACAGACCCTTCACAGGAAGTCAACCTTGTTAGCTAAGCTTTCAATTGAATGGCATGTTTAGTTTCATTACCTAATAGAGTGTTGAGATTTTTCAAGCCATGTTTAAAGGATCTAAAATGTAAAACTGTGGCTTTAAAAGGCAAAGATTACAGTGCTTCCGTAACGCTCTTCCTAAGAATGGTTTACCTCATGTTTAATATTGGCACTGCCACTGTTCCTGCAATGAATTGACGGAACAGTTCAATACACCTCATTTAGAACCATTATGGGGCATTTCATCAAAGATCTGGTTATGAATGTCTCCAAAGAAAGGATCAATGAGGTTTTTATTATGGTCGGGAGGGATTTCTTTACGAAAAAACAAATCCCTATAAAATGAAGGTGACTGGAATAAAGTGTGACCTGGGCAAAGGACATGTTCTATTTGATTCTATTGAAGGTAAACCTAATTTTTATTTTTACAATAGTCTATTCCCGCATATATTAGCCATGTAATTGTTATGTTTCAAAACCTACTTGATGGCAGTTTTACAAGCAGTATAGATAGACTATTCTCAGGAGTTTGTGTTCAGGGACTGACTTAAAGAGAAAACCGCCTTATAATTAGCACGTTTGGTATATTAGCAGCAAAGCACCCCTTGGAGGGCAAAACAAGCCTGCAGCTCACCAAAGCCCTCCCTCTCAGAGAGTGTCAGAGCCAGGTTCTGGTGCCTTCCACATCCCTACAATTGGGTCAAAGTTCTCCTGCACTGTGGTCTTAACTAAAGAGCCTGTGAAACACGGTACATTTAATCATTTACTTGTGTGTCTTCTTTATGCAAAATGCATTAATGTAGCCTTAGTGTGCTTCTGTTTAGTCCCAGACAGTTTTCTAATTTGATAAGAAAAACATTTCTAACTGGCTTTAATATTTTTCCTGAGTTTCTACCTGCCAAGTCAATCATTTAAAGCAAGCTGAATAAATTTTTCATAAATGTTCTGTTTTACATTATCTCCCCAGTTTTGTTCAACTTTATTAAGAAGCTGAACAAAACCTTACACTTTTTGTCCTGTATAAAATATCAGAGACATGTTAACATAACTGCTTGAGAAAAGCAAGCACTGTTTTCCTGTAGGTATCAGTCAAGGGTCTTTGGGTGCAAAGCAAAGAACCAGACCCCGGCTAATGTAAGTCAAGAAGCAGGTGATGGGGAAGGAGACAGGGGCAGCTCAGGGCGATGAAGGAAGGACTGAACAGTGAGTCTCAGGCAGTGCTGGAGGGCTCCCCATTAGCACCTCAGCCTGGGCTCCACCAACCTTCAATCTCTCAGGATAGGGAATCAGATTGGCCCAGCAGGATCTAGAATCTCTACCCTGGAACCAATCAGACATGGTCAGGAGCTGGGGAGGAAACCACAATGAGCTGAGTAGCCACCTTTCCTCATGTCCACTACACTCTAGACTTATATCTTGTAATTACCTCTTAAGTGACTTTGGTTGTTTTGTATCTGCCAGTGGTAAGTGGTTCTATTTTTTCAGAATACACTCAACAATAATAACACCTGGTGTCTGTGCTGAGTTTTACAGTTTCGAAACACTTGGCATACATTATTATTATTATTAATAGTCAAAAGCTATCATTTTTTGAACGCTTACTAGCTTTCTGATGGTAAATTACCCTTACGGTGTGCCAGCAATGTGCTAGGCTGGTGCTAAGCACTTGGCACAGATTACCTCTAATCTTCCCCAAGAACTATCAGGTTTGTATTATTATCCAGTTTGTCAGATCATTTCTAGAATCAGACAGGATATAAATATAATAAATAAGTACAAAACCAAAGTGATATCTCACATATGGACGTATTTGACCCTCCCAAGACCGTGATGAAATCATAATTATTCACTGTGCACAGACAAGGATGCCAAGGTCCAGAGAGTGTCTGCCCTGGACTTATAAAACTAGAAATGGCAGAATTCTCTTCTCCTAGCTGCCTGCCCAGTGCTCTTTACAATATTAGGCCAATAGAACTTGAGTGAATTTATTGGTAACAATGTTTCTAGAACTTTGCCTAGCTGAGACAAACTCAGTTTAAGTATATAGGATCAGGAGTAATTACAAATATAAATCCTTGCTGAGTTGGGTTTATTTTTTGTTTGCTTGTTTTCTCTGACAGAGACGGAGGGAGACATGAATGAATTAAAATATAGTATAAACTGCCATAATTAAGAGACTCAAAAGTTAAGGGACTTAATTTCTCTTGCACCTAAGAGGCTGGAGTGAGCAGGCCAGGAAAAGCAGGGCAGTGCTACCATCCTTCACCTATGGCATCTGTTCATCACCATTTCCCAGCCAGTGAGAAAGAGGAAGAGGAAGGTTTAAGGCAAGCAGCTTAGGCTTTAAGACTCAGAATTCCTACATTCTCACTTCAGCTTACCTCCTACTGGACCAAATTTAGACACATGGTCATACTGCAGGGCACGATGGGAAATATACTCTCTAGCTGAGTGGGCAAGTGCCCACCTAAAATTTAAGGGGTGCTGTTACTGAAAGGGGGTAGGGGAAAGCAGAAATCAGGGAGAAATTAGCCATTTCTGACACAGGAGTATTTTCACATCTTCTTTCTTTAAGTGATCAGAATTTGAAAAACTAATTACCCATAATCAAGGGCAAATCTAGGCTTTCTGGGTCCTGAAGCTTATACAAGCTGGAAGGAAGTGGTGTGTGGAGATCTTTTTCAAGAAAAATAATACAAAAATATCTAACTTTTGGATGTGTGACAAAAAACATGTGATCTTAGGAACACATTGCTTGCCCCTCCCAGGGCCCCACCCAGTCTAGGGTCTGTTCAAGTGAGAGGCCTCGAAGCCTAAGCCTCATTAGCTGCAGGGTAAACCGGTTCATGCCTGTAACAGCTGCATTTCTCCAACTCCTTATCCCTGAAAACTCTGGACACATAAAAGCTGTGACTTTGTATCTGAAATAAATGGCTGAGTCAATGACAGAGACAGTCAGTGCAGTTTTCATAGTAGCCAGTTCAGCTGGTCTGCATCCTGGCAGCCCAGCTGGTGGTTGGGAGGCCTTTAGTGAGCTCTACTGACCAGTTAGCCTCTGCCATCCATAAATAAACTTGGTGGAACAGTAACTCATAAAAAGCAAATGCCATGTTTGTTTGTTTTGTTGAGGCTGAACTGGAAGGGCTGGATCCCATTTCTGACCATTCTTACCAGCACCATGGCCTGGGCAGCCTGTGGGGAGCATGGAGCAGTATACTCTGCTGGCCTCAGGTCCCAAATCCCTACAAGGAGGGGCAGAGCTGGGTCCTGCTCAGGCTTCTTACACTGGAGGGAAGATTCTGGTGGAATCTTAGTGAAATGTGCTCTCACCTGCTTCATCTCATGGGCCTGAGCTCAGAGAAAAATGATCTATTGTCAAGACGGTCAGTTAACCATTTGCCCAGAGAAAATCACAAAGTATGGCAAACACATTTTCCTAAAAATGTACTGTGAATGGGGAGGACAAAGCTGGTTGGAGGGGTTCACCCCTCCTGGAATGCATAATTCTCCATTAGATATTTCCAAATGTGCACAGTTCTCTTCAGCACAGCTCAAATATTCATTCATTCATTCATTCCAGGAACATTTATTTTCTACTTGCTCTATGCAGGTGGGCCTGAGGATACAGGAATGGATAAGGGAAGTGCACTGGTATCAGCAGTGTACACACACACACACACACACACACACACACACGATGCAGGGTGAGAAGGGCTGTGCCAGGGTTATGCATAGAGCCCATGGGAATACAGGCATCATCCTGACCTGGGAGGGAGGAGGAAGAGTCCCACAATGGAGGACAAGAGGATATTAGATATTAGTCACCACGAAGATTCTCTCTTGGACTCACCAGGCTGGAGCGAGCTCTCCCTTTTCAGAGTACTGGGTACATATGACACCAGTCACATCCCCCTGCATGGCACACAACATCGGCCTACTCTCTCCCATTGGAATACAAGCTGTGGAGGATAATAGGATGGAATAGGAGCAGGTAGGAATCTGGAAAGGACACTGATATTTATTAAGCCCCTATTTTAAGTCAGGCAGTTTATATATTCTGTTTCATTTAAATTATATTTTTAGAAACCTGATGAGGAAGATAATAACCCTATTCTGCAGATAAAAAAGCTGAGGCTAGGGCTTCCCTGGTGGCGCAGTGGTTGAGAGCCCGCCTGCCGATGCAGGGGACACGGGTTTGTGCCCCGGTCTGGGAAGATCCCACATGCCGCAGAGCGGCTGGGCCCGTGAGCCATGGCCGCTGAGCCTGCGCGTCCGGAGCCTGTGCTCCGCAACGGGAGAGGCCACAACAGTGAGAGGCCCGCGTACAGCACAAAAAAAAAAAAAAAAAAAAAAAAAAAAAAGCTGAGGCTAAAAAAAAAAAAAAAAAAAAAAAAGGCTTAGGGAGTTTGTCCAGGGTCACATACCAGTAACGGTGGAGTGAGGATTTGAGCCTCTGACTGAAAAATCAATAGACTTTCTAGATACAGACTTATTTATTTTTCTTTTACCTCATGGTACATGGCACACTTGATTACTATTCGTGAATAAGGGAATCTTTCTGCTGAAACATCAGCCTCATGGGGCCTTTCTCTTTGGACCTTCTTTAGACTAATGACAAAGAAACCTACCACAGCCTGGTTTCTCCCATTTAGACGTCCGTCGATTCAGGATGAACATGTAGAACATGAACTACCTTAGCAACAGGCATTAAATAGTGATCACTTGGTACCAACTTTGACCTTAGCCACATTTTAAAAAGAAGTTTGGCAATTAAACCCTCCAGAATGTTATGTCAATATAGTGTCAATCCCAAGCCTGCTGGTAAAACTCTGCACTTTCAGTTCCTAGAAAAAAATAAACAAACGAACCAAAAAACCCCAACGCCATGATTATTGGAAGTGTTGGTTTCTTCCCGCACATAAACCGATATCTCTGCTGACTGGCAGCAATGTGATTTAGTTTGGCTACTTGTGGTCATACCAAAAGCAAATTTTCTTTTTACCAAATCCTATTATATACCTTATTGCTGGAGCATAGGAAAATATTACATTGTATTTTCTATTTAGTGTTCTTAGAGAATATCTATCTTCCATTCTAAGCAAAAGTAGCTAGATATGATTTTTAGTTAGTATTAATATTCCAGCCACTAAGTTCCATTATGAAAAACATATATAATGGAATACTGAGAATAAAATAAACCTTGGCCATAACCCACTTGAGATATACTATTCCATCACTGACGTTAGACCAGCCCAGTCACTCAGCTGATGTAGGCTTCTGTGTCTATGCACAAACACCCAGCAGTCTGTCTTCTGATGTTCTTTCTAAGCTCTTAACTCAGCCAACTTTGCATTAAATTTTTGAAATAACTTATTGTAGTAGTCAAATTTTATTGGAATTCAACTCATTTAAAAAAATAAAAACCCTTCCCACCCCCTAAGAGGAAGATTCAAGACCTTCAAATGATACAACAGAAAACTAATGTTAACTGTTAGATAGAACTCACGCCTGCTGATTCTAAAACCCACGCTCTCTCCTCTATTCTGAGTGTGTGTGTGTGTGTGTGTGTGTGCAGGTGTACAGACACTACTGGTAGAGGATAATTTGAAGGTACTTGTTAAAGCACTAAAAATAATAACTCTGGCACTTCTTTTTGAATTTTAGGAAGTTATCTTGAGAAATAAATTGTAGATATGTACAAGGATTTAGCTAGAAAGTTTAGCCAGAAAACAAAGTAATCTACTATTCAACACTGGGGGGTTAATTTTAAAACAGAATGCTATTTCCATACAATCAAACTGCTATGCAACAATTAAAACAATGCACAAGGAAATGGAATGAACCTGAAGGGTTCATAGTATGCTGCTAAGTTTATTTGTTTGTTTTAATCATGTGTTCTAGTTACTACTGCTGTATAACAAAGTACCCAATTACTCCATTTGTTTTTTCTCAAAAACTTGCAGATCCAGAATTTGAGACAGGCTCAGTGGGGCAGTTCTTGCTGGGCAAGTGATTGCAGCAGGATGAAAGCTCAGTCATCTAAGACTCACCTAGACTGGATGTCCAAGATGGCTGCCAGCTGGGCAGTGAGCCTGGACTGTTGGCTGCAGTGTCTATACATGGTCTCTTCATGTGGCTTGGGCTCCCTTACAGCATGGCGGCTTCAGGCAATTGAAGTTCTTGCATGGTGGTTCAGGGCTCCAGCACAGTGTTAGGAGGAACAAGGTGGCAGAACTGGAGTCCCCATTTTCTGATCTAGGCCTGGAAATCACCTAGAGTCACTTCAGCCACATTCTATCAGTTATAAGTGAGTCACAAGTCTGCTCAGGTGGGTACAAGGCAAGAGAACAGTGAAAGGAGTGTTGAAAACTTTGCAACCTTTTTTTTTAAGCTGCCACAGCAAGTTATTAAAGAGTTTCTTACACAGTTGCATTTTTGTTAAGTTGACATTTGGCTAGGAAAAAAGATTATAAGAACATAAATAAAATATTGAGAGTGATTTTCTCAGGAATTTAGATGAGTTTTATTTTCATCTTTTTCTACCTGAATTTTTATACAGAATCTCTATTAATTGTGTGACCAGAGACAAATCAAAGTATTTAATTTTTAAAGTTTGAAATGAACACTTAAATAATATTTTATCTCCATATTCTTTACTAGCTAAGAACTTTTTCCCACATATCCATCTTCTGAAATCACCACAGAGCAATCTGTCACACATAAAACCCTCAGGTACAAATTACATGTGAATTCATACTTGTTTTCTATCACCTTCATGTCAATAAATCTCCTCAATGTCTTAGACAACTAGTTACCTACCATGCCTAGCAATCCATAATGAGCCTGGGAACACAATCAGTGCAGGACGCCTTAGAGGAAGTGACCATGGCCATGACCTTCTCACGCAGTACCTTCAGAAAAACTCACAAAAGCCCCAGCCACATTCTCCTAAATATAAGAAATTTGTGGCAGTTTCGGTATTATTTTCTCATAGATAGTAAAACGAGATCTCAAATCAATCCATAACATCAGCTTTTGAAAATGTTACCCTGGGAAGAAAAAAAGAAAAAATCAGCTCAATGGGCTAAGTCCATCAGAAATGAAAAATACTTCCTTTCAATCAAATGGATAGAGCATGACTGGGTTGAGCCATTCGTTTAGGCTACCTTCAATGTCAATACCAACTGCTGCAGACAGAATGAACAGATGTCTTTCACTTAGTGAGTGGAGGCATGTACTAGACCAAAATATCCACAAAAGTCTCAGAGGTTAGACCATATTAATGACCCTCTCTTTTTCTTTCCTCCTCCCCTGAAAACTCTATTAAAAAACTGAGGTCACCAGCTGTTGTGTGCCATCAAAAACTAAAGAATTTATGGCGAGTCCTATTTAATTACAGCTTATGAAACTGATCCTGTGGTATTGCAGACCTTATATATAAATATTATTTGTATTCCCAACTTTCAGGAAAGCAAGGTCTGTTTCACAACCTTGCCAAAGGTCAGGGAACTGCCCCTGATGTTAAACATAAAAGGTGTTGTATAACATAGCTAAACAGATTACAGGCTGGTTTGCAGACATGGCTTTCTTCTTCACACAACTATAGCTCTCCTTCTCTGACAGTGGAGAAAGAGCTCCATTCATGACACATCTCCTTACAGCCAAGAGTACCTGTCTGAAGAGTGTGTACTTAATTCAGAGGGCTACGGGGAGCTATTGAGGACTTACCAAGAAGGGAATGACGTGATCTAAACTATACCTTAGGGGGATTAAAGATGAAATTAGTAAAATAAAAAACAAAACTACAAGGCTTCCCTGGTGGCGCAGTGGTTGAGAGTCCGCCTGCCGATGCAGGGGACATGGGTTCGTGCCCCGGTCCGGGAAGATCCCACATGCCGCAGAGCAGCTAGGCCCATGAGCCATGGCCGCTGAGCCTGCATGTCCGGAGCCTGTGCTCCACAACGGGAGAGGCCACAACAGTGAGAGGCCCGTGTACAGCAAAAAAAAAAAAAAAAAAAAAAAAAAAAATGCTGATGAGTTCTGTTTTTGTACCTCAGGATTATACGTATGTTCACGTGCTAGGCAGAGTCATAAAACAGAACCAGGATGACAAAGTAGCCACGGTGAGGCTCTGCTACAGGCACAAGACACCTGAGGGATGTAGTCCAGACCCTCACTGTGTGAATACCATTGTTCCACAGTGTCTACTGCTTTCATCTGCGAATGACAGAAAACACTGGCTGTGCCTCAAGATTTCTTAATAAAATGGTAATCCATTTTATATTCCCAAAGAACATCATGAATAGAAACTATCAGAAGACTGCCCTGAGGCACTGTGACTTCAAAGTTCCTGATCCTGACAGTGGCAGCTGATTGGTTAATCACGAGCACTGCTCCCACATTTCTGAAGATGCTTCAGATGCTGCTGGTGGCCTGTCCAAGAGCCATTCCCCCTTGCTCCTCCCCTTGAGAAACGCCCTATTACTCTGGCTTCCACTCTCCCTCAGCTGCATGCTTCAGAGGGTGAAATGTGGTGTGTCACCATCCTGGCCAGTGAGACACAATCTTCTTGTAAGGCTTTTGAAAAGATTTTCATCCCTGGTAAAGAGATCCAGGAGAAGAAACAGTCTCTTCACACCCCTTGGCTGCTTCAGCTGGAGGTGGTTGCTTCTGCAGTACCTGAGAATGCAACCATATCACACCCAAAACCAAGAGACGGGCTGGCACGTTGAAGATGGTTACGCAGAAAGATGTCAGAACCGGGGTGCATGATGATGTTGCACAGCTGTTACCCTCCTGGAGACACTTTGCTTCTGGACTTCTTGATGTGCATGATCAAAAAGCCCTTTATGTAGCAAAATGATGTGGCCCATCAGAATGATGGCCCCCCCAGAGATGTCCACAGCCTAATCCCTGGCTCCTGTGAATATGTTAGGCTACAGGTCAAAGAGGAACTAAGGTTGCAGAAGGAATCAAGGTTGCTAATCAATTGACCACCTTAAATTAGGGAGATTATCCTGATTATCTGGGCCGGCTCACCGTAATCACAAGGGCCCTTCAAAGTGGGAGAGGCAATCAGAGAGAGGACCAGAGAGATGGCAGTGTGAGGAGGACTCAGCAGGACATTGCTGGATGAAGGGGCCACAAGCCAAGAAATGCAGGCAGCTTCTGGAAATTGGAAAAAGCAAAGAAAGAAACAGATTCTCCCCTAGAACATCCAGAAGGAAGCTGCCAACACCTTGATTTTAGCCCAGTAAGACTGATGTTGAACTTCTAACCTACAAAACTGTAAGATGACAAATTTGTGCTGTTTTAAGACACTAAGTTTGTGGTAATATGTTACATCAGCTATTAAACTAATACAGATGAACATACACTTTATCATCCAAATCTGGGCACTTTTTAGAGTGAAAGAGGTGTTAATAGTTAGGATAGAAAAACACAGGTCAATTGCAAATGTCCTGGGAACACCTCACTTATTGTTTACATCACTGAATTGGGTTTTCTGACATTTGTGGCCAAAAATATCCTAATTATAGGGAACATACCAACACATTCCACATATTGGCATAAATTCATTTTTGAAATTCTTTAAGATGTTAATTTCAACACACAAACAGAGCCAACACCACAGGAATTAGTAGCTACCTTAACCCGGTGCCAGCTACACATGTGAAGGGTTCCCTCACAATATGGAGAGTCTGTTGGCAAAATTAGCCAGTGTGGAGGAAAAGGAAAAGAAAGGAAGAACCAGTCCCCACTTGCAAAGAGTTTACAATCAAGTTGGAAAGACAAATGTCACAGATATTAAGGGCCTAAAGAACTGATTTATAGAAGTAGCTGTTTCTTGACAGCCCTCAGAATGTTCCTATCCCAATTTTTCTATTCCCCAAAAGACAAGGGAAATGGAAAAGTAGTATTTTCACTCGCTGTTCTAAGCATCCTTACTCCTAAACGCTGTGAGAGTTCTTTCTCCAAAGGGAGCTGAAAGAAACAGAAAGCAAAGGTTCATTTCGTAAAGCTCAGTTAAAAAGAATTTGGGGGCTTCCCTGGTGGTGCAGTGGTTGAGAGTCTGCCTGCCGATTCAGGGGACACGGGTTCGTGTCCCGGTCCGGGAAGATCCCACATGTCGCAGAGCGGCTGGGCCCGTGAGCCATGGCCACTGAGCCTGCGCGTCCGGAGCCTGTGCTCCGCAACGGGAGAGGCCACAGCGGTGAGAGGCCCGCGTACCGCAAAAAAAAAAAAAAAAAAAATATTGGCATTATAAAAACATGACATTAGGGACTTCCCTGGTGATCCAATGGGTGGGACTCCGCACTCCCAGAGCAGGGGGGCCCGTGTTTGATCCCTGGTCGGGGAACTGGATCCCGCATGCCACAACTAAGAGTCTGCATGCGGCAACGAAGATCCCCCATGCCGCAACTAGGACCCGGTGCGGCCAAAATAAATTTTAAAAATAATAATAAATGACATTCAACCTTTGAATATAGGAGAAAATACATGTGCATAGGAACCTCACCGAAAGAAACTATCTTTAATGCAACTCTATCTTTATGCAAGAAAACCACAATCAGAACTGGAACAAGCTTAGGGAATTTGCCTTGGGTATTTAAGTGGAGAATGGCAGCAGAATTAAGAGGCAAGGGCTAAATGCATAAAAACCCTGAAGGAATTAACTCAGATTATCTATCTATGAAGTAATGCAAGAAGAAAGAGGTAAATTCAGGACTCCAGCTTGGGAAAGGAATTCCATTTCCGGGATCACTGGAGCAGTGCTGAGCCCTGAGCACGGAGCCATCAGCCTAGCGGGGGATCAGAGGACCTGTTGCCGTGGCCAGTCTGGGAATTCCTAGGGGAGGGACTCCATCTCCCAGAACATTTCCTGCCCTGAGAGGAACGAGGAAAGCAGAAGGGAGAGTGTTGATTTAAGATGTGTATAGGAAGAGATTCAACCTCCTGTGAAGTCACAGAATCTGTCGGAAACAACAAGGCAACTTTTTCTTTTAACTGATTTGTTCAGGTGTATTAGGAAATGTTCGGAGAAAAGTGAAATGCCCTTTGAAGAGAGAAGGCAAGTCTACAAAAGACCCTAAACAGGTTAGGGGGAAAAAAACTGCTGAGGCTGCAAAGCAGATTTAAAGAATACTCGGGTATTCCATGAAAAAGAACTTTTATACTAAAGCAAATGTCTCTCTGGGGAACAAGGCACCTGGAATTCAGCTCCTGATGTGTTTACTTCCATGAGAGGGGAAGCAGGGAGCATAAAGGATATGAATATTGATTGGTGGGGAAGTTGAAGATCTGGTGTAACCAGGGCATCCGAGTCAAAAAGATCCAGCCCCTACAGCTTAACTTCCATCTCCGCCACAGCAAAAAGAAATCACAATTCCCGTCTAGTTAATGACTTCTTCACTTTACTCCATGCTGAATCTTCGTGAACTCTCCATAGCCTCCAGCCACTGATCAATAGCTATTATCTTCTCTTGCTTCTGAAGCATCCCCCCCAATTTAATCAGCTTCCTTTCTTCCTTTCTTCCCTCCCACCCTCATTCATTCAATAAATATGTATCCATACCCCCAGAGTGCCAGACCCTAAGGGAATATGAATAAAACCCAATCTGATTCACATCCCAATGGAACACTCTCCTCGGGCAGCAGAGACAGAAAGGTCATCCCCCTTTCTTTGGCTTCACCCTTTCCATATTTTCCCACTTGCCATCCTAAGCAAGCCCCTCCAAATATCCTTCCAGGACTTTATCAACAACCTCATGATAGGCCTCCTTTCCCAATAAGGGTACAGTGTAAACCTGTCTCCAACCCCAGTTTCCATCACCCAACCCCAGAGACCCAGAATAAAGTGACACCTCAACTTGTCCATTGCAGTGCTCCAGGTACTGAGCAAGGGCTCACTGCCCGATCACACTCACAGAAGCCAAGACTATGGCACCAGCTTTTGAGAAAAGAAAGAGCTTTGTTGCAAGGCCGACCAGCAAAGAGACAGGAGGCAAGGCTCTCAAATCTGTCTCCCTGATCCAGGCTTCCGGGAGAAATTTAAGGGTTAGGGGAATTTCAAAATCAGAAGCTGATTGGTTAGTCTTCGATTAGTCCATATGAGCTACTCGTGCTGCTGGAAGCCAGATTTTCCTTACTGAAGGACTTTTCACTTTGTAAGGGGCTCTAGTGACAACATTTCTATTCTTTACGTTCTGTAGACTAAAGATTCTTGGTTCCGGGGTCATCCTGGAGACATGAGTTCCAATCTTGCACGTGTAAAGTGTGGTCCGTGTAAAATAACTCAAGGTTTGATTAATCAACAACCTATGTAAGGAGGCAAAACCAGTTTAAGCTGGTGCTGTTTCAATTTGATTAATCAGCAACCTATTTAAGGAGGCAAAACCAGTTTAAGCTAGCGCTATTTCACTCCTACCAAGAAATACCTTCCCCACCTGCTTGTACTGATCAGGTGAAGTCTTAGGAGCTTAGCTCAAAGCTGAAGAGAGGGGTTTCCCTGGTGGCGCGGTGGTTGAGAGTCCGCCTGCCAATGCAGGAAACACGGGTTCGTGCCCCGGTCTAGGAAGATCCCACATGCCGCGGAGCAGCTGGGCCCGTGAGCCATGGCCGCTGAGCCTGCGCGTCCGGAGCCTGTGCTCCGCAGCGGAAGAGGCCACAACAATAAGAGGCCCGCGTACCGCAAAAAAAAAACAAAGAAACAAAACTGAAGAGATCCAAAAAGTTGCGTTTGGCCACCCCACTTAACTCCTTGGCGTTCCTGTTATCCGCGATGTACTCCGAACGTATGGAAACATTTCTGTCTTCTCATGTTCACGCGTTGCTTTTTTTTTTTTTTTTTTTTTGAGTCAGACCCAGCTGGACTGGGACTTCAGGATGCCCCTAGGGCTCAGCCCTGCCCGGCTCTTAGCTGAGCTCTGCTTTTCTTGCATTGTTGATGCCCTGCTCAGGCTCCGTGTGGTCCACAATGGTTCAGCTGTTCCTTCCTACCAGGTTCAAGTCCACAGGAAAGCCACCCTCCTTTCTCTTAGCTTCAAAAAAACAAACAAAAAAAGGACTTGGATGAACTCTGATCAGACTAGCTTGGGCCATGGACCCATTCCTGAACTAATTACTGCAGTCGGGGATCCGAGCTCCACTGAGCAGGCTAGCAAATGAACACCCCTGAACAGTATCACCCCGGGGCATATGCTGAGTTTAGGGGATGGTCAGTTACGATGGTAGATCTCTGCTTTGAGGCGTGGTGGTGGTTCATGTCCAGCGTGTTAGTAACTAAGGGCCAGGAGCCGGCTGCTTCTGGGCAAAGAAGCAGAAGGAGGATTTTGGAGATCCCAGAATGACTTTCGAGGGCTTCACCCTTTTGCTCTGGCCCAATCTGGGTCATGGTTTAGTGCACAGGTTCTAAGCTGCCTGGGTCCAAATCCTGGCTCCACTGCTCCCTCGCTTAGACAAGTTTCTTCACTGTGCTTCAGTTTCCTCCTGTGTGAAAAGGCAATAATATGAGTCTTCAGCAAGTAAAGAGCTTAAGGCAGGGCTTGGCCTTGTAAGCACTCAGTGAAACTTCTCTGTTAATGGAAACATCAGGGAAGGAGCACCCAGAACACTGCCACGGGCATCTCTGTGGGATGCAAGTGGATGATTAAAGCTGGGCTTGTGGAAACCTCTTTGGAGAAACAAGGACCCCAAAGCGGCACTCTGAGTTTCCAAATCCCCTGCGATGTGAGCACAAAAAACCTTGTATGACACTGTTTTTAAAAGGTTAATTAAAATGTGGTTACAATAAAAAATATTTAAAAAGAAGGATGGCTATGGAACTTTCTAGATCCCAGGTGCCTTTGCTCACTGAGCTCTTACCCTCACAGGCATCTAACTCGCCTTTCATTAAACTGGGAAAGCTAGAGGCTGGCTAATTGCATACCTGCTAGCAGTATTCATTACAGAGGCCCCTTAATCAGATGGTTAGCGTGAGTGATTCCCCTTGGAAGGTGACCTGACTAGTATCTAAAAACACTCAGATGTCCAGGCCGGGTTGATGGAGGGCAGGAAATGTAACCTTTGACCAGGCAAGCGGTAACAGTGTTGCCCTTTCCGCAACCAAGAACCAAAGGAATTAAAATTGAGTCAGTCACCAAGTAGATTGCATTTAGGGTCATCTATAAATCTCTCGGAGGCATTTACCAAAATGTTTACTTTTCTTAGTAATTTAAAACGAATGGGAACAGGCTTTGTACCAAACATTGGGAAAAGAAACTTGGTTCCTTCTCCGTGGTTCCATTCCAGCAATCTGGCTTGACTTTCCATCAGAGTACGCCTTCCTGAGCACCTCCTTGACAGGATAACCATCATGCAAATGACAGTGAATTCTTCCACAAATTAAATATATTCCTGTCCCTTCAGCTGAATAAGCCAAAATTATTCTTCAGTGATGTACATATGGGGATGACATTGAATTTCTTCCAAACTAAGGCAGAGATGTTGAAAATTCGTTTCATGTGATTTAAATCCCGCTTTGTTTTCGACTTCCCCTTTAATAACATGCAGATTGTGTTGTGCAATGCCACCAAGAATCTGAGTGGGACACAAGGGACCCAGTTCTGTGGTTGTTCCTGTTTATACTTATACGCTGTTTATTCTATGGTTGGGGGTAGGCCACGGATGGAGATGTTCTTTTACAGTTAGGTTAAAACCAAGCAAATGGGGGCTTCCCTGGTGGCGCAGTGGTTGAGAATCTGCCTGCTAATGCAGGGGACACGGGTTCGAGACCTAGTCTGGGAGGATCCCACACGCCGCAGAGCAACTAGGCCCGTGAGCCACAACTACTGAGCCTGCGCGTCTGGAGCCTGTGCTCTGCAACAAGAGAGGCCGCGATAGTGAGAGGCCCGCGCACCGTGATGAAGAGTGGCCCCCGCTTGCCACAACTAGAGAAAGCCCACGCACAGAAATGAAGACCCAACACAGCAAAAATAAATTAATAAATTAATAAACTCCTACCCCCAACATCTAAAAAAAAAAAAAAAAACCAAACAAATGTGAGTATAAAAACTACTTAAACCTGATTTTCAGCCTTGTCCTATACCATAAGTTTTGGTTAGTAGAGTGTAAAGGTTTAGGTCAGTTTGTAGCTCTGCTTACAGACCTTCCTCTCTCTGATGTTTCAGCACTGACCAGACTACTTAAGGACTGATGCGAAGTAAATGCGGCTTTGATAATGCTTCCTACTTTGACACTACAGCCCAGTATCCTGCTCAAACAATGTATTGATTTTAAACTTGGCTTCCTGACTTCTAAGTAATTGTCAATTCTGTTTTTAATGGAGTTCCTGTCTACTGAATATACATTCCCTTCTTGTTTTTCTCCTTCTATAAGTGAAGTCCATTCTGAATCTCTCAGAATCATTCTTGTATTCTTAAGGTAAAAGAATCAAGAAAAATGAATGGAGTTCTAATTCATCTCCAGGAATTTTCTCTACTGTTTCATGAAGATTCTCCCCCTGTTTTCACACTATCCCTGAACTTTAATTTCAAAACCACATGCAGCAATGGTCTAGTTGTAAGAGAGATTATTTTGTTTTCATATAGCCAAGATTTCTGTTTGGGTTTTATATTTGTTTTATTAGGCTGGACCAGTTTGATTGGCCTCTACCCCATAGACCCTGCTGGGTCAACATGACACAGAAGGCATTTACCTTGCCTTACAATTTCACTTGTAATCTGAATTTTATCCGCATTGTCAGGAATGAGTTAGAAATGCCATGTGGATCTAGAAATTCCCGGTGACAGAAAAGGAAAGAACCTGAGGGTCCAGGTCATTTCTCGGGGATCCAGCTTCTATTGGTTTGAGTCATTGCTGAGAAGGCCTGAGATTATCTCTTTATTAGACACCCAGGTAGATGGAACTTTCTCTGCAATGAATGCCCTTAAAGGTTATAGAAAAGTAATGAAAAATAATAGCAAGAGTACAATAAATTACAGTGAGCTTTCCACTCAGCGGTACCACGGCCTCTCAGACTCTGCCTTCTCTTTCAGGGACTCCTGAACACCTGCACGGCCTCCCGCTATTCAAGCTCCAGAGGTCACCTTAATGCTATCTCTCTGTAGCTCTGCTTCAGTATATTAATTGATAATCATTCATTCAACAGTGTTGCTGGAGTGTTGGCAACATCCCCCTTAGACCACGACGACTACTACCCTTCCCTGGACCCCGCAATGTAGAGGGCTTGCTCTGGCCCATTCCCCCCTTTCTAAGCCAGGCTCCAGGTACCCAAGACCCCAGAATTCCCAGTCCAAACAGCCCTAAGGAGGAGGCAAAGGACTAGCTATGGTGGGGAGAGGAGGATGAAGCTTGAGTGTAAGGCTGGGGTGTTTGGGGGTAGAGGAGAAAGGAGAGTGGACCAAGGCCCAGGGCCTCCATTTGCAGCTTTGCCTCAGGTCCTACATGCAGAGTGCTGGGTGGTGAAGGAGAGAGACAGTCCCAGCACTCCTGGGGTCTCCAACACAGCCGGGAAGACAGGTGGGGAAGAGTAATTAGAAGGGTGATGGGTTCTGCAAATGAGAAGCGCAGGGTGCGCTGGGAGCTTCTGCTGGGGGGCTGGGGGGTGCAGTAGGCAAACCAGGCTTCAGTGAGGGGGCAGATAGAGGAAAGTAAAGAGGCCTTTTCCAAGGAAGCCCTGCCCACAATTTCCACCCCGAATTTCTCACATTCCCAAGCCAAAATTCATACACTAGGACTCATATACATAACTTTCTTTATTATGCACGAGTCTGATGTGCTGAAGTAATTTTGTCTCTGATTTCAGCACTCTTTTACAGTCTAACTCATTCTCTTTCAAGTTCTCCTTAACTGACAAATACTTATTTTTCTTCCATCAACAGCTGGGTGGTGTCTTAAGAGCAATGTAAGATCCTTTTTTTTTTCAACAAAGAAAGCTACCGATTTTCTCTTAAACTGCAAAGTGTACAGTCCCCACCTCACTACCCATTTCAGGTGTAGCTTGACTCCCAGTTCTGTGACATTGAGCAAGTCACCTCATCTGTATACTGGGGAGAACAACGTCCATCTCAGGGGCATGAGGGGTAATGAGATGAAACACTTAAAGCACATAGCACAGAGCCTGGAATAGGGTAGGTTTCAGTAAATGTTAGTCACACTTCTCTGTCTCCTATTAACCTTAGAAACCCAGAATGTTTTTTTTTTAACTTTTGAATTAAAAAAAAAAGAAAGAAATGCTATATATTCTTCACCACAATAATACTCTGGTTCACTTTAATGCTAAGAAGCCATGATTATATTTTCTACAAAGACGGGTACCTAATAATAAATACATGCACACATATATAAGAGAGAGACAGAAACAGAGAGAGAGAAGAAGAAACGTACTTCTTAAAGGTGAAAAGAAATACAATTAGTGCAAATAACATCATCCAGATTGCTGCGTTATTTGCAGCTAAATATGTAGTTTAAAAATCAGACAAATGGATTCCTGACCTGGACTGGCATTTGGGAGAATATACTAGACAGAAGTCACATGGTGTTGCCAGGGCTACAGGTTGCAGACAAGTGAATGGATGTGGAGACAATGAGCATTCCCTATGAGTCAACATTTCCCCGCCTTCAGTTGCTATTCGGGGTCTAGATATTCCACACCTTCCACTCATCTATCTTTGTTCCCCATCAGGCTCCCACCTTCTAGACTCTGCTTCTTAGTTTTACTAAAAAGCCTTCCAAAGATAAAGTTCTAAGATAAAGCATCAAATTCTGGAATTATCTAAACTCCAGTAATGCTGAAGACACGAAAATCCACAGAACCATAGCTCTCGGGGGATTGATAAATAGGACTTTTATCCTCACCTTGGGTTTCTGGTACGTTATGGTAATGTAACATGCCACCTTTCTCGATTTACTATCTCTGCCTCCTTTACTTATAGGGACTGACAAAAGCAGGCATCTATATTTTTTGTTTTGTGTGCTTGGGGTCAGGGGAGGTAGCTCCATAGGCATATAAATGCACTGTTTTCAAGATAATGTAGTAAGTGCAGCCTAATAAAGCTTTTCTAAAGGCAGCGTGACTACCTCCATAAAGTAAATTTAAAGAGAAAAGCTGTTTGGAAGTCTGTTTTTAGTGGTTGAGAAAAATAATGAATGCAGTATATAAAATGTTAGAAAAATTTTCTATAAAAAGCCACACCCATATTTCTCCCATTCACTTATAGCTACTTTCACTATTTTCTAGGCCGTCTTTGTCTTACGCATGCAATTCACAAAGCAATCTTAATTTAAACGTCATTGTGGTTTTTGCTTTCTACACTTATCAACATATCCCCAGTTTTCTACAGAATGAACAAATTTTGCTCATTCACTTTGAGCCTATATAATTTAGTTACTATTAATGGCTCTAGTCACAATGATTTATATTTTGATAATGGCTGTCTTCTGAAGAATTCAAACTGTTTTAAAATAGCACCTTGGAAACCACTGCACAGCTCAGAAATCCTCCTAGTGCAACGTCCCAGTTTTATTCAGGGGGAAACTGAGGTTCTAAAGAGCTTATGGGACCAGCCAGGATTCTTCTCGGCAGATCCAGGACTGCAACCCACGTTCCCAGAACCCCAGACCCAACCACAGCTGCCTCCTCTCAGCCCTCAGCATCTCCATCCCATACTGGGTGGACATTGGAGGGGAGATCACAGAAAGATAACATCCCACTTCTCAGTCTTTCCAACTCAAGTGGACCAGGTAGCTGGTACCTGCCTGTACCCAGGGCTTGTTTGAATAGCATAATCCTCACCTGACTGCCCGAAATGTAATTACCTTCCTGTCTTTGAAAAACGTTTTTATTTCATGGGAAACCGAGTCCTGGGTACTAACTAGGTGCCAACACAGCTGCAGTCCTGAATACGGTGTCAGAGAACTGGAGGCTCTGTGAGCATGATATGTACCTTTCTGCAACTGTTACTGCAACCAAGTCAAATCAAAGGACCCCGCAGAGACTCTCCCGGACGTACATTTGGGGTGGGACAGGGACCTGGAGGAAACTCAGAGCTGCGTGACTTTTTCAAAGACAGGATTCGAACCCCACCAAGTCCTCTGCACACCAGCACGATTCTGGACAGCTGGATTCATGCATGAAAGGGTTTCCTCGGGGCAGCTGGAATTGGTGCAGCTCACAGAGTCACAGGTCAGGTTCTCTCTCAGCACACCTCCCGGCGGGCAGAGCCCTGGGGAGGCGTTAATACAGCGACGGGCAGCGGGGCTCAGCGGCGCAGGGGCGCTCTGGCAGCTTCAAGCTTCCGTGAGTGCCAGTTGCAAATGGTGGTTCTCCTCTCCGGGTTGCAACTGCCCAGCTGTCTGCAAGGGAACCCAGAGCACCCGCCTGCTTCCCAGCTGGCCTCTGCAGCCATCCCGGGCGGTGACTGTCATGGCTGAGCACAGCTGCATTTGAACTGATGACCTACTAATCTGCACTAGAAAGGTCCGCATCCTTTTACAAATCCCCGGAGCCTCACCATCTATTTAACTTGTTGCTCTTAAAGTTTCACATCATTTTCAACATGTTAAGCCACCACTTCAAGAGTATTATTGAGTCTGAGAAAGAGAGCCGCCCCTGAGCGTGTTTGCCACTTTCGCCCTCCGCCTTTTATTTCACAGTTTACACACCCAGAGCCGGCAGGCTTGCCGTTGGTTTAAGAATTCCATGCTGCGTGGCTCTCTTGGAGGATCTGTCTACTGATTATCTATAGAGAAATCAGCACTTGAAGAAATGCATTAGAGAACGCCTCCACCCCTATGCAGAAAATCCTGTATGACAAATAGGGACACAGCATCCTACACGCTCTCAGAAACATACAGATGGCTTCTCCTGGACAATCAGGCATTTGTCAGGCATGTTAGAGAAAGTTTTGTGTTCACAACGTTATTACCACGGCCAGCAGCATTTGTTTAGTACAGAACTAGCTGGCAAAAAAAAAAAAAAAAAAATCATCTTACTTTTGCTTCATGAGTAAAATTGTACTTCAGTGCACGGTCCCAGAAATTATAACTACAGTAATATGCTTTAAAATATGCACTTCCTTCCTAGTCTTTCATCCAACCAACACATGACCACAAATATTTAGTGAATCATATGTATGTTTATTAAGTATATGCTATCTTCCCTAAAAAAACACAGAAATCGTATAAAATCTGACACAATTAGAACTCCTAGATCACTTCAGAATTTTTAAAAAAATATTCTTGTTGCTTTATACAGCTTCCTAGTACCTTATGGATTTAAAGATGCCAAAACCAGGGCTTCCCTGGTGGCGCAGTGGCTGGGAGTCCGCCTGTCGATGCAGGGGATGCAGATTCGTGCCCCGGTCCAGGAAGATCCCATCTGCCGCGGAGCAGCTGGGCCCGTGAGCCATGGCCGCTGAGCCTGCACATCCGGAGCCTGTGCTCCGCAGCGGGAGAGGCCACAACAGTGAGAGGCCCGCATACCGCAAAAAAAAAAAAATAATAAATAAATAAAAATAAAGATGTCAAAACTTATCTAAAATCTGACACAATTAGAAATTCGGGAGCATGTTGGAATTGTGTTTTTCTTTTTTTTATTATGGTTGTCATTTTGCCACTTCCTGGTGTTCTATCGATCTAAAGGCATTAAAAACTTTTACATTCCATCATAATTGACAACTAGCTTTTCGCCCCAGTATAACTCCTCTTGAAGAATTCTCTGGTGGTGAGTGTTTGGCAGCATTGTTTTTTATCTTATATGCTAATATTTATGACAAGACTGAGAAATAAATGTGCAGGGTATCCAGACTCCTTCCCTTCACCCATACACACATTTTATTCCAAAAAAAAGTGATGTTCTTGCTCATGCTGTTTTGCAAAAGACCTAAAAAGGGAAACATTATGCAAAAAGTTTTAATATTCTTCTGAGTTTGGGGGGAGAAACAGAAGGGCTTGTAACGAATAGCTTTCAAATAAACTGGCAAATAATAAGTACATTCTAGTAGCATCTTAAAATTGAAAGTTCCAGGTAGAAAGATAACCTTCCAAAGCATCTTTTTCCCAAGAACATTTGTCATGGTCCCTCACTGTTGGAGCCTGGGGGGGAAATGAGTATAATTTCCCTGATGCCCCTTAGGATTGCTGGAGCTTACTTTCCAAAGTCCATTTTCTAAAAGCATAGCTGTCTTTTTTTTTTTTTTTTAATTTATCCCCACCAGGTAAAGAACAGAAATAATCCTTAAAGTAGACAACTTCCAGCTAAAATGGCTTCATTACTGACCATGCCACAGGCCAGTTGTTCAGCCAGAACTCCCTGCCCTTTCTACCACGCTGTCACACCTCAATCTAGAGCCTTGCCCAAAGACAAGGAAAACCAGCAAGATGGTCAGTGTTACTTTGGTTACTACATTTACCGTGGATTTCAAGAAGCTGGTGATTGCAGGGGCGAGCAAAAATGAGGAAATATTTCTGGAGCCCTTAGAAGAGAAATTCAAACAGAACTTACTTTGAGGGGAAACATGTTGTATACAGAGGGGGTACTGTATCCTGAACTGGCCAACATTTTTTGCTAATGAGTCTTTGCAAAGCAAATATTTAGTAAACAAAGAATCCGTTCATGACCAAAAGGTTTTCTCAAGTAAATATTCCCAGGACTCCATGGGCTGTAACAATTGCACTGTATTAGTCAGCTCAGGCTGCCATGACAAAAAAACACAGACTGAGTGGCTTAAGTAACAGCAACTTATTTTCTCACAATTCTGGAGGCTGGAAGCCCAAGACTAAGGTATCAGCAGGGTTGGTTTCTTCTGAGGCCTTCTCCCTGTGTCCTCACATGGTCACCCCTCTGTGCTGTTTGTGTCCTAATCTCTTTTTCTAAGGACACCAGTCAGATTGAATTAAAGCCCACCAATACAACCTCATTTTACCTAAATTATTTCTTTAAAGGTCTTCTCTCCAAATACAGTCACATTCTGAGGTACTGGGGGTTAGGATTTTGACACAGGAATTTGGGCAGGGACAAAATTCATCCCATAATATATGCTTAGGAGAAACAACGTAACTCTTAAGTGGTAATATTTGTTTTGGTTATTCACAATATTCTTACATTTCCATTAATGTAATGGTGGCAGTAAGTTATTTATCTGCCTATATGGTGTTGACGAACAGTAGATTTGAAACACAGGCACACTTTAGAATATTTTGCTGAGACTATTAGAAGTATTTACTTTCCTGCAGTTATGAGTTTCAACATAGTCCAACTGATAACACGAAGGATCCAAAAGAATTGCAATTTATCTGACATGTTTTTATATGGTCTGGTGAGGTAGAAAGAATATTGTGGCAGAAATTGAGAGACCTGAGTTTTACCCTTATTGAGAAGAAGTAACTTGTTTCAGGGCCCTTGTAGCTTATTTCCTCAGTAGAGTGTAGCAGTTAAAAGAGTAGACTTCTGGAGTCAAAATTACCTAGACCCAAATCTACCACCCATCAGCTCTGTGATCTTGGGCAAACTACTTAACCTCTTTGTTGTTCTGTTTCCTTATCTGTAAACAACAATAGTAACCTACCTCAGAGGCAGTGAGATTAAATGATGCTGTATATTCAAGGCACTTGTAGTAATGTGTATCATCATCACCCCTTTCAAGGTGATTTCTTTCACGCAGTTGAAACTGGCAAATAGTTAAAGGTACTTCTTCCCAAACTTCAGCATGATCAGAACCATCTGGAAACCTTGTTCAAACACAACTTACCACAATTACAGCTGAAGACTTCACCACTCCTCTCAGCAACTGAAAGAACCACTAGACAGAAAATTAGCAAAGATGTAGAAGAACTGAACAACACCATCAGCCAACAGGATCTAAATGATATTTATAGAACTCCACCCAACAAGAGAATACACATTCTTTTCACGTGGCCATGAAACAAATACCAAAGTAAACTATACACTGGATCATAAAACAAAATTCAACGAATTTAAAAGAATTGAAATCATACACATATGTTCTCTGACCATAATAAAATCAAACTAGAAATTAATAACAGAGAAACAACAGGTAAATCTCCAAATACTTGGAAATAAAACAAAATTCTCCCAAATAATCCATAAGTGGAAGAGGAAAAACCCAAAAAGAAATTTTTTAAATTCATAGAACTAAATGAAAGTGGAATGCAGTATAATAAATCTGTGGGATGCAACTGAGAGGGAAACATATGTTTATATTAGAAAAGAGAAAGCTCTCAAATTGAAAATCTAAGTTGCTATCTCAAGAAACTAGAAAAAGAAGATCAAATTAAGCCCTAAGCAAGCAGAAGGAAGGAAATATTAAGAAAAGAAAAGAAATCAATGAAACTTAAAACAGGAAAACAATAGAGGAAATCAATAAAGAAAAAGCTCTTTTTAAAGCAATAAAGTTAATAAACTTCTAATAAGACCAATAAAGGCAAAAAGAAGACACAAAATCACCAATATCAGGAATAAAATAGAAGATTTCAATACAGATGTTGCAGCCATTAAAGCGATAATAAGGGGGTATACAAATAACTTTATACATAAATTTGACAACTTAGAAGAAATTGACCAACCAAACTAGAAAATGACAAACTACCAAATCTTAGCCAAGATGAAATAATCTAAATAGTCCTATAACCATTAAAGAAATTAAACTCATAATTTAGAATTTCCCTTCCCAAATTCCTGGTTCTGTATAGTTTCACTGGAGAATTCTATCAGACACTTAAAGAAGAATTAACATTAATTTTATACACTCTTTTTCAGAGACTAGAAGAGGAGGGAACAATTCATCTTATGAGGCCAGTATACCCTAATAACAAAATCAACAAACAGCACAAAAAAAGGAACCTACAGACAAATATGAACTTAGACACAAGAATCCTCAACAAAATTTAGAAAACTGAATTTATCCATATATAAAAAATAAAAATTATATACTACAACCAAGTGAGACTTATTCCAGGTATACAAGGCTGGTTCATTATTCAAAAACAAAACAAACAAACAAAAATAAGGCAATCCAATAACTCAACAGGCTAAAGAAAAAAAAATCATATGACCATTTCAACTGATGAAGGAAAAACATTTAACAAAATTCAACAGGCATTCATGATAAAAACTCAGCAAACTGGTTTTTGCTGATGAGAACTTTCTCAACTTGATAAAAGCATCTGCAAAAAAATTTACAGCTAATATCATACTTAATGGTGAAAGACTAAATGCCTTCTCCCTAAAATTGGGAACAAGGTAAAGATGTCCTCTGTAACTGCTCTTATAGTTAACTCAAAAGGATCAGAGTCTTAAATGGAAAATGGAAAATTATAAAACTGTTAGAAAAAAAAAAGAGAAAATCTTTGGGACCTAGACTTGACACCAAACGAATAATCCTTAAATGGAAAATTTGATAAATTGGACTTCATCACAATTAAAAACTTTTGCTCTGCAAAAGACTCTGTTAAGAGAATGAAAAGATAAGCTACAGACTAGGAGAAAATATTTACGAATCACACATCTGAAGGACTCTCAACACTCAACAGTATAAATCAAACAATTCAACTAGGAAAGAGGCAGAATACATGAACCAGTATTTCATCAAAGCGGATATACAGATGACATATAAGCATATGAAAAGGGACTTCCCTGGTGAAACAGTGGTTAAGAATCTGCCTGCCAATGCAGGGGACACGGTTCCATCCCTGGTCCGGGAAGATCCCACATGCCTCAGAGCAACTAAGCCCGTGTACCACAACTACTGAGCCTGCGCTCTTGAGCCCATGAGACACAACTACTGAGCCCACAGCCTAGAGCCCGTACTCCATAACAAGAGAAGCCACCACAGTAAGAAGCCCACACACCGCAACAAAGACCCAACGCAGCCAAAAAAATAAATAAATAAAATAAAATAATTTTAAAAAGCATATGAAAAGATGGCCAAAATCATTTCCTATTAGAAAAATGCAAAGTAAAACTACAATAAGATATCAATACACACCTAACAGAACAGATGACTAAAATTAAAAACAGTGGCCAGAAACTGGATCACTCATACATTGCTGGTGTAAACATAAAATAATACCATCACTCTGGAAAACAGTTCGACAGTTAAAAAAAAAAAAAGATAACTAAATATGCAACTACCATATGACCCAGTAATTGTACTCTTGGGTGTTTATCCCGGAGAAATGAAAACATGTTGACACAAAAACAGGTACAAGAATGTTTACAACAGTATTCATAATAGTCAAAAATAAGAAACTACCCAGTTGTTTTTCAGTGCGTGAGTGGTTAAGCAAACTGTGGGACACCCCTACCACGGAGTATTACACAGCCATTAAAAAGGAACGAACTGTTGATTCATTCAACAACCTGGATGAATCTCAGAGAATTATGTGGAGTTAAAAGAATAAAAGCCAATCCCAAGAGGTTACATACTATATGATTCCATTTATATAACAAAAATAAACTTACAAATAATAAATAAAATTGAAATAATGAAATTATAGAGATGATGAATGGATTTGTGGTTGCCAGAGGTTAAGGATGGGAATGAAGTGGAAGGGAGGGTAGTGGGTGTAGTTACAAGGAGAGAACACAAGGGAGCCTTGTGGTGATGGAACAATGGTGTATCTTGATTGTAATGGTGGTTGCACGAATCTATGCATGTGAAAAAGTTGCATAGAAGTAAACACACACACAATTGAGTGCATATAAAACTGGTGAAGGCTACATAAGTTCTGTGGATTGCCCCAGTGCCCATTTCCCGGCTTTGCCTTTGTACTCTAGCTATATAAGACGTTAGCATTGGGAGAAACTGGAAGAAGGACCTCCCTGTACATTTCTTTTATGCAGCTTCCTGTGAATCTATAATAATTTCAAAGTTAAAAATGAAAGAAAATAAGCTCAACTATTTTTACAAAGGCTGAGGCACTCAGGAGAAGAGGTTGGATGGGTCTTTCTTTCACTTTTAACTGTATACATTTCTAAAATTGGTTGAGGTGACCATATCATAAAGATACAGATCTCAGGAGGAAAAACACACAGAGTGATGGGCTGCACTCCTAGAATTCCTGGTTCAGTGAGTCTGGAGTAGAGCTTAAGAATTTGCATTTCTGGGCTTCCCTGGTGGCGCAGTGGTTGAGAGTCCGCCTGCCGATGCAGTGGACACGGGTTCGTGCCCCGGTCCGGGAAGATCCCACATGCCGCGGAGCGGCTGGGCCTGTGAGCCATGGCCGCTGAGCCTGCACGTCCGGAGCCTGTGCTCCGCAACGGGAGAGGCCACAACAGTGAGAGGCCCGCGTACCGCAAAAAAAAAAAAAAAAGAATTTGCATTTCTAATTTGTTCCAAGGTGAGCTGGTCTGGAGCCCATACTTTAAGAATCACAGATAAAAGGAAGTGGAAAATCATTTCAGTCCTTGCTTGTTTGGTCTGATCTAAAAGTGCTTCTTAATCTGATGGTTAGGTAGCTGTAGAAGCTAATCTGAGCTCTCATTTCAAATTTCACAGAGGCCGTTCCTCTCAAATAGACAAATATAGACAAGTATCAGTTCAGATCAAATGTCTTTCAACTCAGACAAATGGCTGCTCAATCCGGTCCTGGAAAATAAATACGTTAATAAAAATAAAATAGAATAAAATCAGTCTGTAAAGGGAGATATCCTCATCTAGTCTGTATCTTAAAATGAATCAATCCTTCTAAAATGTCAGGCAAAACAGCCTTTGTGAAAAATCTCCTGCTCGGCCAGGTAATCCAGAGCCTCATATTTTTATATCAACCTCCCACAGGAAGGAAGGACAACCACTGTCTCCCTGAGAGAGAAGCTGAGGGTAGCTCAGTGAATAAAATGATATTTTCTTTTTCAGTTCTTTTCTCAGTCACATTTCCTGCCCTCTTCTCAGAGTGTTTATCACCACTAAGAGTCATATTTCTGTTTGACTATCTGGCAAGTGACTCCCTGCTGAACGGGCCGGGGAGAAGCCCCATAAATCAGAGACCTGCAGTCCACATGCAGCCTCCCAGCCAGTAGTGGGACCCACACATATTCTTCAAAGCTAAGTCCTTCAGAGCAGCCCTCTTAAAAATGAAGATCCAGTTACTCAGAGCTGGAGAGCGTTAGAAATACCCCCAAATGTCCAAGTGAGTGGCACCCTGAGGGGCTGTGAATTGTTCCCTTGGTTTCCCAAGAGCCCTGATGAGTGCTGACTCTGGGAGCTCAAGGGAAGTATGCCTGTCTGCAACCTGGTCCTCTCTGATGTGAGGATGAGGTTCCCACTGGGACATCAGCAGATGGAAATAAAGTACAAAATCATGGGTCTGTAATTATCAATAAGAGATCATGATAATTCAATATATTTAGGAAGTTCGGCATGTCTGCAGTACTTTACTCTTAAAAAATAACAGTTTGGAGCATGAGCAAATTCTTCTAATACATCTAATTACTCCTTACTATTCAAAGTGTGTTCCTCAGATGCTAGCAGTGGTATCACTTGGCAGCTTCTGCAGACTGAGACTCTCCAGATCCAGCCAGGCCCAACTCATCAGAATCTGCATGCTAACAAGATCCCAGGTGATCCCTGGTGGTAGCATATACCTGTGGATTACAGCGGGGGGAGCTGCTGAGAAAGGGGGAATACAGAAGCAGAGATCTCATGAGTGCTGGGGTCACCACCACAAACACTACAAGACCAAGACGACACTGGTAAATTAAGTAATGTGGAGTTCAGACCTGAATGATCAGGAAAATTGCTGTAATCTTGACACTCTACTTGCCCTTCTAAAATGCCCCTGAAGGATAGAAAGCTCAGTCCTAAATTCAAACCTCACACCTTCCCAGAGAAGCACTAATTCAACCCCACTTACCATTTCCTAACTGAATTACTTCTTTCCCAAATAACTAGGAGTTGGGCAGTTTGCAGAGGTTTCTTGTTGGGAAAAGTTTGGAGTAACTGAATAAAATTCCAGGTGAAATAGTCTGGAAAGACTGAAAAATGTATCAGAGAATCATTATGAACTGTTGCTTGTTCTTTCTTTGCTTTCAAACCTCTTGCTCTTAGTGCTGAAACCATAGACATTCACCAAGGAGGGAGGCTGGGAAGTTGAGAGGGTCTAGAAAGATCTTATTGGAATCAGTAGAGGGTTGAGTTTGGTAGGGTTTTAGAAAGCTTCTTGCTGTCTTACATTATATGAACCTTTATGTAAAACTATAGTTTTGTAATAATCATAGTAATCATAAATATATTTTGAATGACTAAAGTTTAGGTTTTACGCACAGTTTCAGCACCCGGTTTAACACATTTTATCTAATGACACAAAATTTTTAAAATGTATACTAAATAATGAATCTGATATTGGATTGGGGTAACCACACAATACCTTTTTCTTTTGAAATGATATTATTTTGATAAGAAGATAAATTTGTCCTTCTTTCTCATGGATAATAACTATTGTGTAAAACATTGGAGGAGCTTTTCTTACTTATTAAGGCGACTTTGTGAGACTTCTATTTGCTTAGGACTTCGCAAGAAGCCATATTCACACGTGTATCTTGCCTTCCAGGAGCCTACAATCTAGATGAGGAGCCAGACATAAAAATATGAGATAAATTTTACAGGAAAAATTGATAGAACTTTAGATCAGAATATCGGGGGTGGGGGCCAGACAAATGAATCTCGCTGACAGATTAGAAGTGTTACTCTCAGAAATGAGAATGAAAGGTGAGGAAAAGATAGGTGGATTGTGAACGGGAAGATGAACCTGGCTTTGCGCCAATGAGTAGGACATGACCACGAGGCATGGATTGCTGTATGTCAGTGTAAAATTAAGTGTAAAATGGACAATTAGTACTAGAGGGACTGAAAAGGGGAAGCTAAACAGACCAGTCAGAAATGAGCAGTGACTCAAAGCTTCCTGAGGGAACTATGACTTGTATTGAGCCTTAAAAGGGAAATGAATCAATTCAAGATAAGGTAGAGTCAGATGATGGGGGTTGTGAAGGCACAGCAGGCATTTTAGATTTGAATGGTTAGGAAAGAGACACCAAAGATTTTTAAAGAAGTGATGAAAACAGTGTGAAAGGAATTTGGGAGCAGGGCAAGTTTTCATCCAAGGCTTCCAGAGTTAAAATCCCCATTGAGAGGAACACATAAAGGATATATTTTAAAAGAAAAATAGATAAAACTTTGAGTGCAACCATCAGGGAGTTGGTAAGGGAGAGAACTGACTCTGACAGGGAGATGGGTAGTGCTAATGGCAAAGATCAGAGGTATAGATGGGGTAAGAGAGAAGGACTGTGAAGAGAGAGATGATGAACTTGGCTTTGGACATCAATAAGTTGGAGGTGATAATAAGATAGCCCAAAGGGTAATAGGTACAAGGCAGCAGGGCTACTCAGGTCTCAGGTCACACACCCCTGGGAGGGAGTGCCTACTTAACTTTTGCAACTGGGATTTCAACTGCTTCATCCTAGTCACTGCCCTGCTGGGCTGATGGAAATATGGAACTTGAGTTTAGATGAAAAACAAGATTGGAGATACAGGCTTGGAGGTAGCAACACAAGAGCAATCGTCATATTCATGAGGTCTTCACAGTGGGCACCAAAGGGAAGAAAGGAAATAGGGCTGAGCCTTAAAGACTCCCCTTTGGAAACCAGAGAAGAAAGGACAAGGAAGCTTAACATAGGAAAGACACTTGAAATTAGGACATTGGACACTTCTACTTAAACATGCTAGACTTCATAGGTGCTCTTCCTGCTAGTCCCTTCCAAATAACCACTGAAATGGTAATTAAATGATTTTTGAAAAAGCATTTACTCACAAGGATTAAGAGGAGAGGAAGTGGCCATAATAAAATTGTGGAAGCTTAGAAAGCAGTGGACAAGTTTTAACTGTCCAGGCAGACTCAAGAAAACAGAAACTGAAGCCAGCAGCGGGGGGAAAGCCCCACGAATATATTTGCACCATAGAACCCTGAAAGGTTCAGGAATTGGAGGCACTTGATATTTCTGGAGTCAGGGATGTGAGTGAACCAAAAACAAAAGGATTGGTTAAAATTCTACATATTCTATAGCAGTTATATAAAACAGGTCCCCTTCCCCAGCCACCACAGTTAGAGAATACCCTAATATACCCCTACTCTGGCAGAATTCTAGAGTTCTAGCCTCTAGAAAAGTTGAATTAGAATGACTTTGGACACAGGACTACCATCACAACCAAGCACAGAATTTCCTTACTAAAAACAGAAGGATTAAGTGAAAGTCTACATATGGAACAGTACCCTTCCCCAACTGAATTCCAAGAATGCTGGGAGCCTGGCTTCTATCTCCCAGGCAGGAATCCTCTCTGAAAAAAAAACTGACCAAGCTGAAGACAAGACAAGTAAATGTGAACAGCTGAGTCACTGCCCTAATGGAGGAATGCTGTCAGGTCTCCTGATATCAAAGCCTCATGGTTAGCCAGCCCTGAATTGGGCACATGTGCACACAGCTTCCAGATTGCATGGTAGAGACTCACTTTTACAAATGGACAGACAGCCAAGGATCGTTAGACATGTAAGAAACACTTCTAACATGAAAGACAGAAAAGAGATAAGGAAGGAATGTAGGATGGGTGGATCACTTGGGGAAAACAGAAACAATGCAAGAACAGAAGAAACACTGAAAAATAAGAAAGATCCTCAAAAATATACATTATTAAAAGACATTCAACGAACAGTGAAAAGTTTTTGGAAATAATGATCACTGACATTTTTTTTTTTTTTAAAGCAGTAGCATGGTTGGAAGATAAAGTTGAGAAAAATTCCCAGCCATCAAATTTTTAAAATAAATATAAGACTGTGGAAGAAATAAGATGAAAAATTCAGATGACCTGTTTGGAAAGTTTATCTTCTGATTATAGCAGCTTAACAAAGAAAGAATGGAGAAAGAGGAGGGGAGGAAATCATTGAAGTAACACCAGAAAAGAACACACAGAGGAAAAAGACATGGGGTTCCATATATGAGGACTCTTCAAGTATCCAGCATAGTAAGTGAAAAAAAGGTTGATATCAAAGCTCATAATCATGAAATTTCAGAACTCTGGAAACAAAGAGGAAATCCAGAAACTTGGATACAAGGGCCACATACAAAGGATGGCATAGGAAATCTTAACAGCAAAATTGGAAACAAGAAGACTTTGAAGAAATGCCTCCGAAAGACTGAAGGAAAGTTATTTGCATATAGGAATTCTGTTCTCAGCTAAAATACTGATCAAATGTAAAGAGAGATTAAAACATTTCTGGAAATGCAAAGACCAAAAAAATGATCTCCTCTGCTTTTTTTTTTTTTTTTTTGATTAGGAATCCAATAGGCTAGAGGCTTACTATCCAAAGGGGTGGTAAAATAAGAAAGAGGAAGATTTGGGATCCAGCACAGAGAAAGTCACAGGGAATCTACATGATGATGGTAAAGGGAGCTTCTAGGGCTCCAGCCATGAGGCAGTCTAGACTGTGGCAAGGTGAAAAGGGGATTCTGGAGGGATGTTTCTAAGAAAAAGGTTACCTGATTTGTTTGATTGTAGTCAGAAAATTTACCCCTTAGTCCAAGATTTGGGGACAAACTAGAAAAAAAACAGAAAACTAAGCAAATGAAAAAGAGAAAGAGAGTATTAATTCCAGGGGAAACAACAAAGTAGACAATAAAGAAAATGATGTCATACGTATGGCTCAGCTGTGAAAAAGAGGTACATAGTTATAAACTTCAAATATTGATCTAACCAAAATGAGGGAAGGTGTCTGGAGGCAGGAAGGGTATGAAAGCCAAACCTCATCATTAAAGGTAGGAAACCAACAGAAAATATCTAAAGCTGAAAAAAATTTTTTTTAATTAAGGTATAATTGATGTACAATATTATATGTTTCAACTGTACAACATAATGATTCACAGATTTTAAATGTTATATTGCATTTATAGTTACAAATATTGGCTGTATTCCCTGTGTTGTACCATATATCCTTGTAGCTTACTTTATACATAGTAGTTTGTATTTCTTAATCCCCTACCCATATCTTGCCCCTCCCTCCTTCCCTCTCCCCGCTGGTGACCACTAGTTTGTTCTCTATATCTGTGAGTCTGTTTATTTTTTGTTATATTCACTGGTTTGTTTTATATTTTAGACTCCACATTTAAGTGACATCATACAATATTTGTCTTTCTCTATTTGACTTATTCCACCTGCATAATACCCTCCAAGTCCATCCATGTTGCTGCAAATGGCAAAATGTGATTTTTTTATGGCTGAGTCGTATTCCATTGTATACCACATCTTCTTTATCCATTCCTTTGTTGATGGACACAGGTTGCTTCCATATCTTGGCAATTGTAAATAATGCTGCTATGAACATTGGGGTGCATGTATCTTTTCAAATTAGTGTTTTCGTTTTGAAAAAAAATTTTTAATAGTCATGTAAGGAAGTTATTCAGAAACATGATCACAAATACTAGAACAAATTAGAAGAGTTACAGGCGGTTGCCACTGGCAAGGACTCAGGAGGGAAAAGTTGAGTCAGGGGCTGCTGTTCTTAATTTTAAACCTTTAAAATACTCCACCTTTTAAAATTGTTATCTATGTACACCTTTGTAAGAGTTTAAAAAATAAAGGGACCAAAATAAGTAGACTCAAGATATCAAAATAAGTTCGTATTTTAGAATCAGATGCATTTATGATAGTGAATGCATATTTCAAATTTAATGAAAAAAACTTGCTAAATAACCTTTCAAGTCTTGTAATTTTAATTTCATATACTTTTTTTTTTTTTTTTTTTTTTTTTTTTTTCTTTTTGCGGTATGTGGGCCTCTCACTGCTGTGGCCTCTCCCGTTGCGGAGCACAGGCTCTAGACGCGCAGGCCCAGCGGCCATGGCTCACGGGCCCAGCCGCTCCGCGGCATGTGGGATCCTCCCAGACCGGGGCACGAACCCGTATCCCCTGCATCGGCAGGCGGACTCTCAACCACTGCGCCACCAGGGAGGCCCTCATATACTTTTTAAGGAAGAAAACGGAGAGGATTGTGATGGAATGATATAGTCACAGTATTAAAAAAGTGGTTTTTAAGGTAGTTTCAATTACATTAAGTATATTTCAAAATCATAAGTGTGTTGTATTCTTCTTTATAACATATATCAATCACTCTTTGCCAAGTATGTGTTCATTCTTGTGAGTATTTAGAAACAACACTGGTTAAGTACAAGATCTCCAGTCCTCAGAGGTTTAAAAACGTTCATTTCCCATGTTTTCCAGATGTATATCTGCTAGAATTCTTCACTGATCTTTTTTTTTCAACTCACTGTTTGAATAGTTTTTCCCATTTTTAAATACGAATACCTCCAAACAGAGGCTCACAACACATTTCAACTTAGACACAAACATTTGGATGGGACAGAAAACTGCACTTTATTCAAACAATAGATTAGGGATGAAATAGTGGTTTTAAGGTTGTTTTTGACATTTAAAAAGGCCTGAAGTATTTTTTATCACATTGCTGCCTGTTGTTCCTCTAGACACCTAATAACTTTGAAGAGAAGATCCCGGCACATTATATACACTGAAACCCTGTCCATTGCAAAGTGATATTTTTCTTTCTATTTTTCATTTGTGGATGCTGGCTCCAGTCAACAATATAATCACTTTCTCTTATTGATTTTCTTATAAAATGCGTCCTTGTTAGATTCACTGATGACTATACGTTACTGAAGTACCTGGTAAAATTTCATTTTGTTATTACCACCACACAGGAGATGCTTTTTGCTGGATGAAAATAACTACTTCTCAAGAAGAAGATGAAACTGGGTTTAATGCAGAATTCCAGAGAATGGCATCCTTATTTGAAAGCTAATCTCCAAGAACTCCTACCCTCAAATCAATTCAATATTATTCTCCGTTGAGAAGCTGCACTGTATCACTCTAGCTTGACCTGGGTTTTCCGATTGAAAAAAAAAGATGAATTTTCCCACTTTAAACACTTAACAATTTAAAGCTTTAGCTCTTCAAAAGAATTCTGATTCTCTCATGACTGGCCTGTGCAGTGCACCTCCTAAATCACTCTGGATAGTTTTCAGTGGCCTGTATCTGATTAACTTGAATTGATTTGGGCTAGAACATTTGTTAAAACAGCTCAAGTCAAATAGTGACTTTGTATTTGCAGGCCTGAGTAATATATAACCCATAGTTATTTTTCCTTCTTATTTGGGGTATCAAAATAAATTATGATATCACTGGATCCTCCTTTTTACTGAGAAATACTGAAGTCGTCTCTTTCATTTTGCCAGAAGTATAGGCTTCCTGAAATTCCTAAAGCACCACACTGACAAAAACAACAAAAGATACATTTATTTAAGTTTATTCAAAGGTTATGGATTATTCCTAGGAAGTCTACCTAAAAAGGAAAATAGAATGTTAATACTTAAAAATTTGACAGGACATACTCTTACCCAATAATTTATTTTTCAGTTAAATTCCATCTCAGCCTGTGCTGCTCCCTTATGGACTGTCTCATAGAGATAACTGTTTTAAAAAATAAGGTTAAATTTTCTTCTTGGTGGGAAATGGTTTTTAAAATCAATTTCTTATTTGAAATTAGAATGATTTTTAATTCTAAATAATGAAAGTATTCGGAACCCCACATATATTTGATGACAGCAAATTTAGGAGTAAATCTTTAAAACTTAATTTTAAAAATTAAGACACAAAGCTAGCACTTTGCTACATAAAAGATGGCATATGATACTGCAACACTTAGTCTAATCTGAATAAGAGAATATTTTAAATCAACGTCATTTTATTCCTTTAAATTATGCACAAGAACTCTAATTAGGTATTGCTAATAAGAGATTATTCAGGGACCTGATTGACAAATAGAGAAATGATTCACAATTATCATGCCAATTGCACAAGGCTGGCTGCTCCCCCAGACTTGAAGGCTGTCCTTTGTAGATCATTAATTTGCTTAACAAATCCTTTCTCCAGCCTAGAGGTAAGAGCCCCATTCCTGTCTCCATTATCAGAGCTTTTCTGACTAAGGAGGTTTCCTTACAGTCTACAGGCAGCACACCGGCTACATTTTCCAGCAATCTTACTTTGTTCCTGATTACCCTGCTGTCTTTGGCTTAAACTGGAGCAAGTTATTCATATATCTGCAAGCCTTAGTTTCCCCATTTGAAAAGCGGGGCCGAGGGTCTGTACAAGTTCAGGTGAATCAAGTGTTAAAATCGAATCTGATTCTAAAACAGGTGACCAGGTAGATAGCCATTTTCTCCATAAATCATTGTGAGGGAGTTCTGACCACAATAACATCCCACTTGGCCATCGTATTAAATGTGTAAACGAAGCTACTCTTTTAGGCCTTTCTGAAAAATATGCACTTAGGGACTTATAAACAGCATATTTTTATTCATTAAATCATTTTAAAAATAGGCTGTGAATGAGAATTTAAAAGTGCTTAAGAAAATATTATTCATTCTGCAAAAGTTACTATGGCCCAGAATGCAAACTGGTCACTTGAGACTATTTTAAAGCTACGAGCAGAGGGAGGCAGAGGTCACTGCCTTCCTCCCTCTATGACAAGCCAAACCTCCTCAGACTTGGCCTGTCCACTCCTCAGCTGGGCTGGGCCATCCACAGGGGCTGATACAGCCTCCCCGTGACCAAGATCTTTGATTTGAACAAGGCAGAAAATCACAAAACTAAACACAAATCTGCTGTTAAGGAAAAAAAATGTACTTTGCTTTCCAGATTTTATTTTAAAACATTTATTCAGGCTTCTCTATGATTTCAAGCCCCACAGCCCAAAGGCATTAAACTGTATTGAAGCTTAATGGCCTGAAAAGTTTCCTTTTGAATTAAAGCACATCCAGTTACAAAGGGGGAGGGGAGGGCATCTGCAACTAATCTGAAAATTCCATTTCTGATCCTGGACTTTGAGGACATAAAAATAGCCAGCAGAATACTTTCAAATCACATAGGGGAGAATATGACTTCTGGGAGCTCGGTTTCTATACCAATGCCTAGTTAAGAGAATTTTCGATTAGTGAAGAATGACCTTTAATATAGAGAGGTTCAGATGGGCGTTGAGAAGGAAAAAATAAGCTACATATGCTTCTCCAGACTCTGTTCTCACTAAGTGATTCACTTATTGTAGAGGGAAATTCTAGGAGCTTTCATTTTATAGGTAAAATGGGGACCTTGTTTCCAGACCAGTGGGCTCCAAAACAGGAATGAGATACTGGGTACAGGTAGAAAATTAAATTTTTTAAAACTCAGGTGTAGTACCTAGATCATCTTTAATTTTTCATTTGGTATATACAAAGTACATGTAACAACTTCCCCTTAAATAAACAAATGTACCTATGCTGGGTACTTAAGTAAATCCAGAGACAACTCCTCTAGACACTACACCTGAGGCATAGTGAGATTATTCCCAATCTTAGTCCATAAAGGAATCCCTAGAATGCTGCAGGCACAGACCCCAAAACCCCAAGAACCAGATCAACAAGAGCTCTACCCAGTGGTTTTCTGTTATTGCATTCTGTTCTTTTTCCTTTCATTAAAAAAAAAAAATGTGCTACAGTATATCACCAATAATGGGGTTATAAGAAAGGTACAAACAGATGAGTCCTGTGCAAATCTTTATTATCAACTGTCATTGTAAGATATGTATACTTGTGTTTGTGCAAAACAGAGAAACTCCGACACAATCGTGTTCCATTTGATGCCCTATTTATTATGGGAGCATAGATTATCTCAGGAACAGAGACAGAGAAATGCTCACTATCAAAGTGGACGTTTCTAATATCAACTTCAATCTGTTTTTTTGAAGAGCTATTTTCATCCTCCATACAAACAGGATATCAAGTACAACTTTCTTTTGTTGACTAAATGTCAGTGTTTCCTCTTTAAGTGTAAGTTGCCTGAATGGTTATTTAGCAAAAAGAAGAAGGGAATAATCTCTGAGAAATTCTTTTTCTAAGCTTCAGAATGTTCAGAGGAAGACAGAGTAACACAAACTGCTGTTTGAGGATTTGAAAAACATATTTTTAAAGATCTACCTGACTTAACATTTCAAAGTAAGGAAAAATCTCCACCCTCCAAAAAATGTGCAATCACATGAAAGTATTCCAATGATCATTGCCAATGGACATTGTACTTAAACAGTTTTTGTTTTTTAAAAATTTACATTCTCATAAGGTTTAATATATCATACTTTTATTGAGATATAATTGACATATATAACATTATATTAGTTTCAGGTTTACAACATAATAATTTGATATATGTATATATTACAAAATGATCAGCACAACAAGTCTAGTTAACATCCATCACCACACATAGTTACAATTTTTCTTCTTATGATAAGAACTTTTAAGATCTACTCTCTCAGCAACTTTCAAATGTACAATACGGTACTGTTAACTATAGTCACCATGCTGTACATTACATCCCCATGACTTATTTTTTTTATAACCAGATGTTTGTACCTTAATATATCTTACTTTAAAGATAAAATACGCAGCAAAGTCGTTTAAGTCTCAAGGAAAACTAAAAACAATTAATATGATCAAGTTGCTTTGTAACAACGATAGCCTTTCCTCAGGACCTTTCCTCTTAGCTCAGATGGCCAAACCCTCACTCCCTCAAAGGTCCCTCTGTTACGAACCCTCATATCTCTTGGAGACCCTCTCATGACTGTATTAAATGATTGTACACTTCTGGTTTTAAGATGCTACAGACTGACTTTTCTGTTCTGCCACATCACTTCTGAAAACCACCCCCAAAACAGTAAATGAAACAAGAAACAAAAACACAAGCTCCATCTCTATTGAGCCTAGGAGTGATCTGAAATCCTCAGCCATGGTTATATACACATGGAAAGCAGATGGAAGGTGGTAACTGACTTAACCAAGTGGAAAGGTTAAAGCTAAGTGCCTGCAGAAGGATGTACTGAAGAGAAGCCAGCCAACAGAATCCCAAAACCAGGAAAGCCTCAGGTATGGGAAGCACCAGGTGCTGGAGAGATGGGGATTCAATGCCCCATGAAACTAGAGTGTTCGGCCAAACTCCACATATGGAGCAATTGTTCACCCCCTCTCCTATCCTGGATCCTCACCTCCACCCTGCAAGGCCCTGAGCTAAGGGACACGAGGCAGAGCAGAGAACACTGGGGAGGTGGCACTGACTGCTCATCTTCATGTTAAGCAGTGAGGTACCAGGCTCTCGTCCCACCTTCCTTCTGAATGCAACAATCAGATTGACACACTCTTCACAAGACATTATAGCCTCCTGATGGGCAGCCCCAGAAACAGACCAACAGATACTGTATTTGAGGGCTTGTCAATGAAAAAAGCAGTTCATAGTCTCATTATTATATACTGACTCTCACCACCTCACAAGTTCCTCACGTACAAGCACCTCCAGTCTTAAATATGTACCTCACTACGTTCTCAGCAACTTCCCTTTAGGAATTTCTCCTAAGGGAAAAATCAGACAAGTGGACAAAGATGTGTATACAACAATGCCTAGTAAATAGAATATTGTAAATCAACTATACCTCAATAAAAAATTAATTAATTAATTAATTAATTAAAAGAAGTGTGAAAAAATGCCTAGTGCAGCGTTACTTAGAATTGTAACAAATTAGAAACCTAAATGTTTTCAACAATAAATGATTGGTTAAAGAAATGTTGTACCCAATAAAAAGGGTACAATACATGTATTGACATGAAAGATACTAATGGCCTAGTGATTGTGAAAAAGGCAGGTTTCAAACATGTATGTTACAATTCCATTTATATAAGTATATCTTTATATATGCATAAAAATATGAAGATTTTTTAAATAGTGGTTATCTCTAAGAGGTAGAACTATGAGAAGTTTTTCATTTCTCTGTAAATGAACGTTTTATCAAACTTATATCAGAAACTCAAAGGGAATTCCTATTCAGAAAATAAAATATGTTACAAATAACTTTAAATATGGTCCTTGCTCTTAATTATAAACTTATAGCCAAGAAGTAGCAGACATTTGAGGAAATCTTCAAATATGAAGGACAGAAATCTAAATTAATAAACTTGGTAGGAAGGAAAGAACCTTAGAGGTAAGAGAAACAATGCAGGGAGCACTGTTGGAAAACATCCAAAAAACTACCATTAATATCCTTAAGGGGAACACCTACTGAATGCTGGCAGAAGACCTCAGACTTCCCAAAAGGCAAGAAACTCCCCACATACCTGGCCGTGTGGCTGACAGGGTCTTGGTGCTGTGGCCAGGTGTCAGGCCTGTGCCTCTGAGGTGGGAGAGCTGAGTTCAGGACATTGGTCCACCAGAGGCCTCCCACCTCCACGTAATAACAAACAGCGAAATATCTCCCAGAGATCTTCATCTCAATGCTAAGACCCAGCTCCACTCAACAACCAGCAAGCTACAGTGCTGGACACCCTATGCCAAACAACTAGTAAGACAGGACCACAACCCCACCCATTAGCAAAGAGGCTGCCTAAAATCATAATAAGGTCACAGGCACACCAAAACACACCACCAGATGCGGTCCTGCCCACCAGAAAGACAAGATCCAGCCTCATCCACCAGAACACAGGCACCGGTCCCTCCACCAGGAAGCCTACACAACCCACTGAGCCAAACTTAGCCCCTGGGGACAGACACCAAAAACAATGGGGACTACAAACCTGCAGCCTGCGAAAAGGAGACCCCAAACACAGTAAGTTAAGCAAAATGAGAAGACAGAGAAACACACAGCAGATGAAGGAGCAAGGCAAAAACCCACCAGACCAAACAAATGAAGAGGAAATAGGCAGTCTACCTGAAAAATAATTCAGAATAATGATAGTAAAGATGATCCAAAATCTTGGAAATAGAATGGAGAAAATACAAGAAACGTTTAACAAGGACCTAGAAGAACTAAAGAGCAAACAAACAGTGATGAACAACACAATAAATGAAGTTAAAAATTCTCTAGAAGGAATCAATAGAAGAATAACTGAGGAAGAAAAACGGATAAGTAACCTGGAAAATAAAATAGTGGAAATAACCACCACAGAGAAGAATAAAGAAAAAAGAATGAAAAGAATTGAGGACAGTCTCAGAGACCTCTGGTACAACATTAAACGCACCAACTTTTGAATTATAGGGGTCCCAGAAGAAGAAGAGAAAAAGAAAGGGACTGAGAAAATATTTGAAGAGATTATAGTTGAAAACTTCCCTAATATGGAAAAGGAAATAGTCAATCAAGTCCAGGAAGCACAGATAGTCCAATACATAATAAATCCAAGGAGAAACACACCAAGACACATATTAATCAAACTATCAAAAATTAAATACAAAGAAAAAATATTAAAAGCAGCAAAGGAAAAACAACAAATAACATACAAAGGAATCCCCACAAGGTTAACGGCTGATCTTTCAGCAGAAACTCTGCAAGCCAGAAGGGAGTGGCAGGACATATTTAAAGTGATGAAACGGAAAAACCTACAATCAAGATTACTCTACCCAGCAGGGATCTCATTCATATTTGTCGGAGAAATTAAAACCTTTACAGACAAGCAAAAGCTAAGAGAATTCTGCACCACCAAACCAGCTTTACAACAAATGCTAAAGGAATGTCTCTAGGCAGGAAACACAAGAGAAGGAAAAGACCTACAATAACAAACCCAAAACAATTAAGAAAATGGTAATAGGAACATACATATCGATAACTACCTTAAATGTAAATGGATTAAGTGCTCCAACCAAAAGACATAGACTGGCTGAATGGATACAAAAACAAGACCTGTATATACGCTGTCTACAAGAGACCCACTTCAGACCTAGGGACACATACACACTGAAAGTGAGCAGATGGAAAAAGATATTCTATGCAAATGGAAATCAAAAGAAAGCTGGTGTAGCAATTCTCATATCAGATGAAATAGACTTTAAAATAAAGACTATTACAAGAGACAAAGAAGGACACTACATAATGATCAAGGGAACCATCCAAGAAGAAGATATAACAATTGTAAATATTTATGCACCCAACATAGGAGCACCTCAATACATAAAGCAAATGCTAACAGCCATAAAAGGGGAAATTGACAGTAACACAATCATAGTAGGGGACTTTAACACCCCACTTTCACCAATGGACAGACCATCCAAAATGAAAATAAATAAGGAAACACAAGCTTTAAATGATACATTAAACAAGATGGACTTAATTGATATTTATAGGACATTCCATCCAAAAACAACAGAATACACTTTCTTCTCAAGTGCTCATGGAACATTCTCCAGGACAGCATATCTTGGGTCACAAATCAAGCCTTGGTAAATTTAAGAAAATTGAAATCATATCAAGTATCTTTTCTGACCACAACACTATGAGACTAGATATCAATTACAGGAAAAAATCGGTAAAACATACAAACACAGGGAAGCTAAACAATACAGTACTAAATAACCAAGAGATCACTGAAGAAATCAAAGAGGAATCAAAAACTACCTAGAAACAAATGACAATGACAACACGATGACCCAAAACCTAGGGGATGCAGCAAAAGCAGTTCTAAGAGGGAAGTTTATAGCAATACAATCCTACCTCAAGAAACAAGAAACATCTCAAATAAACAACCTAACCTTACACCTAAAGCAATTAGAGAAAGAAGAACAAAAAAATCCCAAAGTTAGCAGAAGGAAAGAAATCATAGAGATCAGATCAGAAATAAATGAAAAAGAAATTAAGGAAATGACAGCAAAGATCAATAAAACTAAAAGGTGGTTCTTTGAGAAGATAAAAAAAATTGATAAACCATTAGCCAGACTCACCAAGAAAAAAAGGGAGAAGACTCAAATCAATAATATTAGAAATGAAAAAGGAGAAGTAACAACTGACACTGCAGAAATACAAAGGATCATGAGAGATTACTACAAGCAACTATATGCCAATAAATTGGACAACCTGGAAGAAATGGACAGATTGTTAGAAAAGCACAACCTTCCAAGACTGAACCAGGAAGAAATAAGAAATATAAACAGACCAACCACAAGCACTGAAATTGAAACTGTGATTAAAAATCTTCCAACAAACAAAAGCCCAGCACCAGAAGGCTTCACAGGCAAATTCTATCAAACATTTAGAGAAGAGCTAACACCTATCCTTCCCAAATTCTTCCAGAATAAAGCAGAGGGAGGAACACTCCCAAACTCATTCTACTAGGCCACCATCACCCTGATACCAAAAGCAGACAAAGATGTCACAAAGAAAAAAAACTACAGGCTAATATCACTGATGAACATAGATGCAAAAATCCTCAACAAAATACTAGCAAACAGAATCCAACAGCACATTAAAAGGATCATACACCATGATCAAGTGGGGTTTATCCAAGGTATGCAAGGATTCTTCAATATACACAAATCAAGCAATGTGATACACCATATTAACAAATTGAAGGAGAAAAACCATATGATCGTCTCAATAGATGCAGAAAAAGCTTTTGATAAAATTCAACACTCATTTATGATAAACACCCTCCAGAAAGTAGGCACTGAGGGAACTTACCTCAACATAATAAAGGCCATATATGACAAACCCACAGCCAACATCATTCTCAATGGTGAAAAACTGAAACCATTTCCTCTAAGATCAGGAACGAGACAAGGTTGTCCACTCTCACCACTATTATTCAACATAGTTTTGGAAGTTTTAGCCACAACAATCAGAGAATAAAAAGAAATAAAAGGAATCCAGATTGTAAAAGAAGAAGAAAAACTGTCACTGTTTGCAGATGACATGATACTATACATAGAGAATCCTAAAGATGCCACCAGAAAACTACTAGAGCTAATCAATGAATTTGGTAAAGTAGCAGGATACAAAATTAATGCACAGAAATCTCTTGCATTCCTATACACTAATGATGAAAAATCCGGAAGAAAAATTAACGAAACACTCCATTTACCACTGCAACAAAAAGAATAAAACACCTAGGAATAACCCTACCTAAAGAGACAAAAGATTTGTATGCAGAAAACTATAAGACACTGATGAAAGAAATTAAAGATGATACCAACAGATGGAGAGATATACCACATTCTTGGATTGGAAGAATCAACATTGTGAAAATGACTATACTACCCAAAGCAATCTACAGATTCAGTGCAATACCTATCAAACTATCAATGGCATTTCTCACAGCACTAGAACAAAATATCTTAAAATTTGTATGGAGACACAAAAGACCCTGACTGGCCAAAGCAGTCTTGAGGGGAAAAAATGGAGCTGGAGGAATCAGACTCCTTGACTTCAGACTATACTACAAAGCTACAGTAATCAACACAGTATGGTACTGGCACAAAAACAGAAATATAGATCAATGGAACAAGACAGAAACCCCAGAGATAAACCCACGCACATATGGTCACCTTATTTTTGATAAAGGATGTAAGAATATACAGTGGAGAAAAGACAGCCTCTTCAATAAGTGGTGCTGGGAAAACTGGACAGCTACATGTAAAAGAATGAAACTAGAACACTCCTTAACACCATACACAAAAATAAATTCAAAATGGATTAAGGACCTAAATGTAAGGCCAGACACTATAAAACTCTTAGAGGAAAACATAGGCAGAACACTCTATCACATAAATCACAGCAAGATCCTTTTGGACCCACCTCCTAGAGAAATGGAAATAAAAACAAAAATAAACAAATGGGACCTAATGAAACTTAAAAGCTTTTGCACAGCAAAGGAAACCATAAACAAGATGAAAAGACAACCCTCAGAATGGGAGAAAATATTTGCAAATGAAGCAACTGACAAAGGATTACTCTCCAAAATTTACAAGCCCCTCATGGAGCTCAATGTCAAAAAAGCAAACAACCCAATCCAAAAATGGGCAGAAGACCTAAATAGACATTTCTCCAAAGACGATATACAGATTGCCAACAAACACATGAAAGGATGCTCAACATCACTAATCATTAGAGAAATGCAAATCAAAGCTATAATGAGGTATCACCTCAAACCAGTCAGAATGGCCATCATCAAATAATCTACAAACCATAAATGCTGGAGACGGTGTGGAGAAAACGGAACCCTCTTGCACTGTTGGTGGGAATGTAAATTGATACAGCCACTATGGAGAACAGGATGGAGGTTCCTTAAAAAACTAAAAATAGAACTACCATACGACCCAGCAATCCCAGTACTAGGCATATACCCTGAGAAAACCATAATTCAAAAAGAGTCATGTACCACAATGTTCATTGCAGCTCTATTTATAATAGCTAGGACATGAAAGCAACCTAAGTGCCCATCAACTGATGAATGCATAGAGAAGATGTGGCACACATATACAAAGGAATATTACTCAGCCATAAAAAGAAACGAAATTGAGTTATTTGTAGTGAGGTCAATGGACCTAGAGACTGTCATACAGAGTGAAGTGAGTCAGAAAGAGAAAACAAATACCATATGCTAACACATATATATGGAATATAAAAAAATGGTTCTGAAGAAACTAGGGGCAGGACAGGATGTAGAGAATGGACTTGAGGACACGGTGAGGGGAAAGGGTAAGCTGAGATGAAGTGAGGGAGTAGCACGGACATATATACAGTACCAAACGTAAAATAGATAGCTAGTGGGAAGCAGCCACATAGCACAGGGAGATCAGCTTGGTGCTTTGTGACCACCTAGAGGGGTGGGATAGGGAGGGTGGGAGGGAGACACAAGAGGGAGGGGATATGGGGATATATGTATATGTATAGCTGATTCACTTTGTTATAAAAAAGAAACTAACACACCATTGTAAAGCAATTATACTCCAATAAACATGTTAAATATATATATATATATATATATATATCCTTAAGGGGAAAAGAGAAAATATTGTATCCATGAAATAAGAAGGAGGTATAAAAAGGGAACAAATAAGAAGGAAGAGCTTTTAGAAAAGAAAAATATGACAGCAAAAAGAAAAAGTCCAGTAGAAGAACTGGAAGATTAAGTTAAAAAAAAAAAATCTGCCAAGGAAATCCACAATGAAAGAAAAACATAAGAGAATCTGAGTATCAGTGTAGACTGTTGTTGAACAGCTGATGAACAGAACTGACAGAAAGGAAAGTGAAAGTGGTTGGGGGAAAATTATCAAATAAATAATATAAGAAACATTACCAGAACTAAAGTTTACAAATCTGAAAAATGAAAGGCCTTGTGAGAGTCTGGTATAACTAATGAAAAATATCCACATCAAGAAATTTTAGGACACTAGGGGTAAAGAGAAGATCCTAATAACTTCCAAATGAGAGAGTAGTAAACCCGGGACACACAAAGGGTTAGGAATAAGAATGGCATCAGACTTCTCAAAAGCTATATTGGAACACAGAGGACAATGAAACAATTTTTTTTCTCAGGAACTCTTTTTTCTCTCAAAACAAGTGAGCAAAAGAAGAAAGAGAAAAATATGCACTTCAAGAACACAGAAAATTCAATGAAGGAAAAAGGCAAAGGAAAATCCCAGGACCACAGGCCTCCAGAGCTACTGGTTCAGATCAGGGCAAGAGGACACAGGATCCAGGAGAGATGTTTCCAGGGAGAAAAAGTCAGGAGGGAGGGTACAGGGAGAATGTGAGAGAGAATCTGATAGATTAACCCCAAGGGAAATTGTACTGGGCGACCAGAAGAGAGTATAGAAAGACATATTAATGGGTACAAAGAAAATAAGTCCAGTGAAAATCAAGGGAGTTTGTAACTCTAGAGAAAGGAAAACATACATGAGAGAAGAAACGTAATCACGTTACACTACTTGGCTCAGGCAACAATATTTATAGTCATAATTTTATAAACTCTGAAATACTGATTGAACCAAAAATCATGGGGAAAGACTGGAGGGTTGTGTAAGAGAGCTAAGTTCTCTCTACCAGAGGAGATATTCCACAGATAGTGAGTAACACTGATGACTCAAGGGGAAGGATCATGCACTTATTGGGAAACATGGAAGTCATTCCAAGAGAAACAACTAAAAGAGCTGAACGTAGTCAGAGGATGGGAGGCAAAGCTTTATCATGTAGTGAATAAGACAGTTACTCTTCACGGAAGACTTTTATAGCTTTTACCTAACGATGAACATCAGTTCTGATATACTACTACAAAGTGCCTTAGTTCTACACTTTAAAACGTAGATTATCATGTCCCTGTAAACACTTAATATCAAAAGGCAAAGAAATTCCTCCCATCCTACCCCTTTCATCACAGGCCTGCAAAGCCCTCCGTGCCAAGATGAATTGAATCAGACTAGACAGTTTTCTGCTGGCCTGAATAAAATACCAACTGTCTCCAACTTGCAGATGGATTTGTTTCAGAAATCCCCAGACCAGTTGTTTGGAACTTGGGAATGCTTTTTCTTCCTCATCCCTATCCCAGGAGACATATTTTAGATGATTATTCATCACAGGATTCTGGATGGTGGCTTCCTTGGATTGAGGAGCAGGGAAATGGATGGGGGGAAGGGGGGATGACCATAAGTAAGATGTAGGTTATTGTTAAGACTGGGCTTTTGTGTTGGATGGTGGGTTCATGGATACTTATTACCTTAGAAAATTATATTAATAAACAAGTAAACAATAAAAGCAGGACCAATAAGAATGTGTCATGAACCAAAAATTATCAACCCTGGGGCTTCCCTGGTGGCGTAGTGGTTGAGAGTCCGCCTGCCAATGCAGGGGACGTGGGTTCGTGCTCCGGTCCGGGAAGATCCCACATGCCGCGGAGCAGCTGGGCCCGTGAGCCATGGTCGCTGAGCCTGCGCGTCCGGAGCCTGTGCTCCGCAACGGGAGAGGCCACAACAGTGAGAGGCCCGCGTACCGCAAAAAAAAAAAAAAAAAATCAACCCATTTCTACATACCTGAAGCCCAGTGGAGACAAAAACATATTATCCCAGGATCCTCTTTAACTGATAATATAATAGATGGCACATTTACCTATATAATCAGCAATTACCTGAAATAATTTTTTCAATTTTTATTTATTTTTGGCTGTGTTGGTTCTTCGTTTCTGTGCGTGGGCTTTCTCTAGTTGCAGCGAGTGGGGGCCACTCTTCATCTTCATCTTCATCGCGGTGCGCGGGCCTCTCACCATCACGGCCTCTCTTGTTGCGGAGCCCAGGCTCCAGACGCGCAGGCTCAGTAGTTGTGGCACACGGGCCTAGCTGCTCTGCCGCATGTGGGATCCTCCCAGACCAGGGCTCGAACCCACGTCCCCTGCATTGGCAGGCAGATTCTCAACCACTGCGCCACCAGGGAAGCCCTGAAATAAATATTTATTAAACATATCCTCAGGGGTAACACACTGAGCAAGTCCTATGGTTATGGTAATCCATAGAGACATGGCCCCAGGGCTGGGGGTATTGGAGAATCATCTTTATCTTTCAGAATTCATAAATTATATGTAAATATATGGACCATTACAAAGGTCTTTAAAACATACACGTAGTAGTTCCCTTATGTATCCCATGACTAGTCATCCAAAAAAAAAAAAAAAAAAGAAAGAAACACAACAGTAAAATACGTTAGGAAAAGTATATTTTAATATTGATTGTTGGGACTGTGAAAGCAGATTTGATTAGGAATATGAAGAGTTCCAAGAAGATCCAAGCAGGATCTGAAGAGATACCAGGGCCCTTTTGAGGCCTATAGTTGCTGATGATGCTGGTCCTTCCCTCTCCCTTGACACATATGTCCTTGAGTGCTGCTTTAAGCTTATCAGTCAAGATTAGGGACATATTTAGGTATAGTAAGTACATGTTAATACTGTGAAAGTAACTAAAGTCTCTAAATTCTCTACAAAAAGCAAATTTTCCCATTATTTCTTGATTCTTCCTCTCTTTTAAACACATTCTTTTTCCAGAGTTTCTCTCTAGTTCTCTTGAGTTTCCTTCTCTCATTCTAAAAATGTCTCTGAGAGTCTTGAGTACAAAACAGGCTTTAACCCAGAGAGATTCTGGTTTGACACCATATTCCATACACCTCACAGACCACACACACTCACCTCACATATACCTGCTGGCTGCTGCATAGCCTGCAGGACCCTGAAGGTCAGGTCATACATCAGGGCCAAGGCTTCACATGGGCTCATTCAGAGAAAATGTACTAATCCTGCAGTTACACCTTTGCTGGGGGCTGGGCCTGTAGGCAGGTGATGCCTGATTCCTGGTCCCAAGACACACAGCCTTGTCTGCCTGCCTCCCAAAGGAACAAAGTTATAGGAAAATAATAGGCGAGGTAGTTAGCAGAAAGGTTTAGGAGGAAAAAGTTCTCATGATTTGAGCAACACTTCCATAGCATTTACTCTTTGCCAGGTCCAAGTGCTTTACGAAAACTATTAACCTGTGAGATAGACACTGTTATACGCATTAAAAGATGGAGGCCAGAGAAATTAAGTAACCTGTCTAAGGTCACACAGCTACAAAGTGATGGATTTGATCCAAGCAGTCTGGCTTCAGCCTGAGATAGGAAGCCTTCTCTCTACCCTTCTAATTCCTGGAATCACTAATGAGCTGATTTTTCTATAAGAACGAAGAGAGTGCTTAGCATAAACCCAGAAGCTACCTTTCCAGCCAAGCAGAGGGGCAGAAGCTACAATGGGGAGTGAGGGAAGGAGGGCCAGGGAACAGGTGCTTTAGACACTGAGAATCGGGTCTTCGTGACCAGACACACATGCAGTGGATAATCCTAGTGGCCAAGGGAGGGAGAGTTGATGCCAGGTGTGGAGGTCACTCACAGATAGAAAATAAACCATAAGAATCCACCTGCCAGTGCAGGGGACACGGGTTTGAGCCCTGGTTGGGGAAGATCCCACATGCTGTGGAGCAACTAAGCATCACAACTACTGAGCCTGCGATCTAGAGCCCGCGAGCCACAACTACTGAAGCCCGTGCACCTAGAGCCCATGCTCCGCAACAAGGGAAGCCACCACAGTGAGAAGTCCATGCACCACAATGAAGAGTAGCCCCCACTCCTCACAGCAACTAGAGAAAGCCCGCGTGCAGCAACGAAGACCCAATGCAGTCAAAAACAAATATAAATTTAAAAATTAATTAAAAAAAAAAAAAAAGAAAAGAAACCAGAAGTGGAGGTTAACGTCTGCCTGAACTGAGAAGAGGATGCTCTGGCTCTCTGTGGATGAAGCACATTGAAAAATGAAGCCAAACCACTCTCATCAGAGAAGCATATAAATAGCATTTACAGACCTTGGCTTCTTTGCCCATTTAACTCTATGAACTCTCAGAAAAAGCCTACTATGAGGAAAGCACGACATACGACAGAATGGAGTAAGGAACACGGCCCAGATTTTTCTCATCTCAGTGAAGTCTTGATTGTGGGCTTGGTATGCGTGAGTGGAGACCTCAGCTGCCAAGGGCACTTCAGAGCATCTGACAGCACAGACTGCGGGGCTGAGAGCAGCTGAGCTTCTTGGAAGCACCACCAGTTGGAGGGAAAGTAAATAAATAAATGGGGAAAAAACAAAGGAGCCAACGTTAGTCAAGATAGAAGAAACCCACAATAGGAAGGTCAGCCACTCTAAGAATGACTGTCCTGCAAACACAAAACCAAGGCAAATATAACATCCCCTACCTCAGCTCCAGTCATCTGCCTTTTGAAGTCAGTGTTATGTTTCTGTATTGTTTTCTCCTTTATTCCCTATGGGTTCTTCTAAGGTAGGCCATTCTCTGTAAAAAGATATATGTGAGGGAGGTTTCATTTGACATCCGTTTTCCAGCAACTAAATTTCCGGTGGTTATTTTTAGAACAAAAGATAGTTTAAGAAATAATTAGATGCCCATATGTGATACAGGCCAGATAGCAGCAAATGTTTTTATGTCTAAAAAATTCAAACTGACTGAAAAGAAGGAAAAAATAATGTGGATTTGAAGTTTATTAAAATGATCAGGTTTTTAAAATTCAGCAATATAATGTAGCTGTACCTCAATTTCCCCAATTGCATGCCTCACTGTTGTTTGCATAAAACAACTGCCCTGACCCCTCCCAGCCCCCAGTCTGTGAGGCCAGCATGATCAGCTGGGCTTCCAGCAGTGGTGATGGATTTGCTGTGATCCACCCTCACCCTCTCCTGTTTCTGCCCATGATGAATGGACACCATTACAAGATGGCATCTGGGGTTAGGAGTGCAGCCTAGGGGAGCTCACCCCCATGGGGGAATCAAACACTGGACCTTGGCCTCTTTTGTGTGATGCCTTAACCTACAGAACTAATCAGCCACGGAAAAATAAGGATGCTTATCACTGACTTGCCAAATAGCTGTGCTGTGAGAATATATTCTTTTTAAAAAAGAAAGAAGGGTGATCTTAGAAGCTTTGCTTCCACAGTAAAACATCTATTTAAATACCAACTAATATTATTTTAAGTCAGGAACAGAGGCAGTGGCAATACAAGCGGCTTCTCTAAGTCAACAACTGGCTAGAGACTACATGTGCCTACAAAACGAGTTTCATAAGATCGTGCTTATTTTAGAAACATCAATACTAATACAACAGTAACAGTTTTTCCCCTTAGTTTAAGCACTGCTTGGATATGCATTATATCCAGCCAAGCAATAACTGAACAAATTCCCCTCTTAAATTTCCCCAAGTTCAAGTACAAGGCTTTGAGAATACCACAAGCTTTATAAAACAGCCCAGCTTTAAGTATGCAATAATCGCTCATTTCCTGGCCATTAATTCAGACGTCATGCAATCACTCAAAGGCATCCATTTTCCTTTGCTGCTATTTTGGGGACTGCCGCCCTATTGTCATCCCTGCCTTAGACCCCGACTTCACCGTCTTTTAATTAGAGCAGCAAGAACGACAAGCGGAGTCAGTCTGCTGAGGGTGATCCATCACAGGGCTCACTTTGCTCCCTGGCCTCGTAGATGACAGTTTATAAACAGGACATCTTGGATATCAAGATAACTGCTTAAGGAAACAGAAGAACAAATGGTGACCATCTTGTAAGCTACTTGCCTAAGACTATAAACTCTAGTCTAGGGCTGTATTTACTGACACTGTGTTTTGATTAAATATCCAAATAGACTTTACCAATGATGATAGTTTAGAAGATGTTTTGTCTGAGCTTTCTCTCAAACTGATGTCATAACCTAAGAGTTGCCCAAGGTGTTAACTCATATTCTCACAACTGAGTGACGGGATCTGCTTTTGAGCTAAATCCTTTCCACATTGGTCAACAGCAGTAGTCCCAGTCCTGAAAGAGAAAAAAACTCAACACTCGTGGGCTCATTCATTGTCATTACAGAAAGCACTACATATTAGCCTGCAGAGTATTGAATACTACTATACAACAGTATTTTCCAGGTAAAACTAAAGGACTGATTTATGCCTGCTGTAATCTAACCCTGTTATCCGGAAGAGAAGACATAGGACGCAAAGTTATATTGCGCTGTAATTCAACTCTACAATGTGGTGAGCTGGTGCGTGTGCTAGGTGCTGGATTACAGATACCCAGCCTTGCACTGCAGAAGCTCGCTGTTATAGGGAGCGGTGCTGGTGAGGCTGAGGTGTACAGCATGACACACATAAAACCAGCAGTGTACAGTACAGAAGATGCTAAGACACAGGCTACAGCCAGTCTGCCTAGATTTGACTCCCAGCTCCTCCATTTAGGGTGCAGTTTACTTAAAACATCTGTATCTGTTTCATCACTATTTTGATGTATTTCCTTCCAGTCCTCTGAGTGTGTCTGTATCTAATATATATATACATATATACATACAACAAAGTTGAAATCATATTTTTGCATATTTACATATTTTATACACTAAAGAATACATCAGAAGCATTATTCCATGTTAATATTATTTCTCATGCCTTATAAGAATACACTGTATAAATACCCATTAACTTATCAAGCAACTCCCTATTGTTGGACATTTACACTGTTTCCATTTTTCACTATGGTAAATTGTGATGCATATTTTTTCCTATCTTCTAAAAGAGTTTAACAGTATTGGGTTGAAATATTCCATGAAAGATTTAAAAATCTTAATAAAATTGTTAAAACCCAATAGTTTAAGAGGTAATTATTCCATAACTTTTTCAGTCTTCCTTGGTGATGTTCTATTCCATTTTTTAAAACAATACAGACTTTACAGATACTGTAAGATAGAAAATGAATTTGATATGGAACAATGAATGTTGATTGACTTCCTAGGCTATTTCCAGGCATTGATTTAAGTGCTGAAGATACAGCAGTGAACAAAACAGACCAGCTTCAGCCTTCATGGAGTTTACCTGCCAGCAGAGGAGACAGAAAAACAAATGCACAAATAAACATAAAGTATTTACATCAGAAGGTGATGGTACTTGAGAAAAAGCTTGAGAAGGACACAGGTAGTGCCTGACAGGATGGGGGAGGCGCTATTTTTTCCTAGAGTAGCCAAGGAATAATTCAGTAAGAAGGTGATATTTGAGCAGTGATTGAAGAAAGAGAGGTGAGAAAGTGGTCCAGGCTTAGTGAACAAGAAACAGCATGGAGATCCATTTGACTGGAGCCTGGTGGGTGAAGGAGGATGTGGTAAAGGTGTGTTCAGAGAAGTAGGAGTGGCCAGATCGTGTTGGGCCTAATACAACTTTGTAAGGACTTGGAGTTGAGTTGGTAGACATGAGTTCTTAATAGATGCTTTCATACACATTCTGAAAGTATCCACTTCTTTCTAAAGTCGTTACACTCCAAATAACATTATCTGGTATGCATTCTCACTGATGTATTTTTATAGACCTTCTTCCCATTCTAATAACCCAATATAAGTCCTATTAAAATCATTCTTATCCAAATGGCTATTCATGAATTTAAGAGCTCTATTCTTAAAAGCTTTGTGATTTTGTCAAGGAGAGAGAAGTATAAAGGCTAAAAACAAAAAGTTTCCATAGAGATCAGAATTGGGACCATCTGATGTTTTATAAGTATCTTGCAAGAGAGAACAAGAAAAACCTCCTGGATTATAAATGATACTAAGATAGCTAATATGTGAAATGCCCATAGAAACAAAATACTAGAAGGATCTCTCAAAATTCTGTGATTTCATGTAAATGAAATGAGTGATGAGTGTCAGCATTTAGAAGTCATGCAAAATGTACCTATGGAACTCCAGGATCTGGGCCTTCAGTTTTACCAAAGAATTCAGGGGCTTTCTCTACAGATACTGCCCCCCTGCCATGGGTACAAAGAAGTGAATAAATGTAGGATGGCATCAGAAAATGTAACAAATAAACATTCTTTCAAATAAATATGTACTAAACACAGACTAGGTGCACTGTGTTTGCTGTTGGAAATACAAAGCTTATAGTCTCACAGCATGACAAATTGATGGAGTGTGATGAATTCTTTCCTAGATGACATCACATGATGCTACATGGAAAAAGAACACATAGCTTAGATGGTCAGGGGCAAGGAAGGTAAAAGAAGTGGTGGGAGTTAGCTGGATACAGATGGGTTGAAAGGATTTGGTGTCCCAGAATGAAAAAACTAGAAGAGAAAAGGCCCACAGGGAACCTAGGAGGTGTTGATGAAGCTCTTCTGAGTGGGTGGAATGGAAGTGGAGAGATGGGGTCTGGGAGTGATGAGGGGTGAGAGGTAAATACTTGTTCTTATCCTCCTGAGTACAATGGTACATCTGTATCTGGAAAAGTGAATGCAGTTCTGGTCCTTGTACTTAACATCCACACATGGCCAGAAGCTTAGGTAAAAGGCAAGTAAAATGATCATGTTCATGAAGCAGTTTTCATAGAAAGAGAGTCTTAATAAATTAAGATTCCCTACCTCATAAAGACTAAAAGGGAAAGTGTACCAAAATCTATGAAATTAAGATAAACGATTAGTAGGGTAACATGATGTACTTACTCATTAAATCCCACAGATCAAATTCTAGACAAAATCCAGCCAACCAGAGTATTTCATACATTAACCCTATCTAAGTCAATGTCTCCTAAACTTGCAGAATCTCCAAAAGATGGGCCTTGAAATTTATATTTTAACAAATGTCTCAGATGCTTCTTACATTTAGGCAAGCCTTATACAGCTTAATGAACATGGTATGTAGGTGCTTCTAAAACATACTTACGTTTCAATAGTTTGTAATAAATGAATGTGTTCTAAGTAAGAGCTCGGTTCTTACTTTGTAACTAGAATTTGTAACTAGAATCACAAATACAACTGTTTCACAGCCCAAATCCCAAACTCCAAATGTTTGGAACAAGGGTAAGAGCTTCATTAGTCTGAGTCAAATTTGATCCCTTGTTTTTTGGTCATTTCACTGCTTGCTAAAGCCTTCAACAAATGGCAGAGGAAATGTCACAAATCAACCAAGGACAGATGCTGATTCACTATATAGGGACACCCACAGTCTGAAAAGTCCAGAAAGACCTTTTCCTGGATAATATAGGAGACCAAGAGAAGTTTCTTCTGGGCAAAATTTCTCATATGCTAAACAAGTGCAACAACTGTACAAACTACGTTTACAACTTAATAAAGGTTACCAGCCAAGATCAGGATCACCCTACTACAGCCAAGTAACTTCTTAAGAGAATTATGTGAATTTCTTATATAATAGGGAAAAGACACTATCGCCAAAAGAAGGCAACTGTTATTTTTAAAACACGTATTGCCCTCACATGATGAGTGTGTAGGCCATTTGATAATGGTAATTCACCTATTCAGATGCTTTCCCAGGAATGGGTTGTGTTCATTCTATCACTTCTGTTTCTCCATATAATTAAAGACTGGCCACTTGTGATGTGGACCCATATTTAGAAGAGGGGATAGTTCTCTAAAAATGTCAGCCCTAGTCATAGGTACCTATCAACTATCTTTCATTACTCAGCACTTTGTATTACAAGACCCTTTTCAAAATAAATTATGAGCCAATATACTTGTTCATCTGGTATATTTGTGGACCCCAGACACACATCAATGTTATTTTCTTATTTCCCCTTCAGTTCACTGGATGATAGATCTTAGCGCTGAAATGTTTCTTTCAATTAAGCTTGCAGTAGATCTAAAGATTCAGGATTGTAAACTCATTATGATGGGGGTAACATAGGAGAACAATACCACTGCTGGTGGCCCTGGATATCCAGATGTAAGCGGGTAGGGGTCCCTTATAACAAGTTTCAAATTATATCTTTGTGTGAGTGGACTCAATGTCTATGAAGGAGACAGAATAGAAAATCAAAATCCAATAAAAGGAACACTGGGCATGCAAAATCTGTAGTTGTGAAATATTTAACAAAAGCCAAATATTGAACTTGGACTGGGGAAAGAAGACTTTGTTCCTATTTTGACCTGTTGGAAGTGAAGTGGAAACACCCAGTCTCACATCAAGCCAGAAAGCAGAAAGTGGCTGTGTGATCCAGCTCAGAGAGACTTAACTCCCTACAGAAGGGGGGTGTTTTCATTCTCAGAACATTGTACCTTACTATTTAATCATTCTAAAGGTTCTAAATGCCGAACAGGTAAGTTGTACCAGGGCCTCTGGACAAGGATTACAGACAGATGTCTATAAAGACAAAATAAACACATAGGTTTGGGCTTATTTTAGCCATAGTTCTGTGTTAAACTTTATAGATAGTAAATTCTTACCATATTTTACCATGAATATGGTTGCCAAATTTAGCAAAGAAATATACTGAACACCAGTTAAATTTGAATTTCAGATAAATGATAAATAAATTTTTATTATTGAAGTAGGTCCCATACAATACTTGGAACATACAAAAATATATTCATTCTTTATCTGAAATTCAAATTTAACTAGGCATCCTACATTTTATCTGGTAACTCTACCAGCTCACTGCCACAAAGGGAGATCACACTTGAGTCTACTATAAGAAACTAAATTTGAACTAATTTGCCTGGTTCAATATTAGTTGAAGACCACGAGTGCTTAGGCCAAGAGCAGTAGATTTGGTACAAAGGAAAACCTCAGTGATAATCTTGTCCTTTCCTAAAGTAGAAGGACATTGCATGTTAATATAATGCTTTTATTTTTGTTAAATTCCCTTGAGTTAACATAATACAAAAACGTAATACTTTGCATTTTATAGTAGCCTGTGTGAGGAATGTCGTCTCTACGAGAGTTTATGCACATTTCTCATGAGACTACAGTGACAAGGGACTACGTACACACCTGAATTATATTTAACATAGGGAAGGAAGGGGTTGTTGATATGACCCTTAACACTTATAGATGGGCAAATTTGGGGGGTTGACTTGTTTGGGTTTAAGGTTTGTGTATATGTGTGTGTTTCAGGGTTCCCCCTTACAACAAAATAAATCTCAGAAAAGCACTGACAGGACTCTCCTGGTGGCACAGTGGTTAAGAATCTACCTGCCAATGCAGGGGACCCAGGTTAGAGTCCTGGTCCAGGAGGATCCCACATGCCATGGAGCAACTAAGCCCGTGCGCCACAACTCCTGAGCCTGCACTCTAGAGCCCGTGAGCCACAACTACTGAAGCCTGCGTGCCTAGAGCACGTGTTCCACAACAAGAGAAGCCACCACAATGAGAAGCCCACACACACCGCAACGAAGAGTAGCCCCCGCTCGCTGCAACTAGAGAAAGCCCACGTGCAGCAACAGTGACCCAACGCAGCCAACAAAAAAAAGAATAGAAAAGCAGTGACTATTGCACTGATATGAACAAATTATTTTTTAAAGTCGGCAATAAAAATTAAAGTATAAATATTTTGGGCAATGCAGAATATGTTTATCTCTTGTTATAAAAAGGTAACTGTAAAGGGCACAGAATACCTCTAATTAAACATTTATTTGAGTTAAGAAATTAATTTGTAGTAAAAATACCAAGGTGACTCAAGATCAAAGATTACTATATATCATAACTATTACAACTGATTCACAATAAAGGTACCAGAGTAATTCAATATGGAAAGAACTGTCTTTTCAACAAATGGTGCTACAACAGCTGAATGACCATATGAAAAAAAAAAAAAAAGGTCTATGACCCTCACACCATATACAGAAATAAATGTAAAAATTAAGACTCTAAAATTTCCAGAATAAAATAATAGAAAATTTCCAGAATAAAATAATAGAAAATCTTTGTGGCTCTGGGGTGAGAAAAATTGTTTTTAAATGGGACACAGAAAGTACAAATGTAGAAAGAAAATAATAATAATTGTACTTTATCAAAACTTACAACTTTTGTTCTTCCAAAAACATTCTTTATAAAATGAAAAGGCAATCCACGTACTGGGAGAATATATTATAACAATGACAAAAGGCTTATACCCAGGATATTTTAAAATAAACTCTTAGAACCCAATTGAAATTGGACAAAAGATTTAAACATACACTTCACAAAAGGTGACAGATGACTGGCCAGTGAGCCTACAAAAGATGCCCAATATCACTGTCATCAGGAAAATGTAAAATAAAATCACAGTGAAATACCACTACTCATGCACTAGAATGGCTAAAATTTAAATGACTGCCAACACCAAGTGATAGCAAGGATGAGGAGCAACTGAAACTTTTAAATATTGCTGGTAGGAATGCCACATAGTACAAACACTTCGGAAAATATTCTGTAGTTATTAATAAGTTAAACATACATGTGTCATATGACTCAGCAGTTCAACTCCTAGATGTTTACCCAAATGAAAACATATATCCACACAAAAACTTATACACAAATGTGAATGTTTATAACAACTTTGCACAAAATAGTCAAAAACTGAAAACAACACAAATGTCCATCAACAGGCAAATGTATAAACAAACTGTAGTATATCCATATGATTTATAAAATGGATTTTTAAAAATGCACAACTGGGGGCCTCCCTGGTGGCGCAGTGGTTGAGAGTCTGCCTGCCGATGCAGGGGATACGGGTTCGTGCCCCGGTCTGGGAGGATCCCATATGCCGCGGAGTGGCTGGGCCCGTGAGCCATGGCCGCTGGGCCTGCGCGTCCGGAGCCTGTGCTCCGCAACGGGAGAGGCCACAGCAGTGAGAGGCCCGCGTACCACAAAAAGAAAAAAAAAAAAAAAAAAAAATGCACAACTGATACATGGGACAACAGGGATGAATCTCACATAGTGTTGATTGAAAGAAGTCAGACACAAAAGAGTACATATAATATGATTCCATTTATATGAAATTCTAGAAGAGGTAAAGTTAATCTATAGTGATAGAAAGCAAATTAGTGGTGGTCTAAGATCAGGAGTTGGGTAGGGAGTGAGGATTGACTGCAAAGGGTCATGAAGAACTTTGGAGGATGATGGAAATATTCCATAGGTTGATTTTGATGATAGTCACCCAGATGTGTACTTTTCTAAACCTGAATACTGTACACCTAAAATTTACATTTACTATATGTAAATTATACCTCAATAAAATTGATTTTAAAAACTAGACTGAGATACTATTTCTTACCTATCAGATTAGTAAAAATCAAAGAGTTAGAAAACATACTTTGTTGATGAGGCTGTGAGGGGAAAAGGAACTCTCATACATTACTATGGACAATACAGAATTGGATTATCCATAGGAAACTTGCCAATAGTTACCAAACGACATATGCATTTACCTTTAACCCACATATCTCACTTCTAGGACTCTATTACAAAGGTATATTAGCAAAAATATGGAAAAATATGCACACAAATTTTTATTAAAGCACAGTTCGTTCTGCAATAGAATAGAGAACAATGGGAAAACACCTAGATACCTAGAGAATATGGTATATTCAGGACAGAGATACAAGCTAGACTTCTCTGAACATGCCTTGCGTATCATTTACATATATGAATATACTTATAATTATAGTTCCTAGTTCTGTTCACTGAAAATGCCTAAAATGATGATCAGCCCCAGGAGCAATGAGTATCACTAAATACCACTAACCACCAAAAAGAACCAGAGTTTTAAAGAGATACAGCTGATCCCAGGTCTGAGAAAGAAAATGTATAAATTGATCACAATAAAAACCAAGGAAGCTGCCAAATACTACCCCAGTCAAAAGGACTCAGAGGTCAAGCTGAAAAACCTCCCACTGGCCAAAGATGTGACCATCTGAGCATCAATAAAGATGATAAATGCGTGGATTAAACAAACAAACTTTTAAAAATCCATTTGTTCATAATGATTCTAAAACAACAACAACAAATACACTCATTGGTCATTGAAGAGCATTAGGGAACAAATTCGTTTATTTAGAAACTGGTAAATAAAGGGAAAGAAGATGCCATCAGCAAATTCAGACTGCAGAAAAGGCTACAGGACAAATACCTAGTTTTTGCCACAACTAAATGCCAAGAAAAAATAAAGGGATGGAGGAGTTCTTTATAGCTTAATCAAGAGTAAGTGATGCATCAACCTGACAGCAATGTGTGGACTTTATTTAGATCTTTATTCAAACAAACCTAATTTTCAAAATACCTTTATGAGACAACAAAGGAATATGAACATTGACTGCATATTAGATGATAGTCAGGTATTATTGTCAATTTTGCTAAGTGTTATAATGGTACTTAATAAGGTTTCAAGAGAGCCCTTACCATTTAGAAATATATACTATGTTTAAAGATGATATATATCATCTAGGATCTAATTCAACACAATGACTTACAGAAAAAATGGGAAGAGAGGTATAGATGAAACAAGACTGTCCACGAGTTCATTACTGTAGAAGCTGGGCGATGGGTACAGGGAGTTTATTACATTAGTCTCTCTAGATTTTTGTATGTTTAAAATTTGTCATAATAAAAAAGATCTTTTAAGTGCCAAATGTTAACAGTTGAAAGAAAAAGGGAAATCAAGAACTGGACATGTGAGCTATAAATAGATGTCACGTACAGGAGAGATCAGACCTGGTGAAAGCTATAATAAAATGTAAAGAATTAGTTCCAAAACTCAATCAATGCAAAAAGTTAACACTCAGATAATATTTGATAAGTCCTGTTTGATTAATCAATTAATTAATTAAGGCCATGAGGTCCCTGGAGCAGGAAGGGAAAAGCAGCATATGGACCATGAGGAAACAGGTGCCCAACTAGAACAGAGAAAGAAAGGGGGCACCTCAGTCTGGAGGGAATAGTTAGCAAAAAATAAGAGAACAGTGAGGATCTGAAACCAGGACCAAAACATTGGAATGAAGATGATGGGTGAATTCTAGAGACTATTCATAAGAACAATTGACAGTACTTAATATTGCAACAAGGAAGAGAGAGGAGCCAAAGCTGATTCTATTCGATTCAACAAATATTTACCAAGTATCTGTGTGCCTTTCAAGATCTCGAAGAACTAAGAGTCTTCTTGAAGAGATAAATAATTCAAACTATAACATATACAAATGTTTTATAACAGAAATTAGCATGAAAGTTGTAGGAGAACAGAGATGAAGGAACAACTGAATAAATATTGATATTAACCAAAGTGGGGAAAATAATGGAGGAACAGTAGTTTAGAAAGGACTGTATTTTTTTTTACGTGTTCATGGGACATTCTGTTGAATAGGTTCAATAGAGATAAGACATAGAGGTCATACATCAGCATAACGGCAATGACTTTCAAAATAAATAGACTAGTTAAGTTTGTTGGAAGACAACTGCCGCCTTTACACTTTGGTCCTATGAGTAAAATATTTGCTCTTATCAGTATCTTCATCACATCTAATTATTTATTTATTTAAAGCTTTCCTGAATGCTAAGTAAAGAATATTCTAATTTAATGTTACAATAAAGAAATCCTGAAATCACCTAAACCTTAATGTCAAATTCCCTGATGTAACATTTAAATGCATCATTTAAAAGAGATTAAAACAATTTATTTATAAATGCTTGACTCACTGTACTTATCAGTACAGATATAAAATAGCATAGTGATAATGGCTACCTTCAATGAGAAAAATGTTATTTCAAAGATGGAAATGTAATAAATCTTTGTTTCAAAGGTTATATAATGAGAGAAGGCAGATGCAGCTCTGTTGATATAACTGAATGGAAGTAACTTTTCCAAATGAAAACAAATCATATTTCTCTTTAGAAATTTTTGTACTCAATTTCTGAATGCCGTTTTAGAATTTATAATTTCCTATAATTTAGAATTTGTAGTTTTCTTGGAAACTCTGGGAAATTGAGAAACTGTCTCTAAAGTTCATTTATCAGTGATCCAAATACATGCAATAGAGCAATGACTCAGGGGAGTGTTTATAACATTTGCTGTGAATGTTTACACTGAAAAACACAGTTTTCAATATCAACTGGCATCAAGAACTCAACAGTAAAAAGTGCCATATGGTATTACATTCATTTGGTAGAAACAGGGACAATGCTGTCTCATTTTAATCACCACTTACAGTCATTTTCTCGGGTTGAAAAAGAAATCCAATAATACCATATATAAAATTAAAGGTCACTATGAGGTATCATTGAACATTTGCACCTTAACTTCTTAAATTTATTAGAAAATATAAGAAAAATCCTTATGATGAGCCATTTTCATCTTATACAAATTCTATATATCTTTCTAGTGAGAAACAGAAGTCAATATTCTAAAAAATAGCCTCGCCAATTTGAAAAATGAAGTAAAGTTGAGTAATGGTGTGGATGGAAAAGTTTATTTAACTACAACCTCACCTAGATATGGAACGGAAGACTGCCTCAAGATCCCTATCCCATACCATGCACGTTTTTATTTTTATCTAAGCACGATACAGTCCATGACTAAACATAATCCAATTTGATTTGTGTTGCCGTGGTTCTTCAAAGAACAAATCTGTAAAATTACAACATGTGAAAGCTTAACACAGTGATATAAAATGGCAGTGGCACGGTTCATATCTTAAACTGACAGACTGATGGTGATTATTGCAAGGACAATGCCCTGCATATGTCAAACGATTTGCAAATAATTTATGTCACCTTCCCCTCCATTATTGTTTTTGCAGAGGACATAAACTGTGTCACCAATATTAAACTGTCTGCAGAAAGAGCCGAGCTCAGCTCTCTCCTCTCTGAGAACGCAGAGCCATCTGCACCCAGACAAACATGCACGTGGCCATCATTTGTCCAACATCTTACACAGTGTGAAGGTTTTTTACTTGAAATGCCAACCTGTGTGGCAGATGATGTATGTGTTTCCTCAGTCCTGTGATTACCCGGCCCGCGCCGCTGCGCCGCGCTCTCACCTCATCAGTTCCACAAGCTGCGCTCCAAGGTGCGTGAGGCATTTGCCGCAATATGGCTTCTGACACGCGCGGGGCGGAGGCGCTCTGGTGTGAATACCCGACTCCGGATTTTGTTCCAATCAGGGTCAAAGTCTGACCCGCAGAAATTAGTGTGGGTAGGGATTTAGGACTCAAAAACAGCGATTTAAAAACTGGAATGAATATATTTTGATAAAGGGGAAAGCAAAGGGCACTCTTGCTATCCCCTGGTTAACTACTGTGTCAAATGCCTCGGAAATGGCCTTTGTTTTGTTCCTTTGGAAGAGAATGCGGTGTAAGGTATACTTGAAATCACCTGTGGTAAACCGAACTGGCTACACCTACAACCAGAAGGTGTGATTAGTTTTAGGGATTTGCTACAGACAGGAAGTAGAGGTAATTGTCATCCCTGTGGACTCTCTCACACACACAGACACACGGTAAGAGGGAGATCGTAAAACATAATTTCTAAACTATTAAGAAATCTTTTCTTTTAAGAGCTCTGCAGAATCCAGACACTCGATTCAAGGCAGAATACAGCATTTCCCTCTGTTTTTATCAGGGAGGGAGAGAGAACCACAGAGGAAGAGAACTAAGAAGTTTAAAGATTGTCCCAAAGGGATCCGTTTAGACATCAAATAGCTTTTACAAAACCACACATTTTGATGAGTGAAGTGTAAGTTCATCAGAAACAAATGGATTTATTTTCCTATAAAATTCACGTGGACATAAAATATCTTCCCAACCTCCCTCTTTTGGTGATGGGTGGGCAGCGGGGAGGGGGAGGAGTACTAAAATCAGACATGATATTTAGTTCTTGTCCTCCGCCATTTATCAGATTTGGACATAAAAAAGTTTTCAAACATGGACATTGAAACTTCGACCAAAAGTACCTAATTTTAATTTAAGAAAATAATCCCTCAAAATTTTTGTTTGAGTTTTTTTTTTTTTTTGGTACGCGGGCCTCTCACTGTTGTGGCCTCTCCCGTTGTGGAGCACAGGCTCCAGACGCGCAGGCTCAGTGGCCATGGCTCACGGGTCCAGCCGCTCCGCGGCACGTGGGATCTTCCCGGACCGGGGCATGAACCCGTGTCCCCTGCATTGGCAGGCAGACTCTCAACCACTGCACCACCAGGGAAGCCAGCTGATGCTACTTTTTCTTTCTCCACATCTGATTAGCTATCAGCCAAGTAAGCTTTTCCTTCCACACTTTTCTCAGATCTGCCCTCTATTTCCTTTTACTTGGTGACCTTCCTAATCCAGGTCTCTTACCTCAATTTAAATTAATGAAACGGCCTTTCATTTTTGCCTCCTAGCTGCAGGAAGCATCTAACACCTCACTTCCTGATCAAGCTTGCTCAACAGCCAATTTCATCATATCTTATTCTTCTCTCCAATAACAATAACACTTTGGATTTGTGGAATGCTTCATAATCCACAAAGCACTTTCACATTAATTAATTTGTTTGATCGTCACAACAAGCCTGTGAGGTTGGCGGAACGGGTATTCACATTTCCATTTTGTAGACCAGGAAGCTAAAACTTGGAAGGGGAGTGACTTGCCTGAAGTTGGTACATAGCTACCAACTGGAGCCAAGGGTCCAACTCAAGTCTTTTTGACTCCAAGCCTGGAGCAATTTCCATTATACCATTCTGTGTAGGATGACTGCACATTGCCTAAATGTCAAAATTTCTGAAGTGCACTCAAAGCATTTTGTAATCTAGTACAAATTTACATTTATAACTTCATCTTTCATGGCTATCCTACAGAAACCTTCTGATCCAACCACATTGATTTACCTACTGTCCATGAACTTGCTGGGCCCTTTTTACTCATACTGTGACCTTCTAATAAAAGTTTTCCCCTATTCAAAATCTACCTACCTACATTTAAAATTGTAATGTAGTTGACCTTCTCCATGAATCTTTCCACAATCATTCTATTAAATGTTTATAATTTTTCACGTTTAAACTCAGGGTCATTTCTTGAATACTTAACTATGTATTACCATGTCCCTTCTTAAATTGTTGCTTTTTTGTACTCTCATTTAACTTTTCACACATCTTTGTCTGATCTACCCATATAATTATCTTTTTGACAGCAGGAGCTATGTCTATCTTTGTACCTCCTTCAGAACCTAACAAATGCAATATTTAAAATGTTCAACAAATATGTTTAATTGAATTGAATTGATTTTGATTGAGTTTTGTTAGTAGATGGTTTTTACACTTGGAACTTCCATTCTGGCATTATAATAGGATTCCATATACAGATATCCTGACTACCCTCTCTTAGATACTTTCAATCTAATTTGATATATTCTTTTAAATTTTATTTTAAATACTATATTATTAATCATCATTAAATGAGGAGTTTAAAATAAAGTAACCTTTTTCTTGGTCTCTTCTAGAAATCAAGTTTTCATGTGACACATTATTTTCTGATTAGGTTTACACAGAGATGGTGTCCACTGACTCCTATTAGAAAACCACTTGAAACAACTTCGCTAGGAGAAATGTGTCATTAATCAGTGGTAATTATTAAATACATTGTAAAGCTTTGATGGCATACCAAATGAAAAGAACATAAACCTACATTTTGTTTATTCCTTTGTATATTTTTTATCATTTTAGGATAATTTTAACACAAGCATAAATATAATAAAGTTCAGCATTTCAATTTGCCATTCAGGATAATTTTCCTATCGTTTGAAAATATAAATGACAAATTTTTCAAGGCTTTCTCTACTTACTAAAATGCATCTTCTGAAAAGTCAGTCATATTAATCCTGGCTTATTTGCATTGATTCAGTCCTTAGCACCCTTTCAAAGCTCTAACATCAATTGTCTACCTAGAATAGCACTTATTTTACGTAACATTCTCTCATCTACCTTCTTGTACATAGGGAGTATAACAACTGTTGTAACATCCTTATGTACTAATTCTGTCACCTCTGTCATTTCTGGGTCTATTTCTACTAATTTTTCTCCTCATGTTTCTTTGCATGACTGGTAATTTTTTCTTGCAGGCCAGACATTGTGAATTTTACATTATTGGGTGCTGGAGATATTTATGTTAAGGTTTTGTTCTGGGATGCAGTTAGTTATTTGGAATTAATTCTGTTCTTTTGAGACTTGCTTTGAAGCTATAGTAGGCAGGTCCAGACAGCCTTCAGTCTAAGTCTAAATTGGCCCTAATCCCCTTCTGAGGCAATGCCCTTCTGAGGACTCCACTTGATCCCCATGTTTACCAGGTAATCTTTCCAATCTGAACTGGGAGGACCACAAGTTCTTTGCAGCCCTCCATGAGCTCTAAAGATTGTTCTGCTTGTTCTTTTCCAATAGTTTTTTTCCTGAGTCTTGGTAGTTTCTTCATACCCTTGTGATGGTCAACACTCAGTTGAACACTAGAAGTGGAACCCTCTACAGCTCTCCAGAGTTCTCTCTCTGTGCAGTTGGCTTATCTCCAGTACTCTGCTTTGTGAATTCTCACCACCTTGGCCTTCGTGAACTCTCAACTCTTGTCTTCTCAACTCAGGGAATCTACTGAGCTCTGTTTGGGTTCCTCTCTCCTTTGCTGTGGCGTGGAGATGCTTTCTAGGCAGAAGCAGGGGTAAGTGAAGGTTCACCCTGTGTTTCCCTTTCACGCAAGGATCACTGTCCTGAACTGACTATTGTTTCGTGTCTGAAAACCATTGTTTCATCTATTTTGTCTGGTTTCTTTAGCTGTTTAAGTCAGGACAATAAATCCAGTCCCTGTTACTCCCATAATGACTGGAAGTGGAAGCTCTTAGATGGCATTAATGAAAGGTAAAGATTACTCTAGAAGTCAGAGTAAAAATGAGTTTTTCTTATTTGGAATTGTGAAAAAAAAACCAAAACAAAACCTAACGAACAGAAATGAAAATTTACCCTTTCTAAAATAAGCCCTTCAGAAATGGTATTTAGTTCAAAGTAGAAAAAGTAAAATACATTGTTTATAGTCAAGTCTTTAATTTATACATATATGAGGAGATAATTCAACATTTAAAAGGTTATTTACCTAACCTCTTTTGAACTCAGTTTAATTTCTTAATGGTCACAAAAATCATTGCTTTGATAGTCAGAAATATTTCCTAATGTACTATTAAAATATAAAGTATTTGTCCATTTGTGTTATTTGGTAGCAAAAAGCAAAACATAATGTGACTGGCTACACAAGTCTGTTCATAGTAAAAAAAAGAAAAAAGCGAGGGAGAATGGAGAAAGAGCAAGAAAAGAAAGGAAGGAAATAAACAGAAAAATTGGTGTGAGCAAGCGGGAACTTTTTTTTCTTCCGTGCCCCACTTTGTATTGGTAAGACCAGATAATGAGTAGCACTGTTTCTTTGTAACAATTCATTAATCAGAGCAATGATCCTTGCTAGTGTTTGGATGTTTCACTTAATTTGGTACCTCTGGCCTGCTGCCCCACTAGGGCCAAAATTATTATTTTTCACCCAGCAGGTGATAAACAACAACTTCAGTCCTGATTAATACCATGAATCCTTCAACCTGACTAATGCAAAAAACTTAAAACCTACAGAACAAGTGGGTGATAATTGTTGTGAGAACTGCTGAAGCTCTGCTCAGCTTGTGAGGAAAGAAAGCCACAGGAAATGAAGCATTTGCTAGCAGTCCAGCTGATCCTAAGAGGCTTCATTAAGCCCATCTCAGTGACATTCACCATTTGAATACCAGTTCTAGATATTCTCCCACCCAACGCTAAGTTTTAAGTATCTTCAGAGAAAAGAAACCACTAACTCATTTTTGCATACATTTAAATATTTATTGAATGGATGAATAAATGGATACATGAATAATACATGAGAAAATAGAATTCTTGCCTAAGTACTCGACATTGTAATATGGGTCATTTGAGAACTACATATGGTTATCTCTTGTCATTTCTCTAATAATGCAATTGTGCACAAATGTAGTTTTGCTAAAACCCACAGCAAAATTAACATTCTCTGCTGGCAAAAAGAAAACTGTTAGTAATGGCCAGTAACTAAAGCCACATGGTGCCATCAACTTGATTATGATCATTTAGCACTGGATACCAAGGTAGTATACCAGTCATCCTCAATTAGGCAGATGATAAGGGGAATATGTACTGTTTGAAAAGCTTCCCAGGATATTCCTTGCCTCTTAATTGAGAAACTTCTTTAAATGATACTATATATTTTAAGTCACAAGTCAATGGATTCATAATGGCGTCAACCAGTTGAATGTGGCCTAAAGACATATTTGCTTGGCAGGCAAGTTGTTTTAATTTCTTTAGGCTATTTAAATGCCTTAGTCAGAGGGATGCATTCACCAGTTTTGCACAGCCTCCACCATTCTCTATTGTCTTAATATCCTGCCCATCTCACTCATTCTGACTTCCAAACTGAGTTTATGATCCCTAGCTAAATGGAAAGATATAAATAATAACAACCAAGGGAAAAAAACTGATAAAGTAACCTGGATCAAGATATGTAGCTAAATATATCCAGAGATTTTTCAAGAATCACAAATTATCTAAGCATCAATTTCTTCAGTTAAGAAATATTTTACCTCTGCCCTACGTAAACAAGCAATGCCTGGCATGGTATCAAGATCTCTTGAAAATTGCACAATGTTATAAGTGATATGGAAACACAGAAGAGGGTAATGTAACCCAGCCTAGATCTCAGGATAACTCTTAAGAATAGTTTTAGCCAAGATTTGAAATAAATGGAGAAAGAAACGGAATGAAACAAGAACCCTCTTCCCTCAGTAACCAAACATCTCATAACGCTTAATAAGAAGTGAAGAGGGCTTCCCTGGTGGTGCAGGGGTTGAAAGTCCGCCTGCTGATGCAGGGGACACGGGTTCATGCCCCGGTCCAGGAAGATCGCACATGCCATGGAGCGGCTAGGCCCGTAAGCCATGGCCGCTGAGCCTGCACGTCCGGAGCCTGTGCTCCACAACGGGAGATGTCACAACAGTGAGAGGCCCGTGTACCGCAAAAAAAAAAATAATAATAAAAATAAATAAATAAAAAGAAGTGAAGAAAAGTACCTTAAACTGAAATTCTAGACTATTGATTCATCACTGATTTTCTCTTTAAATTAAAATATAAAATATAAATAAAATACAAATAATACAAATTGAATTGGTAGTCAAAAATCTACTCCTCCCCCAAATCCAATAACCTTTAAGAATGACAATCCCTATAAGTTTCAGAGAACAGAGTGCCATCTAATTCATAACTTTATATCAACTTTAGGTACAATTTGCATAGAAAATGCAGTTTGATGAGTTTTGACAAATGTATACAACTTATCAACAAAATCAAAATATAGAATTTTTTCATTCCCCCCAAAAGCTCCCTTGTGCCCCTCTGTATTCAAGCAAAAACAAAAACAACCCCCCCAAAACCAAAATACCTCACCCCAGGCAACCATTGATCTGCTGTCAATATAGGTTAACGTTCCCTATTCTAGGATTTCATATATCCATACATAGAGTATGTATTTTCACTTCTGGCCTCTTACCTTCAGCCTACGTAATGGTTCTGAGATTCATCCGGGGTGCTGTAAGTCATAGTAGTCTGTCCCTTTTATTATGAGTAGTATTCCATTGTTTGAATAAAACATAATTTATCTATTCATCTGTGGATGGAATTTGTTGTGTGTTTTTTTTCAAATTCCAGGCTATTATGAATTCAACTGCTATGAACATTCAGGTACAAATCTTTATATGGATGTGGTTTCATTCCTCTAGGGCAAATACTTAGAAGTGGATTTGCTCAATCATACAGTAAATGCATATTTAAGAAACACAGTTTTCCAAAATGCTTGTACCAATTTATACTCCCACTAACAGTGTGTGAGAATTCCAAGTTTTCCACATCTTTGTCAACACGTGGTAATGTCAGACTTTCCAATTTTAGCTATTTTAATAGGTGTGTAATGATATCTTGTGGTTTAATTTACTTTTACCTGATGGCTAATGACATTAAGCTTGTTTTCATGTATTTATAGGCCATTTATATCTTTTCTTTTGTATGATGTCTGTGTTATGTCTTTTGCTCACTTTTTAACCTGGGTTGTCTTTTTATTAAGTTCTAAGAGTTATTTATCTGTTCTGGATAACAAGACTTTTATCAGATATATTATTACAAAATATTTTCTCTGTCTGTGGCAAGCCTTTTCATTTTATAAAGTGTCTTTGGAAGAGCAGAGTTCTAAATGAAGTCCAATTTTTCAATATTTTTTTTTCATAAGTGCTTTCTATGTCCTATCTATAAAACCCTTGCCTACTCAAGGACACAAAGATTTTTTCCCAGTGTTTTCTTCTAGAAGTTTTAGAGTTTTAACTTTTACATTTAGATCTATAATACACTTTGAGTTAATTCTTATGTATGCTTGAGGTAATATTGGGATTTGTTTTCCATATGATATTGAGTTGTTCCAGAATCATTTATCTAAAAACCTATCTATTCTCCCCTTTGAATTATCTAGGGTTTTATTGATTTTCTCTATTTTGTCTCTGTTTTCTACGTCATTTGGGGTTTATTTTCTCTATTGTTTGTCCATTTCCTATTTTATTGATTTTCATTCTTTGTTATTTCCTTCATAGTACTTATTAGGGGTTAATTGCTCATCTTTTTCTGGATTCTAGAGATGGAAGCTGAGATAGTTGATCGTAAACTTTTTCCTTTTCTAATATAAGCATGTACAGCTATAATTTTCCCTCTAGGCACTGCTTAAATTAAATCACATGAGCTTGGATATATTTTCATTATTCCTAAATTCAAAACATTTTCTAATATCCTTTGTGATTTCTTCCTTGACCATGGGTTGTTTTGAAGTGTTTTGTTTAATTTCCAAATATTAGGAGATTATCCATGACCTAAATTTACTCGGCAACTATTTGTTGAGCACCTGCCATATGATCAACAAGTTAGTAAGTTTCTGGAGATACGGGACAGGAAAATAGCAGATCTTCATCCTGACTACTTAAACTTGCACAGTCCCTGGCAAATTAAAGGTGTTTACTGAATGAATGAATATAAGCACTTTGGGGGGATGTAAAAATGAAATTTGATTAGAACTTAACTCTCAAGAGTATTAATCTAGTGATGAAGAATATGATTGATACCAAGGGACAAAGACTACATGGGTATTCAAGAACTTGCCAAAATAATGCTTCTTGTGCTAATGAGAAATTCAGCACTTCTAAATTCTCCAAGGGAACAGATAATGGATGCCTAATCTGATACCGCTTTTAGTTGGAAAAAACTTTTAGCATCACATAGTCAAATGGCTGCCAATAAATGATAACAGTAGATCTACCCCATATGAATAATGTGTTAAATTCTTGTTTACACCATTATAGCCTTATATGCAGGAACATATCATAGACTGTTAACTAACTTTCCAGTCTATTTAAAAAATCAGGGACTTCCCTGGTGGCACAGTGGTTAAGAATCTGCCTGCCGATGCAGGGGACAGGGATTCGATCGCCGGTCTGGGAAGATCTCACATGCCGCAGAGCAAGTAAGCCCGTGCACCACAGCTACTGAGCCTGTGCTCTAGAGCCCCTGAGCCATAACTACTGAAGCCTCCGTGCCCTAGAGCTTGCGCACCGCAACTACTGAAGCCCGCACGCCTAGAGCCTGTGCTCCGCAACAAGAGAAGCCACCGCAATGAGAAGCCCGCTCACTGCAACGAAGAGTAGCCCCTGCTCGCCACAACTAGAGAAAGCCCACACGCAGCAATGAAGACCCAGTGCAGCCAAATAAATACATAAATAAGTAAATAAATAGTCAACTATCATAATAAACAACTAGCTAGTTGGAGAAAGATCTTTCCTATTTAAAAGCCTAGACATTTTTTAAAATTCAATTGACTTAATTTAATTATTAGCTTTGTCTTTTCATTTTGAAACTCCATGTATGGTCAATAATGAGACTCTCGTATGTTTTTCCTCATGCACTTTCTTCTTGTCTTTCAGTTTCCCTGTTTGTGATACAAATTCTCAATGATATCCTTAAGTACATATATTGCTTATTCCAACAGAAAAAAGTAAAGAGAACTGGGAATTCAAATTAAATATTTACAATAAAAAGCTAAAAATAGCAATATCCTTACTGTTTTATTTTTAAGGCTCTCTGGTTTTATAGCAGTGAAACATTACACTGATGAAAGTACATTGTATTAAACTCGGTAAGCCAACATTTCTGATTAAAATACCATAAAATTAGTCATTTTTCTGGTCTAAGCTATATTATAGTCCTTTATACATTATTTTAAAAATAATTTTTATTTAGTTTTAAAACCTAGGCAATGAAAAACAATAAGGAGCTAATCCCCCAGAAACAACTTTGTGCCTATAAATGGTATTTCTTTTGAATGTATGATTAAACCAAAATGAAATAATTACATGTTCAACATTAACAAAATACACGTTATGTGGGCACAGAGAGATTTAAGTATGCTCTTCCCTCCCCAGTTTCAACTCAATAATCACTGAAAGTTGGGCTTCCCTGGTGGCGCAGTGGTTGAGAGTCCGCCTGCCGATGCAGGGGAAACGGGTTCGTGCCCCGGTCTGGGAAGATCCCATATGCCGCGGAGCGGCTGGGCCCGTGAGCCATGGCCGCTGGGCCTGTGCGTCCGGAGCCTGTGCTCCGCAACGGGAGAGGCCACAACAGTGAGAGGCCCACATACCGCAAAAAAAAAAAAAAAAAAAAAAAAAAAAAAATAATCACTGAAAGTTCACATATTAAATATTTGGGTGTGAAACCCACAAACATACTGAATAATATGTAACACACCAAACTTAGGACATTGATCTAATACTCAGTATAAATTAACAATCCATCACCTAAGATATTAGGTAATATTTGTAATTTGGTAATGTTTTCAAAATACTTAGTAAATACAAAGGATATGATTGTTTTTTAAGGTATAGCCTTTTACTATCTCTCACTAATGGAGGAAGTTAGGAATCAGGGGGGAGAAACATTGTTTTTCAAATTAGAATCAATATTTTTTCCTCCAATACAGTCTCATCAAGTAGGCAGGTGACGATAAAATGAATACTTTATACCTTTAGTGTTTAAATAGAATGTGAGCAAATCAAATAAGCTATGTTTTAGAACTTTATAAATATTAATAATTATGATATATACAGATGTATCTAGCATTCTAGCAATAGATGTAATCAATTGGCACTAAAATTCTTCATTCTAATTTTAACTGATTTTCATAAAAATAACCTGAAGCATTATAATATCCTAGAATACCTTCTGCTTCATTCTGAGTAATTAAGTTATGCCTGATGCTATTTCACTATTAATTACATCCTACTGCATTTTAATGATTTGAAAACTGAAAATCCATGTAACAAGAAATACTATAATTTACCATAATAACAAAAGTTAGTGTAACATTTCTGGACAAAATTTCAAATTGGAATTTAGTATGATAAGTATGGCATTTCTAATCAGCGAATTCATAAAATTCTGTTGGAACAACTGGCTAGCCATTTGTATGAATAGGTAAATAAATGAACATACAAATAATAAAGCCAAATCCTTAACTCTCTCAATTCTTGCCTCAAGATAACTTCCAGTTAGACCAAAATAAGCATACAAATCAGAAAGCCATAATAAAAAAGAATATATGACAATACATTTAAAAAAATTTAACTTACTTCTGGAAAAAATGAAGTCAAAAGCAAATGGCAAGCTGAGGAGAAAGATCCACAATACCTATGAAAACAATGGGTTAATTTATGCATGATACAAAGATCACATGTAAATCAATAAGGAAAAGAAACAATCTAATTGACAATGAACAAAATCAGACATTACAAATAATAAAGATATGAAAATATGTTTAATCTCACTTATATAGAAACACAAAATCAAAGAGTAATGAAATACTACTTTTCACTTAGATTGGCAAATATTTAAATGTTTCATGGTGAAACACAGTTTTGTGTGATGTGAACTGATATAATTTAGCTATATGACCATGAACAAATTTCTTAATCTCTCTGTGCCCCCTTAGTTTTCTCATCTCTAAAATGGGGATAATATTACATCATAGGGTTATTGAGAAGAACACATTATTTAATATCTGTAAAGAGCTTAGAATAATGATTCACATCTGCAACTACTATAAGTCTTTACTAAATAAATACACTTTTAAAAAATAAGACTTTATTTTTTAGAGCAATTTTAGGTTCACAGCAAAATTAAAGGGAAAGTACAGAGATTTCCCATATATTCCCTGCACCCAAGTATGCAGAGCTTCTCCACCATTATCAACATCCCTCACCAGAGTGGTACAATTGTTACCACTGATGAACCCATAATGACACACCATAGTCACTCAAAGTCCACTGTTTGCAGTTCATTCTTGGTATTATACATTCTTTGGGTTTGAACAAACGTCTTTTTTAGAAGGATAATTTGACAACGTATACTCTTAAAATTTATCAAAAGCAAGAAACATATGCTTTCACAAAAAATTTCCATTAAAAATTTACCTTTCAGAAATATTTACATATTTTAAGATATATGTTCAAGAATGTTTATTACAATATAACACGTACACTGTAAACCACCTAAATCTCTTATTAATGAGGGTGATAAACTACTTATGGTACACCTTCATATAATGAAACATGCAACCACTGAACACGTGTCCACAATATTCTACCCTATAGCCCATAAACTGTCAGAAAAGATAAGTATTTTAAAAGAATATATCTATAGCAACAGTGGAAAACAAACAAACAAACAAAAAGGGCTACCAGAGGGGTAGAAATTCTGAAGAAATTCTGCTTTAAAAAATAATGCAGGGGCTTCCCTGGTGGCGCAGTGGTTGAGAGTCCGCCTGCCGATGCAGGGGACACGGGTTCGTGCCCTGGGCCGGGAAGATCACACGTGCCGCGGAGCGGCGGGGCCCGTGAGCCATGGCCGCTGAGCCTGCGCGTCCGGAGCCTGTGCTCCACAATGAGAGAGGCCACAACAGTGAGAGGTCCGCGTACCACAAAAAAAAATAATAATAATAATGCAGATGGCATAAGATTTACACAGAAATAAGTTTGGAGGAAACCAAAGCTCCAAGTAGAAGCAGAAGGTTAGCACAAAAAATGGCAACAGTCCAAGGAAACTCCACTGGTAGGTACCACCTTATACAAATTGCAGGAAGGGATTTTAGGTATTCAAGTGATTAATTAGGAAAATTAATTCAGAGAAGGTTGGCTAATGGGGCTCTCCTCCATCTCCAGCTTTGGCTAAGAAAGAGGTGCTCAACAGCAATACAGTATTTGCTCTCAGAATGATGTAGTGAGCATAGATCTGAGATTAGAGAGACAGTGAAGCACACAAGTAACTAATCCCAAGAATGAGGAACAACACACTCACAAACTGCCACCAAACTCTATTTAGAAGCACATCATGAAAAATGAGAAGAACCATACAAGGTAATATAACTAGCACCCACAAAGAAATGTGTAGCAATTCTCAAAAACAAAGAAAGACAAGTAGACAATGAAGAACTGGCAAACATATAAAGAAAACCAATTCCATGAGAGAAAGACACCCAAATTCAACAGAAAACTGCATCCCAGAACAAAGCTCAAGAATATTCATAGGAATACAAAAATATCCAGCCCCCCAAAAGACAAAATTAACAATATCTGACATCAAAAGTTACCAGGTATGCAAAGAAGCAGGAAAATACAACTTGTAACAAGGGAGAAAAGATCAGTTTATATGCAGCACAATATAAAACTTTCAAGAAGTACTCAAAAGAAAATCTAAATGAATGGAGATATTTACCATGTTTTAAGAGCAGAAACTCAATATTTTTAAACTGTCAATTCCCATCTAATTAATCTACAAGAAAAGGATCTTCCATTTTTATTTAACATTAACATGGAGGTGCTAGTTACCACAATATGACAAGTAAAAGAAACGAAAGTTTAAAAGAAACAAAACTGCCATTATCTAGGCATTATATTATTTTATCTATAGGAAACCAAAAAGGATCCTTAGAAAGATCATTAGAATAAAAACATTCAACAAGATTACTGGATAGATTTCATACAAAAGTCATGAACATTTTTTATATCAACAACTTAAATTTTTAGTTGTTATTTATAATGGCTAAAAATAGAGTGAAAAATAGAAACAAAATCAACAAAAGATGTTCAAAACCTCTATGGTGAAAAACCTTATTGAAGGACATTAAAGAGATATGTGGAAGCATGACACATTCATGAATATAAAGACTCAATTTTGTAAATGTAGTGATTCTTCCCAAAATGATCCAGAGATTCAATGTAAACCCAATCAAAATTCTTCTTGTTTTTGATGGAATTTTAAAAGTTGATCCTAAAACTGACATTGAAGGGCAAAGGTCCAACTTCAATTTATGAAGATAAAGAATAAAATGGGGGATTTGCATTATCACATATCAAAATTTGATATAAACTATAGTAATTAAGAGAACTTGATTTTGATGCAAAGTAGGATAGTCATACATGGAATAGACCAATATAATAGAGTCATCATAAATTATCTCTAAAAAACTCTGTATAGAACACAGAAGCCAGGTAGACAGAGTTTAGTTTTTTGTAGAACAATTCTTCAAGCTTACCAATTCTTGAAGAACTTTTTTTCTTTTCCTTAAGTTTTATATAGGAGTGCTATGCAGATGAAAATTATACCTTTCTCAACATATCTGCTGTCAGTTTCCCATTGTCTTTCTCCACAAATTTCAACAAAAAGTGCTTAGGAATTTCATAAAGTGTTCTTTGTGGTATTATCTTTAACATCTCATTTAAGGTCTCCACTCAAGTTGGTAAAGTAGGCAAGAACTTACAAGGGGAACACTAAAATAAATACACAGAAATATTTTGCTTAACATCATACAATGGGTATAGTTTCCAGTTACCTGCTCTATGACACTGAGATCTACTGGTTCACAAGACTGTGTCCACTGGACTGATTAAAATACAGAAAGTAAACTAGTCATAAGGCTTTAGGAGTCACTTCCCATGGAAAAAAAATTAAGGCCTTATTTTGGAGTCCCATGAATGAGAGGACTCTAAGACTGAAGCCTGACTTATACATAAGGATTGGGAAGGATGTCCTATATAAACTAGGCACAAAAATCTCAAATCATGAAGGAAAAGACTGATCATCACTATATAAAAATTGAGAACTTCTGTACATTAGAATACACCATAAAGGGAGTGAAAAGACAAACAACAGGCTAGGAGACATTTGTAACCCTTATAACCAAGTAGGCATTAATATCTATAATACAAATAGGACTCCCATAAATCATAAGAATAGGCAAACAACCCAACAGAAAAATAGGCAAAGGCACTAGGAAGAGTCATTTCAAAAAAAAAAAAATGGAAGAAGAAAATGGCCAATAAATATAAATATGTACTCAGCTCATTGGTAATCTGGAAAATACTAACTAAAGCCCAAATGGAAAAAAAAATTGTCCAATAATTCCAAATGTCTGCAAAGTGGTAGATAAGTGTAAGTGTGTAAACTGGCACAAACATTTAGGAAAACAATTTGGAATTACCTAGTGAAAGACACATACCTGACAACCCAGCAATTACACTCCTAAGTATATACCCTGGAAAAATTCTTACACATTTATATCAGGACACATGTACAGAATTGTTCATAAGCAGCATTTTTTTATAGCAGCAAAATTCCATACACAGCCAAAATGCCCACTGACAACAGAACAGAGAAATAAAGTGTTGTATTTGCATATAAAAGAATACTATGTAATTAACCACTGCTAGGTGCAACAAAATGAATGAAGCTTTTAAATGTAATATTGTGTGAAAGAAGAAAAACACAGCAGAATGCATATAGTATGATTCCATTTAGAGAAATTTCAAAAGTAAAAAATTAAATCATGGGAATGATTAACACAAAATTCAGGATAGCAGGAACCTCCAGTGGTAGAGCACGGAGTTGGGATTAGATGAAAATAGTGTCAAATAGAGGTTTTAAGATACCAGTAATGTTCTATTTTTTAACCTAGGTGTGGATATGATGTACATAACAACAAAATATTTTTAAGAACATGTTTATATATTACATCTTCAAAAGCAGACTTACATGAACTTTTGGGCAACATATATTATAAAGTAAATAAAGCATATAAAAAAGAATGGGGGTACAGACCACCCTGACTTGGTAAATGTTGAAGTGAGGTAGTGGTTCATAGGTACATGGGAGTTCTTCTTATTTTCTCTTCTTTTTGTATGTTTGAAATTTTCCATAATAAAAATGCTTTAAATAGTCAGCACTTAGAATTCTTAATGAGCACTTCTTGCCTCAAGAGTAAAAAACAGATGGCGGAGTAGAAGGACGTGTGCTCACTCCCTATTGTGAAAGCACTGGAATCACAACTAACTGATGAACAATCATCGACAGGAAGACACTGAAACTCACCAAAAAAATACCCCACATCCAAAGACAAAGGAGAAGCCGCAATAAGACAGTAGGAGGGGCGCAATCACAATAAAATCAAATCCCATAACCACTGGGTGGGTAACTCACAAACTGGAGAACACTTATACCACAGAAGTCCAACCACTGGAGTAAAGGTTCTAAGCCCCAGGCTTCCCAACCTGGGGGTCTAACGATAGGAGGAGGAATTCCAAGAGAATCAGGTTTTGAAGGCTAGTGGGATTTGATTGCAGGACTTTGACATGTCTGGGGGAGACAGAGACTCCACTCTTGGAGGGCACACACAACGTAAGTGTGTGCAACAGGACCCGGGGGAAGGAGCAATGACTCCACAGGAGACTGAACCAGACCTACCTACTAGGGTTGGAGGGTCTCCTGCAGAGGCGGGGGACGGCTGTGCTCACCATGGGGACAAGGATACTGGCAACAGAAATTCTGGGAAGTATTCCTTGGTGTAAGCACTCCCAGAGTCGGCCATTGGCCCCACCAAAAGGCCTGTAGCTTCCAGTGCTGGGTAGCCTCAGGCCAAACAACCAACAGGGAGGGAACTCAGCTCCACCCCTCATCAGACAAGCTGATTAAAGTTTTACTGAGCTCTGCCCACCAGAGGAACACCCAGCTCTACCCAACCACCAGTCCCTTCCATCAGGAAGCTTGCAGAGCATCTTAGATAGCCTCATCCACCAGAGGGAAGACAGCAGAAGTAAGAAGAACTACAATCCTGCAGCCTGTGGAACAAAAACCACACTCACAGAAAGACAAAATGAAAAGGCAGAGGACTATGTACCAGATGTAGGAACAAGATGAAACCCCAGAAAAACAACTAAATAAAGTAGAGATAGGCAACCTTCCAGAAAAACAGTTCAGAATAATGACAGTGAGATGATCCAAGACCTCGGAAAAAATAATGGAGGCAAAGATCGAGAAGATGCAAGGAATGTTTAACAAAGCCCTAGAAGAATTAAAGAACAACAGAGATGAACAATACAATAACTGAAACGAAAAATACACTAGAAGAAACCAATAGCAGAATAACTGAGGCAGAAGAACGGATAGTGACCTGAAAGACAGAATGGTGGAATTCACTGCCACAGAACAGAATAAAGAAAAAAGAATGAAAATAAATGAAGACAGCCTAAGAGACCTCTGGGATCACGTTAAAAGCACCAACATTTGCATTATAAGGGTACCAGAAGGAGAAGAAAGGACCTGAGAAAATATATGAACAGATTATAGTCGAAAACTTCCCTAACTTGGGGAAGGAATTAGCCACCAAGTCCAGGAATTACAGAGTCCCAGGTAGGATAAAACCAAGGAGAAACATGCTGAGACACACAGTAATCAAATTGACAAAAATTAAAGACAAAGAAAAATTATTAAAAGCAATAAGGGAAAATGACAAATAACATAACAAGGGAACTCCCATAAGGTAAACAGCTGATTTCTCAGCAGAAACTCTACAAGCCAGAAGGGATTGGCACAATATATTTAAAGTGATGAAAGGGAAGAATCTAAAACCAAGATTACTCTACCCAGCAAGGATCTCATTCAGATTTGACAAAGAAATCAAAAGCTTTACAGACAAGCAAAAGCTAAGAGAATTCAACACCACCAAATCAGTTTTACAACAAATGCTAAAGGAACTTCTCTAAATGGGAAACACAAGAGAAGAAAAGGACCTACAAAAAGAGACACAAAACAATTAAGAAAATGGTAACAGGAATATACGTATCGATAAGAACCTTATATGTGAATGGATTAAATACTCCAACCAAAAGACACAGGCTCGCTGAATGGATACAAAAACAAGACCCAGGGCTTCCCTGGTGGCGCAGTGGTTGAGAGTCCACCTGCCGATGCAGGGACACAGGTTGGTGCCCCGGTCCGGGAAGATCCCACATGCCGCGGAGCAGCTAGGCCCGTGAGCCATGGCCGCTGGCCTCCATGTCCAGAGCCTGTGCTCTGCAACGGGAGAGGCCACAACAGTGAGAGGCCCGCGTACCGCAAAAAACAAACAAACAAACAAACAAAAAAAACTAGACCCATATATATGCTGTTTACAAGAGACCCACTTCAGACCTACAGACAGATACAGACTGAAACTGCAGGGGATGGAGAAAGATATTCAATGTAAATGGAAATAAAAGAAAGCTGAAGTAGCAATACTCTTAAGAGATAAAATAGACTTTAAAATAATGTTACAAGAGACAAGGAAGGACACTACATAATGATCAAGGGATCAATCCAAGAAGAAGATATAACAATTATAAATATATATGCACCCAACATAGGAGTACCTCAATCCATAAGGCAAATTCTAAAAGCTCTAAAAGAGGAAATTGACAGTAACACAATAATAGTGGGGGACTTTAACACCTCACTTACACCAACAGACAGATCGTCCAGACAGAAAATTAATAAGGAAACACACGCTTTAAGTGACACAATAGACCAGATAGATTTAATTGATATTTACAGGACATTGCATCCGAAAACAACAGATTACACTTTCTTCTCAAGGGCACACGGAACATTCTCCAGGATAGATCACATCTTGGGTCACAAATCAAGCCTCAGTAAATTTAAGAAAATTGAACGTATCAAGCATCTTTTCCTACCAGATCGCTATGAGATTAGAAATCAATTACAGGGAGAAAAACGTATAAAACACAAACACATGGAGGCTAAACTATATGTTACTGAATAACCAAGAGATCACTGAAGAAATCAAAGAGACAATCAAAAAATACCTAGAGACAAATGACAACGAAACATGACAAAACCTATGGGATGCAGCAAAAGCAGTTCTATGAGGAAAGTTTATAGCAATACAATCCTACCTCAAGAAATAAGAAAAATCTCAAATAAACAATCTAACCTTACACCTAAAGGAACTAGAGAAAGAAGAACAAACAAAACCCAAAGTTAGTAGAAGGAAAGAAATCATAAAGATCAGAGCAGAAATAAATGAAATAAAAACAAAACAATAGCAAAGATCAATAAAACTAAAAGCTGTTTCTTTGAGAAGATAAACAAAATGGATAAACCTTTAGCCAGACTCATCAAGAAAAAGAGGGAGAGGACTCGAATAAAATTAGAAAAGAAAAAGGAGGAGTAACGATGGACACTGCAGAAATACAAAGCATCCTAAGAGACTACTACAAGCAACTCTATGCCAATAAAATGGACAACCTGGAAGAAATGGACAAATTCTTAGAAAGGAATAACCTTCCAAGAATGAACCAGGAAGAAACAGAAAATATGAACAGACCAATCACAAGTAATGAAACTGAAACTGTGATTTAAAATCTTCCAACAAACGAAAGTCCAGGACCAGATGGCTTCACAGGTGAATTCTATCAAACATTTAGAGAAGAGCTAACACCCATCCTTCTCAAACTCTTCCAAAAAATTGCAGAGGAAGGAACACTCCCAAACTCATTCTATGAGGCCACCATCACCCTGATACCAAAACCAGACAGAGATACTACAAAAAAAGAAAATTACAGACCAATATCACTGATGAATATAGATGCAAAAATCCTCAACAAAATACTAGCAAACAGAATCCAACAACACATTAAAAGGATCGTTCACCATGATCAAGTGGGATTTATCCCAGGGATGCAAGGATTCTTCAATATATGCAAATCAATCAATGTGATACACCATATTAACAAATTGAAGAATAAAAACCATATGATCATCTCAATAGGTGCAGGAAAAGCTTTTGACAAAATTCAAGACCATTTATGATAAAAACTCTCCAGAAAGTGGGCAGAGAGGGAACCTACCTCTCTACATAATAAAGGCCGTATATGACAAACCCACAGAAAATGCCATTCTCAATGGTTAAAAACTGAAAGCATTTCCTCTAAGATCAGGAACATGACAAGGTTATCCACTCTCACCACTATTATTCAACATAGTTTTGGAAGTCCTAGCCACGGCAATCAGAGAAGAAACAGAAATAAAAGGAATACAAACTGGAAAAGAAGAAGTAAAACTGTCACTTGTGCAGATGACATGATACTATACATAGAGAATCCTAAAGATGCCACCAGAAAACTACTAGAGCTAATCAATGAATTTGGTAAAGTTGGAGGATACAAAATTAATGCACAGAAGTCTCTTGCATTCCTATACACTAACAACAAAAGATTGAAAAGAGAAATTAAGGAAACAATCCCATTCACCATTGCAACAAAAAGAATAAAATACCTAGGAATAGACCTACCTAAGGAGGTAAAAGACCTATACTCAGAAAACTATAAGACACTGATGAAAGAAATCAAAGATGACGTGAACAGATGGAGAGATATACCATGTTCATGGATTGGAAGAACCAATATTCTGAAAATGACTATACTACCAAAAGCAATCTACAGATTCAATGCAATCCCTATCAAATTACCAGTGGCATTTTTTACAGAACTAGAACAAAAAATCTTAAAATATGTATGGAGACACAAAAGACCCTGAATAGCCAAAGCAATCTTGAGGGGAAAAAACAGAACTGGAGGAACCAGACTCCCTGACTTCAGACTTACTACAAAGCTACAGTATTCAAGACAATATGGTACTGGCACAAAAACAGAAATATAGATAAATGGAACCGGATAGAAAGCCCAGAGGTAAACCCACATACCTATAGTCAACTAATGTATGACAAAGGAGGCAAGGATATACAATGAAGACAGCCCCTTCAATAACTGGGAAAACTGGACAGCTACATATAAAAGAATGAACTTAGAACACTCCCTAACACCATAGACAAAAATAAACTCAAAATGGATTATTAAGACCGGACACCATAAAACTCTTAAGTGGAAAACATAGGAAGAACACTCTTCGACATACATCACAGCAAGATTTTTTTTGACCCACCTCCTAGAGTAATGGAAATAAAAGCAAAAATAAACAAATGGGACCTAATGAAACTTAAAAGCTTTTGCACAGCAAAGGAAACTATAACCAAGATGAAAAGACAACCCTCAGAATGGGAGAAAACATTTGCAAACAAATCAACGGACAAAGGATTAATCTCCAAAATATATAAATGGCTCATGCAGCTCAATATTAAAGAAACAAACAACCCAATCAAAAAATGGGCAGAAGACCTAAATAGACATCTATCCAAAGAAGAGATACAGATGGTCAAGGGGCACATGAAAAGCTGCTCAACATCACTAATTATTAGAGAAATGCAAATCAAAACTACAATGAGTTATCACCTCACACTGGTTAGAATAGGCATCATCAGAAAATCTACAAACAACAAATGCTGGAGAGGGTGTGGAGAAAACGGAACCCTCTTGCACTGTTGGTGGGAATGTAAATTGATACAGCCACTATGGAGAACAGTATGGAGGTTCCTTAAAAAACTAAAAATAGAATTACCATATGACCCAGCAATCCCACCACTGGGCATATACCCAGAGAAAACCGTAATTCAAAAAGACACATGAGGGGCTTCCCGGTGGCGCAGTGGTTGAGAGTCCGCCTGCCGATGCAGGGGACACGGGTTCGTGCCCCGGTCTGGGAAGATCCCACATGCCGCGGAGCGGCTGGGCCCATGAGCCGTGGCCGCTGAGCCTGCGCGTCCGGAGCCGGTGCTCCGCAACGGGAGAGTCCACAGCAGTGAGAAGCCCGCGTACCGCAAAAAAAAAAAAAAAAAAAAAAAAAAAAGACACATGCACCCCAATGTTCATTGCAGCACTATTTACAACAGCCAGGACATGGAAGCAACCTAAATGCCCATCGACAGACAAATGGATAAAGAAGATGTGGCACATATATACAATGGAATATTACTCAGCCATAAATAAGAACAAAACTGGGTCATTTGTAGAGACGTGGATGGACCTAGAGACTCATATAGAGAGTGAAGTCAGAAAGAGAAATACAAATATCATATATTAACGCATATATGTGGAATCTAGAAAATGGTACAGATGAACCCATTTGCAAAGCAGAAATAGAGACACAGATGTACAGAACAAACGTATGGACAGCAAGGGGGGAAAGTGGGGGGAGGGGTGGTGGGATGAATTGGGAGATTGGGATTGACATATATACACTAATATGTATAAAATAAATAACTAATAAGAACCTGCTATATAAAATATAAATAAAATTCAAAAAATAAAAAGCAACTCAGATTTCCCATTTTAGAATGTAGAATGCTAAAAAAGAGCATTGCTTCCTCCCTTACAGTAATGACGAACACCATACAATCTGCAAATTCACCCTGGTTCTTGAACCCAGCAGAGAGCTGAGGTTGCATAGCCAACTAACCCAAAATCTAAGGAGAAAAGGGACATAAGCACTTGTTTACCTGAGACAGACACTACTGGACAACAGTAAGAACTTAGCTAATATTTTAAAGTAATGGCTAAAGGCTGAGTGTGAGCTAACAAAACCTATCAAAACCCTGGAGGCCACAAACGAAAAGAGGAATTCACATTTACTCACAGGGTCTTCTCGAAGGAACTCACAGGAAGTTCACAAAAAAAAAAAAAACCCCAAACGGGAGACATGGTGGGAATCCGAGAAAGTGTCCCATGTGGTTCCCTGGAAAGGAGAACAGCAGCAATTACAGGAAAGGCACAAAACCCCACCTGGATCCTTCTTCCCTATTTCTCACATGAAACAAATATATCAACAAATCAGTTGTATATCCACATGCAAAAACACTCCAGAAAACACTTAAGACTCTTACCTCACCCCATTAAAATTAACTCAATATGGATCATAGATTTAAATGATATAAGAGCTAAAACAATATAACTTTTAAAAGAAACATGGAAGAAAATCTTTAGGACTTTGGATTAGGCAAAGATTTCTTAGATATAACAACAAAAGCATAATCCAGAAAGACATGATAAACTGATTTCATCAAAATTAAAAATTTCTGCTCTCCCAAAGACACCATTGAGAAAATGAAAAGACAAGCCACAGACTGGGAGTAAAGCAGTATACACTATTTGAACACAGGCTCTGATTAAAGATATATATTGTAAACCATGGGTAATCACTACCAAAAAAAAAAATTAAGGTATAAATAATAAGCCAATAGTGGGGATAAAATGGCCTCATTTTACAAAACACCTCAATCAATCCAAAAGAAAGAAGAAAGAATTAAAAGAAACAGAATAAAAGCAAATAGAAAATATCTGGCACAACGATATATTTTAACCCATTTTCATCAATAATTACATTAGGGCTTCCCTGGTGGCGCAGTGGTTGAGAGTCCGCCTGCCGATTCAGGGAACGCGGGTTCGTGCCCCGGTCCGGGAAGATCCCACGTGCTGCGGAGCGGCTGGGCCCATGAGCCATGGCCGCTGAGCCTGCGCGTCTGGAGCCTGTGCTCCGCAACGGGAGAGGCCACAACAGTGAGAGGCCCGCGTACCACACACACACACAAAAAATAATAATTACATTAAATGTTAACACCTTAAACACATCAATTAAAAGAGAAATTTTCAGGTAATCCAAGATCCAATTCTAAGCTGTTTATAAGAAAAAAAAATTTTTTTAAGTATGTAAGAAGGCTAAAAGAAAAATGATAAGATATATATAGACTTTGCAAACTTTAAAGAAAAACTGAGTAGCTATATCAAATAACTAAATTAACTGAAATAACTAAATTAATATCAGACAAATAATTTCAGAGCAAGAAATATTACCAGGAATAAAGGACAGTATATATCAATGAAGGGATCAATTTTTCAAGAAGAAATAATAATCCCCAATATATATATACCTAACAAAAGATCTTCAAAATGCATGAAGCAAACTGATAGAAATAAAAGGAGGGGGAAAAAAGCCACAATTCAACACCCCTCTGTCAGCAATGTAGAACAAGTAGGCAGAAAATTAATAAGGATATAAAAGACCTGAGCAACACTACGAACCAATTAGATGAGCTTAACATATATAGAATTCTCCATACAATAACAGAAAAATGCACACTCTTTTCAATTACACATGGAACATTCACCAAGATAAACCATACGCTGGACCATAATGCAAATATTAACAAATTTAAACAAACTGAAATATAAAATATGTTCTAGAAATACAACAGAATTAAACTAAGAAATCAATAATAGATATCTGGGAAATCCTCAAGTATTTTCAAATTAAAGAATACACTTACAAATAGCCCATGGGTCAAAGAAGAAATCACAAGGGAATGAGAAAATATTTTGAACCAAATGAAAATAAAAGCATGGCATTTCAAAATTCCCTCCAAGCAGTGCTTTGAGGGAAATTTATAGCATTGATGCTTATATTAGAAAGGAAAGCTTTGAATCAGTCTATGCCTCTATATTTAAAAACTATAAAATGTAGAGCAAGTTAAACTCAAAGCAAGAAGGAAGGAAATAATAATAAGGGTACAGAAGAAAATGAGAATAACAAAACTACAGAGAAAAATCAATGAAACCAAAAGCTGGATTGGGGAGGGGGCTGATCAATAAAAATTGATAAACCTAGCACAGACTGACCAAGAAAAAGAGAAGATAAAAATTACAAATATGAAGAAGAAAAGAAGGGACATCACTACAGGTACAGAAAGGATAAAAATGGAATACCAAGAACAACTCTATTCCCATAAATTCAACAACTTAGAGAAAATAAATTCTTTGAAAGGCACATGCCAAAGCTCACTCAAGAAGAAACAGATGATCTGAATAGTCCTAAATTTATTTAGTAAATAAAAATGTTTAGCTTAAAATCTTCCAACAAAGAAACCTTCAGGCCTAGTTAGCTGCATTGGTAAATTCTACCAAACATTCAAGGAAGAAATAGTACCAAATCTAAACTCCAGAGTATAGAAGAGAAAGGAATACTTCCTAACTCATTTAATGAGACCAGCAATAACCTGATACCAAACCCAGAAAAAAGCATTACAAGAAAGCCAAAGACCAACATGCCACATGAATATGGAAACAAAAATCATTAACAAAATACTAGGAAATCAAATCCAACAATATATAAAAAAGAGTAATACATCATGACAATATGGGGTTTATCCCAGGAAACTAATGTTGATTGAACATTTGAAAATCAATTACATAACTCACCATTTCTATAGTCTAAAGGAAAAAATACATATAATCACCTCAACAGATATGGAAAAAGCTTCTGATAAAATACACCATTCATTCATGATTTAAACACACACACACACACACACACACACACACACACACACAAACTCTGAGCAAACTAGAAACAGAAATTTTCTCAACCTGATAAAGGGCATCTACAAAAACCTACAATTATACTTAATGGTGAAAGACTGAATACTTTCCTCCTAAGATCATGAATAAGGCAAAGACGTCCATTCTCACTACTCCTGTTCAACACTGTACTGGAAGTCCTACTGCAATATGGCAAAACAAGCAAAAGGCCTACCGATTATAAAGTATTAAATAAAATTATTTCTATTCACAGAAAACAAGACTAAGTCGAAATACTCAGAGACTGGGAATTCCCTGGTGGTCAGTGGTTAGGACTCTGTGCTTTCACTACTGAGGGCCCAGGTTCAATCTCTGATCAGGGAACTAAGATCTCACAAGCCAGCATGGCCAAAAAAAAGGAGAAATACCCAGAGACTCTACTACAGTCTTATGACAAATTCAATTACCATAATTTGATAAAAATGTAAAAAAAAAAGAAAACTAGAAATCCGATCCCAATTCTTAGGAACTTAAAAATAGATTAGGAAAATATTTTCTATCAATCTAGATATAATCAAACTTTTTAATATTTCCTTTTGACTCAATGAAATTTACAAATAATCTCATAAGAAGCAACTGGTTGTAATACTTTAAAACAAGAAAGTAAAATAAGTGCAAAAAATTATATCATCTTAAATTTTACTTTAGAATGTAGTATCTTGAAATATCTCAATGTACAACTGCTTTTTACCCATTCTCACTAAACGACCATCATAAACAACAGTAAGAAAACTACTTGTTATCTATTCATCAAAAAAGTATCAAAATATATTAGTCTCTTAGATTGACATATTTTATAATTTCTCCTTTTCCTGGATTTAGGGATCCAAATGAATTACTACAATATCTACTCATTCAACATTCAAATCAATTAAAAAAGTAACAAGTTGGGCTTCTAAAGGGTTTTATAGAAGATACAGTTGGTCCTCCATATCTGCAATTTCCACATCGGCAGATTCAACCAACTGCGTACCTAAAATATTAAAAAAAACCCAAAAAAACAGGAAGTTCCAAAAAAGCAAAACTTGAATTTGCCTCGCACCAGCAACTATTTACATTGTGTTTACAACTATTTACATGGCATTTACATTGTATGAGTTATTATAAGTCATCTAGAGATGATTTAAAGTATATGGGAGAATGTGTGTAGGTTATTGCAAATACTGTACCATTTTATATGAGGGACTTAAGCATCCAAAGATTTTGATATTTTTGGGAGGTCCTGGATGACTGTAGTTATTTTAAACCCAACAACGTACATCATTCAGAAGTCATCAAATGACAGGATAGACTATATCCATCTTGATATAAAGTTTCTCACTAATTATGACTTAAATTTTAATTTAAATAAGGAATCATGCTACTTACTTTAAAATTCAGTACACACCTAAGTGTTTTGGCAGCAAAACCTTTAACTCTTTGGTCAGCAAACTAGCTTTTCAGTGATAATTTTTAGCTACTGTGACTTGGCTTGATGGACCCAAATTTAAAAGATAAAAGCAGGTATTAAATAACCATAACTGAATGTCAAGGTTTCTACTTTTTAAGGCATTCTGTTTTGATGGTGATTCACTCAACACTAGAAAAAAACAAGACCTCTATCAAAGTGATCCATAGTCAGTAAGTCTTAAATAAGAGTAAATATCTCAACTTGGAATAAACAACCATTGTCTGCCAATGTTTCTCATATTAAGATAATACAGCCAGTTGTAATGATTAAGATTAAAATATCAGAGCCCATGCTGTTGTAATATCTTTATATCCAAAAAGCTCAAAGAAAAAACTCTAGATTTTATATACTGAGTACAGAAGGTACTTGTTCTATGAAATGAACGTTATGGCATTATTAAAAGAGCATCATTCAGTATAAAACAAGCATACAAAAATACATACCAAAAAAAAACTGTCATAAAAATTGTACAAAAGCAAAGGTAACTTGGAATTTTTTATTTTAATAATAAAACAAGTTACAAAATTAGTTCAGGAAAGCTATAATAAATAGCACTATAGTCAAAAGGGAGTACCCAAAGTTTATGTGGGACTTGGGCTAAGGAGAACCTAATTCATCCCTTATAAGATATAAATCTATAATCTTAAAAAAAAAATGTAGTGTTCTTTAAAAGCCAAACAGATGCCAGACGCCTAGGTTTGAATTCCAACTCTACCACTTACTAACCCTATGACCTTGGGCAAGGTATTACCCATTTTGTGTCTCCATTTCCTCCTCTGTGAACTGGGAATAACAATCTTCATAGTTTTTGTAAGGATTAAATGAGTTAAAATGTCTGGTACGTAAAAAGGAATATAGAAGTACTACTATTCTACACATTTTCAAGAAATTATTTGTACATCTGACTCTTTTATAGCATCCCTGGCTTTACATAAAATATTAGAAAAATTGAAAGAAATACAGCATATAATCTTTTATGCTTATGTATAAATTGATACTTCTGTGAAATCTATCCTCCCTTCCCCACAAAAGGAATAAAACAGCATTATTAAAGTATTATTTTCTCCAAAAAGAAGTTTCAAAAAAATAAGGTCCTTGAAACTTATCCCTTTATCAAATGTAAATTATAGCTGCTCTGATAAAATGTTTTTAAGTTCAATAAAGTTTAGATAAGAAAAATGCTCTTAAATGGTAATCTGTTCCAGGATTTAATCACTTTGTAATCATGCGCATTTTCTAAGTGCTCACTGTTAAAGAACATTCTTCCCATGACCAGGTTTACCATGCATTACATCTAGCAAAGTAATCTTGGGAGTATGGAATACAAATTATTGCCTTAGAAAAGACACTGTTTATTCCATATATAAAGCTCAGAGAGTAGCTTTCAGAAAGATGGAAAGAAAGTAAATACACTGGCCACACAGTTGTTTGAGCTTTATTTTTATATGCATACATGTGTCAAATAAACCAAAAATTTCAAGATATAGAGTACAACATATCAAATGAAATCATTCAAAATTATTTTAATGTATACACAAATAGCAGTATAAGGTACACGTATATGATACATTAAGTAATTTGTTTTGAGGTTGTGAAAAGCAGTATTTTTGGTTTTAAAATTCTGATACCATTATCTATTACATTATTCAAGTAACATATATTTCAAAAGTTAAACTTTTTAAAAATAATAATTAACACATAACCCTAAGACAATCTGATGGATGAGCTGACTTTACCAAAATAGTGTTGTTCGATTCTTCTACAGAAAGCAAGAAGGTTGCTATAGTTTTTCACCTTCTCAGAAAGTTCATCATTGGTCAACTGTGTAGTAAGAATGGTGTAGAGATGGCCAAATACCAGTGCATCTAATTCAGTAGGCCTAAGACAAAAGCAGAAATGAGAGTAACATGAACAGTGTTTAACTTGTATGGTAGACTATATACTATTTTTAAAACACTTTATTCATCTATTTAAAAGAAAAAAAGTCATGTAAGCAATAAATCCTACCCCGACTTGATAGAATTTATTCTATTTTATTGGAGTTTCTGTTATATGAAAGAAAAAAAGATCTTTTAAACTATGATTTGCTAGTTGTGTGACTTGCTTTTTTTTTTTTCTTACAACTTTACTGGAGTATAATTGCTTCACAATGGTGTGTTAGTTTCTGCTTTATAACAAAGTGAATCAGTTATACATATACATCTGTTCCCATATCCCTTCCCTCTTGCGTCTCCCTCCCTCCCACCCTCCCTATCCCATCCCTCCAGGCGGTCACACAGCACCGATCTGATCTCCCTGTGCTATGCGGCTGCTTCCCACTAGTTATCTACCTTATGTTGGCAGTGTATATATGTCCATGCCTCTCTCTCGCTTTGTCACAGCTTACCCTTCCCCCTCCCCATATCCTCAAGCCCATTCTCTAGTAGGTCTGTGTCTTTATTCCTGTCTTACCCCTAGGTTCTTCAGGACATTTTTTTTCTTAAATTCCATATGTATGTGTTAGCATATGGTATTTGTCTTTCTCTTTCTGACTTACTTCACTCTGTATGACAGACTCTAGGTCTATCCACCTCATTACAAATGGCTCAATTTCGTTTCTTTTTATGGCTGAGTAATATTCCATTGTATATACGTGCCACATCTTCTTTATCCATTCATCTGATGATGGACACTTAGGTTGTTTCCATCTCCGGGCTATTGTAAATAGAGCTGCAATGAACATTGTGGTACATGACTCTTTTTGAATTATGGTTTTCTCAGGGTATATGTCCAGTAGTGGGATTGCTGGGTCATATGGTAGCTCTATTTGTAGCTTTTTAAGGAACCTCCATACTGTTCTCCATAGTGGCTGTACCAATTCACATTCCCACCAGCAGTGCAAGAGTGTTCCCTTTTCTCCACACCCTCTCCAGCATTTATTGTTTCTAGATTTTTTGATGATGGCCATTCTGACTGGTGTGAGATGATATCTCATTGTAGTTTTGATTTGCAATTCTCTAATGATTAATGATGTTGAGCATTCTTTCATGTGTTTGTTGGCAGTCTGTATAACTTCTTTGGAGAAATGTCTATTTAGGTCTTCTGCCCATTTTTGGATTGGGTTGTTTGTTTGTTTTGTTATTGAGCTGCATGAGCTGCTTATAAATTTTGGAGATTAATCCTTTGTCAGTTGCTTCATTTGCAAATATTTTCTCCCATTCTGAGGGCTGACTTTTGGTCCTGTTTATGGTTTCCTTTGCCGTGCAAAAGCTTTTAAGTTTCATTAGGTCCCATTTGTTTATTTTTGTTCTTATTTCCATTTCTCTAGGAGGTGGGTCAAAAAGGATCTTGCTGTGATTTATGTCATAGAGTGTTCTGCCTATATTTTCCTCTAAGAATTTGATAGTTTCTGGCCTTACATTTAGGTCTTTAATCCATTTTGAGCTTATTTTTGTGTATGGTGTTAGGGAGTGATCTAATCTCATACTTTTACATGTCCCTGTCCAGTTTTCCCAGCACCACTTATTGAAGAGGCTGTTCTTTCTCCACTGTACATTCCTGCCTCCTTTATCAAAGATAAGGTGACCATATGTGCGTGGGTTTATCTCTGGGCTTTCTATCCTGTTCCATTGATCTATCTTTCTGTTTTTGCGCCAGTACCATACTATCTTGATTACTGTAGCTTTGTAGTACAGTCTGAAGTCAGGGAGCCTGATTCCTCCAGCTCCATTTTTCTTTCTCAAGATTGCTTTGGCTATTCGGGGTCTTTTGTGTTTCCATACAAATTGTGAAATTTTTTGTTCCAGTTCTGTGAAAAGTGACTTGTTTTTTTAAATAGCATCATTTAACTGTGTTAAAATAATATTGGTGTAAAAAAAAAGAATGTCATACAAATGGAATTATATAGTATGTAACCTTAAAATAATAATAATATTGGTGTAAATGATCATATTCATCTTATTCATTGATTTATTCACTAAATATATACAACAGGTCTCCAGTGTGCCAGGAATTATGCCAGATGCTAAAGATATAAAAGCAAGAAAGATATTCTAAGACATGGACATAAAACATAAATTACCACTACACAATTTAGTAAGTGCTTTTGTAGATGCATAACCAAAATGCTGTCAAAGCAGAGGATTTCACTGTGGTGCTAGGAAAACAGAATACCACCTGATTACCTGATCATCATATTACAACATGATTTAATTTTAATTTTACCATTTTAAAAGTAAACTTAGCTTTCTGAAGGAGATGTAAGAATGGCTTCAACAAAATTTTTTCTATGTTTTTTTCCCTTTAATTATGTATTACTAACAAAAAGATTAAATTTATCTACCTTGCTACTAACGGTCTATAAATGGGACATCACCAATCTATATTACGTTAAAATAATTACAGTAGACCTTTGAACAACACTGGTTTGAGGGCTGCCCTGGTGGCGCAGCAGTTAAGAATCTACCTGCCAATGCAGGGGACACGGGTTCGAGCCCTTGTCTGGGAGGATCTCACATGCCGCGGAGCAACTAAGCCCGTGCACCACAACTAAGCCAGTGCACCACGCCTCTCTGAGCCTGCGCTCTAGAGCCGTGAGCCACAACTACTGAGCCCGTGCTCCACAGCAAGAGAAGCCACCACAATGAGAAGCCCACGCACTGCAACAAAGAGTAGCCCCCACTCGCTGCAACTAGAGAAAGCCTGTGCGTAGTGACAAAGACCCAATGCAGCCAAAAATAAATAAATTAATTAAAAAAAAATACTGGTTTGAACTGTGAAGGTCCACTTACACGCAGGTTTTTTTCAATAAATACGTACTAGAATACTACACAATCCAGGGTTGACTGAATCTGCAGATGCAGAACCACAGATGCAGAGGTCTGACTGTAAAGTTATACATGGATTTTCAGCTGCAGCAAAGGGTCAGCACCCTGAGCCCCCTCATTGTACTGTACTAGTACAATATTACTAAAAGGAGAAAATACCATCATTATTATGAACTAATTATTGCTGTCAGCCCTACAGTGAAAAAGTTACTGAGAAAGCACATTAGTCGACCTAAAATGTAAAAATATGTTGCAGTAATCTGGTTTGGCAAAATAGAATTGGGGGTCCGTCAAATCCTAATTCTGTTACTAGCTATGTGGCCTTGATCGCCACTGATGAATGACTTCTTCTAATAGTTGCATGGGGCTTCCCTGGTGGCACAGTGGTTAAGAGTCCGCCTGCCGATGCAGGGGACACGGGTTCGTGCCCCGGTCTGGGAAGATCCCACATGCTGCGGAGCGGCTAGGCCCGTGAGCCATGGCCGCTAAGCCTGCGCGTCCAGAGCCTGTGCTCCACAACGGGAGAGGCCACAACAGTGAGAGGCCCATGTACCGCAAAAAAATAAAAAATAAAAAATAAATAGTTGTATGGCTTTGTATCTCTTCATGCCACTAATTCCTAAAATATTTATCTCCAATCTGAGTCTCTCCCCTAAAGTCCAGAATCATACATTCAAAGGCCTATATAACAATTCCACTTGAATGTTGAATAAGCATCTCAAACCTGCTTGTCCCCTCATCTTCCCAAAATAAAAGTCACCACTACCCACCACCTGTTCAAGCCAAAAATCTGAGTTACTCTTCAGTCCTCTTTTTCTCTTACCCTCCCATATCCATTAGCAAGCCTGGTGAGACACAACCACCAAAAATGCCACCACTTATCTATATCTCCTCCAAGCATAAAACATTGGAATGAATTTCCACTCCTCTTACACTAACATGCCAAACTCCTTATCCAAAACATACAAATCTTAGATGATCTGGCTCCTGCTTACCTCTTCAGCCTCATCTCCTACCATTTTCTACACACAACCATAAATGGTTTTGCTTTTTCCATATGAACATAAACTCTAGCCAATCTTAGGGCCTTGACCCAACTATTCCTGCTGCCTGGAACACCCTGCCCTTGACTTCATACTGCTGGCTCCTCCTTGTTTTTCAGAATACAACTTAAATGTCACATCTTAGTTTGAGTGGTCAGCATCCCCTGACCACTCAATCTAAAGTGGACATAGGGGGCTTCCCTGGTGGCGCAGTGGTTGAGAGTCCGCCTGCCGATGCAGGGGACATGGGTTCGTGCCCCGGTCCGGGAGGATCCCACGTGCCGCGGAGCGGCTGGGCCCGTGAGCCATGGCTTTGCTGAGTCTGGGTGTCCGGAGCCTGTGCTCTGCAACGGCAGAGGCCACAACAGTGAGAGGCCCACGTACCACCAAAAAAAAAAAAAACAAACAAATAAAGTGGACATATAGCCGCTTATTGTGATGTGATTCTATTTTAATTCTCTATATGACACTTAAAACTATCTAATATTTGTTTTTAATTAACTGTCTATCTCTTTCTACCAGGACATTGTCTACTTGTTTCCTGCTGTGTCCCCAACACCTGGAACAATGCCTGGCCCAAAGCAGGTTCTCAATAAATATGTGTTTAATGAATCGATAAAAAGGTGAAGTACTTCTCATACCATACTATAACTGTTTACTTAATGTTTCCCCTATTATACTCTAAGTTCTCTAAAGATAACACTGCATATATCTTTATAACCCCAGTTCTTAGCAGAGTATCTATGGAACTGAATGGTTATTTGCTGAATGAATACATGAAAGAGAAAAGAAAGTATCCTGCCTAAGTTGTATAGGATATTTAATTTTTCAATAGTAGTTATTCACATTCTTCCAAAGCCTTCCCTCTTTTGACACATTCATGAAGTACTAATCAAAGTCAAATGTGCAATTTATGGACATGTTTAAGAGGGCAGTCAATAGGATAGTTTAAAAAAATCACAAGTGTCCTGGGACTTAATAGCACCATGATCCTAGCATTACAGATGAAGAATCAATAACAAATGGATACCTGAAAAAAACCAAGGATGTAGAAGGTGGATAAATATTGAGCTGAGGCACTTTGTGAGAAGTAATATAAACACCAACTCTTCCAGATCCCTAAACATATTTCTTAAAACGTGTATCTTACCAATTTAGGATTTATTTCCTTAATCCTTATTTAGGATTAACTACCCTCTGCTTCTTATACTAGAGCCTAAAAAAAGGTGAATATATTCTCTGATGCAACTTCCAGTAGGGTACATGGGCATCTTTTATCAATAAGTGAAGGTTCTGAATGAGCTCAGGTATGAAGGTATGTTCAAACCAGAGTAGTCTAGAAGTACCCCTGAAGTGGTCAAAATATTATTTGCTTCAAATATACATCCACATAACTCAAAAGGTGCTGAATTATGTAGGGTAATGAGCATACAAAAACTGATCTTATGTTACCTAAAGATAGCAACTTCGTGACAAATTACTTTTAGAACATCTAACAGGAAGTAGAATACACTACACTAAATCAAACAAAACACACACATAACTTAATGAATATTTTTTGTAATCCTTACAAATTTCAGCAACTACTTATATTAGTTGACTCTGACATATATGTTATCAATTCCCACAATTCTTTCTTTTTAAAAAGTACACTGTGGGCATCCCTGGTGGCGCAGTGGTTAGGAATCCACCTGCCAATGCAGGGAACACAGGTTCGAGCCCTGGTCCGGGAGGATCCCACATGCCGCGGAGCAACTAAGGCTGTGCGCCAGAACTACTGAGCCTGCGCTCTAGAGCCCATGAGCCACAACTACTGAGCCCGCGTGCCACAACTACTGAAGCCCACGCGCCTAGAGCCCGTGCTCTGCAACAAGAGAAACCACTGCAATGAGAAGCCCACACACCGCAACAAAGAGTAGCTCTCCAATCGCCCCAACTAGAGAAAGCCCGCACGCAGCAACAGAGACCCAACACAGCCAAAAATAAATTAAAAAAAAAAAAAAGTACACTGTGGTAGTGGGGACACAACTGTATACCACTGCTAAAACTCACAGAACTATACACATAAAAGCGTCAATTTTACTTTTTGTAAATTATGCCACAATAAACCTGACTTTTTAAAAAAGCAATAAGCTCAGAAAAATATTTGCAACTCCTATGAGACAAGGACAAAAAATTACACTTTAGCCAATACTTCCACTGAATTGTTTAATCAAGCCAAGATTTCATGTACCTCCAGTTTTAATTACCTTTTCTATACAATATGGAGATAAAACATAACATTTCCACCCTTCTGCTTACTAAGTAGTTTGTAGATTGTAATTTGGATATAGATAGCAACTCTCCTCCTAAGACCTTCAACGTCTTTCACATTGTTGCCTTCTCATCTTGCATTATCATTCTTTCCACATTTCTGTTGGTTACCTACTATTCTTTTTTTTTCCAGTTTTATTGACAAATAATTAACATACATCACTGTGTAAGTTTAAGGTGTAGAACATGATGGTTTGATTTACATAATTACATATATTGTAAAATTGTTGCCACAATAGGTTCAGCTAACATCCACCGATTATCTACTATTCTTTCATTTGAATATCAAAATAAAAACAGTACCATAAAATGCGAATGTTTTCCTAACCTTTCCCACTAAAAATTTTTTTGTACTTATCTTTTTCATTTTCTTCAATTATTATGGTTCCACATTTCTTTCTCTCTTTCTGATACGTTTCACAGTCTAGTTTCAAACACATTAATTTTGTCTGAATGTTCCCTAATTTTTCTTTCCCATTATACTACTAACTTGTCATTTCTTCATACTAACATAAATAATCTACATATCCTTTCTTTATATATCAATCACTGATCTTTAGGACTATCATTCAAATTTGTAAATCAAGCCCCTTGCCATCAACTTTGCTATATTTTGCTTTTGGATATTTTGAGCAATTTCCCCTTAATTTTCTTAACTAGTGATTTCTCAATTGAATAAACTTCAGTGAAATCCCATTACCCCCTGAAATTTTTCTTAAGGTTCCCAAGTATAATTTTTGCATCATTTCTTCAAAATACCTTCCTATCCGTATATGAAGGTATATTTTCAAATTTTACCATTTACTTAATGGTTAATAGCAGTATTTTTTCTTTTTCAAACCTAACTCCTTTTCCAATTTCTCATTCAATTTAATCTAGTCTTAACCAATATTTACTGAGCTTCCTCTAACAGGTTTTGTTTGGAAAACACAAACCCTCAAGGAGCTCATAAATGCTTTGGAGTAGTATTAACTCTTTCTATCCTGATTACATTTAGAAAAATTATTTTTTTCTTCTTCTTCCCCTTTATTAAAAAGGTAATATGAAAATATCACTTCAAGAAAAGTTTTAGTTTTTTATTCCAAATCCACTCACCAGGTGAAAGGGAATAAATTACCCAGTCTTTGTATAGGTGTCTTAACAGATATCACATCAGCAAGATCACAGATACAACAGATAACACAGATTTTGTTTGAGTTGCATTTTAGAAATATGATTTAAATATTTAAAAGCTACCAACTATATATTATGAAGGATAAAAAGGACAATTGTTAGTAAGTATCTACTTTGTATTATTTCTAATTTTTTTCAAATTCACTTTCCTTTTTCCTTTCCACCATTTAGCTTCTTTGTCCTCTTTTCCCAATTACTATTCTTGCTGCAAGATCTCCCTCAACTATCTTTCCCTTTCTCTCATCAAGGAAAGCTACTGAGTTTCTTTCATGAGGCCTCTCAACACGTCTAGTAGGTAAGCTAGAAGAAAAGCTGATTCTAATTTTAGTGGGTAAGGAGAGGATACACAGGGAAATAAATTTTAATATTAAACAACTGGGTAAAATTAAAATTAAAAATTGAAACTATTCTATACTTCAATCATAAAAATGTGTATCTAAATCTCATATAAGGTAAAATTATTTCAAAAACCTACATCTTAATACCAGTTCAACAGTTTCTCAATTGTTTTTGTACCTATTCTAAATTTTGAATTTTTCATTACAAGTTTAAAAATAATTATACCCGAGCTGATCTCCCTGGGCTATGCAGTTGCTTCCTACTAGCTATCTATTTTACATTTGGTAGTGTAAAATAGCTCGGTGCTTTGTGACCACCTAGAGGGGTGGGATAGGGAAGATGGGAGGGAGATGCAAGAGTGAGGAGATATGGGGATATATGTATATGTATAGCTGATTCACTTTGTTATAAAGCAGAAACTAACACACCATTGTAAAGCAATTATACTCCAATAAAGTTGTTAAAAATAATAATTATACCCTTATGAAGAAAAAAATTTTTTGATATTTCCACTGAATCACATGCCAAATGATACCTGGTTACTAACTCTTTGACACTGAGTTTCAATGAGGAGAAAAATAAGTTAGATCTATTATCCTGGCTTCCCATGGAGACAGGGTGCATAACAAAACTAACTCCTAAAACAGAGTGATGCACTTCAAACAATAAAATGCACCCCTTCTGAGCTTTTCAGCTCCTAAGAATTCCTATATCAGAAAGAAAGGGGACTACATAATACTAACATTTTTTTTTTTTTTTTTTTTTTTGCTGTACGCGGGCCTCTCACTGCTGTGGCCTCTCCCGTTGCGGAGCACAGGCTCCGGACACACAGGCTCCGCGGCCATGGCTCGCGGGCCCAGCCGCTCCGCGGCATGTGGGATCTTCCGGGATAGGGGCACGAACCCGTGTCCCCTGCATCGGCAGGCGGACTCTCAACCACTGCGCCACCAGGGAAGCCCAATACTAACATTTTGATACCTTTCTTTTGTATTGGAGACTAAACAACTAGAATCAGCATAGAAAACATCACTAGAAATAAGAACATAGCTGTAGAAACTTTACCTACCAGGATTTCATGGTTTGAACTCTATGACCTTTCTGCTTCAAAGATCAACAGAGCCCAATTTTATTTTAATATCAGTTATATAGCACATACATTAATATAACTTTAATATTTCCAAGCTATCATCATAGTCATTTTTGCTACAAATATTAATATCTCTACCAAAAGATGTTTGATATAGCTATAGATGAATGCCTATGAAGATGTAATATATAATAGTAAATAAACCTTTTAAAAAATTATCAATCCAGGCTGGGCCCGTGAGCCATGGCCGTTGAGCCTGCGCGTCCGGAGCCTGTGCTCCGCAACGGGAGAGGCCACAGCAGTGAGAGGCCCGCGTACCACAAAAAAAAAAAAAAAAAAAATCAATCTAAAAGTCAAGACACTTTTATCTCTCTTAAGAGAAATAAAAAGATTAGAAGATAAAAAGATAAAAAGCCAAGAAAAGATTAGAATTCTAAGCAAACCAATGAGGTTAAACTGCTAATTTAAACACATCTTAAACTGGATCACAGGATAGCTGATTCTGATATACTAAAATTGTAACTTTAAAAAAAAAAGGAAAATTCATTCTTTGCCTACGTTAAATATTATTTTCCAAATTACAAAAAATTCTGTCTTAATAAAACATGAATTACTCAATTTACATATATACACATACATATATTTATCTATATCCTTCACAATTATTTCTATGCTTTACAAATATTTTCATTAAATTTTAAAAGAAAAGTTCAAATAATGCTTGTCCATCCAACAGTATTTTTTACAGTTTAGTTTTATTCACTTTTCTAGTCCTCAGGGTATCATCCTATACAGACAGGTATGGCTACACTTCATGTTTTAATAGTAGTTTGCAAGCTCAGATTTTGTTAAGATGTCATAGCTCCATACAAAGCACCTTGAACTACCTCTAGTAGAACCTCTATGATATCATACAATAATGACTGGTTTACATTGTCTACCCTCAGGAGAAAATTCTTAATAGCTAGCACTGCATTTTAGAAATCTTGGTCTCCCAGAAACTAGTGCTATGCCTGACACCCAAGAAATTAAATGGTTAATGAATGCAAAAATGAACTTTAATATAACTAAATCTTTTCATAAATATTTCTTGATAAAACAATTCCTCTATGATAAAATGTTTGATACGACATGTATGATAAAATAATAATATAGAAAAGAAACTAACTAAAAAGAATAAATTCTTACTGCTTATTGAAGAAATACGGTTGTGTTCCCAGTCTTTGAGAAAGAGCTTGACAGCACTGGTCTACATCTTCTAAGACCTAACACAAGCAACAGACCCCAGAGAAAAATATTTAAATTAGCAAAGCAATAAAATGTGTCTAAAACTTAATATGTATCATAGTTTATAATAAAAATATAAATTTAGGTAACCATTTATAGTATATTTAAATCAGACTATAGACCACATAGAGAACATACGTAATAATTTCTATACAAGAAACAGGAAGAAAATTTGAGAGCAAATTTCCTTTAAATACAAGTACATTTAAGTTACTTATAAGGATTATGATCAAGAAAGTTTTTATCTCAAAACTCTACTCCCTACAAAAATGTTTTCCTGAATCCATATAATCAAATGACTTCACATGTATTAAAAAATCTGCTTCATAAAGATGACACTGCTGACCTACCATGAGTAAAAATCATTTGAATTGTTTCCCCACTAGTGGAAATAGATTTTATTTACTCCATCCCTATTCATTTACCCAATCCCCCTTGTGGCCAATGGCACACATCAATGAGCTGGCTGACTAGGACTAGGGGTATCCTTGAAAAAGAGACATTAATTAGCTTAATGATGCTCAAAGTCATGACCTTGATAAGATATATATTTTTATAATTTTGCTACTTCAGTAAATTTAAGACCAAAGAAAAGCAGGTATATTAGGCACTGCATCTAACAGGGTTGGGTTTTTCTTTTTAAGCCCTGATGCTGTAGATCTATATTTATTGGCATAAAAAAATGTCCACAATGTATTGCTGAATGGATAAAAAAAAATTAGGTTATAGAGTGGCAGGTATACTATGACCCCATTTAAAGAAAATGTTACTAAGAGACACCTAGGGCTTCCCTGGTGGCGCAGTGGTTGAGAGTCCGCCTGCCGATGCAGGGGACACAGGTTCATGCCCCGGTCCGGGAAGATTCCATGTGCCGCGGAGCGGCTGGGCCCGTGAGCCATGGCCGCTGAGCCTGCGCGTCCGGAGCCTGTGCTCCGCAACGGGAGAGGCCACAACAGTGAGAGGCCCACGTATGGCAAAAAAAAAAGAGACACCTAGAAGAATGTTCTCCATATAGTTATTAACAGTGGCAATTTCTAGATGGTAGGATTCCAGCCAACTTTTATTCCGTTTTTGAAGTTTTCAGTATTATGTAATTTGTTTTACAATAAGCATGTGTGATTTTTATAAAACAAAAAAGTACTTCATGTCAGAGAAAATAAGAACAAATGTTTTGTTAATTTTTTTTTTATTATGTTGGGAGTTTTTTTTTTTTTTTGGCTGTGCCACGCAGCATGTGGGATCTTAGTTCCCCCACCTGGGATGGAACAGGCGCCCCCTGCATTGGAAGCGCAGAGTCTTAACCACTGGACCGCCAGGAAGTCCCCTGGGATTCTTTTTAAAGGACCAACAATTAAAAATCTTTTTTCTTTATGTATTAAAGTTGAGGGTTTTATCAACTTCAATCTGAACTGACCTGGTCCAGAGTCTTGTTACCCCATCCAATAGCTTTCATCTTACGTTTGACTTCCCACTGTTTCTGATAGGCCAAAATATGATTCAGAGGCCAAGGGTAAGGAGATCCATACCTAGCATGAGTGATCTAAAGCAAAAAGATTATGTTAAAAACATGATTCTAAAGACATAGCCTGTTTTCACAAATAAAATTCTAAGGGAAATATATTTCCAGAGACCACAAACAGAGCAATCTGAAAAAATAAAATAAAACAAAACATAGCTTGCAATCTAAAAATTAAAATTTTAAACCACTCCCTTTAAAAATATATAAACTTTCACATACTCTGCAACCAGTTATATCAATGACACACAGCTTCCCTAAAATGTATGTGCAAGCAAAATTAAAGTGAAAAACTATATCACTAATGGTATAAACCACAATGTTTCATTTATGAGCAGGGACTTATGATTCTGAGCAAAAGTGTTTTTTCATTAAATTTTAATTAAGATAAATGTTGCAGAACCACTCACCTCCCCTACAGTAGCTTCATCACACCACTGAAGATACAACTAGGAAAAAAAAAAACAGTCACCAAAACTTTAAAGTATCAAAGAGAAAATGGATAAAGAAAGTTATTTCTTGCCAGGGTAATTTTTTATAAGCCAACATCATAAAAGTCACATATGTGAGGGTTGTTTTTGGTTTTTCTTGGCTAATGTTGCTACATAGAATTATTAAACTTAACGGTGGTACCTATAAAAATATTTCTTATTCATAGAATACATCTCTAAATGCCAGTAAGGTATTTTACAGATACCATTTAAGAGAATTTCACAAGACCAAAATAAAATAATAGTGGGCAAGAGTCACTCCTGTTTACAAACAGAAAAACTAGAAATGATAATATCAGGCAACTTGTTCAAAGATAATGATCAAATAATTTGGGTAACCACACTAGCCCTAGAATTTGCTTGACTGTTTTCCTATTTTTCAGTAACTTTAACATAACCCATAAGAAAGATGATCTTTTATGAGAGAAAAAGCTTATTTTCAAGGCCTATTATCTTCTATTGTACCTCTGCAGTCAACAGCATATTGTTGACTAATTCCATGTAGGCTTTCATTTCTGCTTTTTGGACTTCATCCAGCCCATCACTAAGAGAATGGCCCTAAAGGGAATTTAAAAAACTTTAAAAGAGCATCATATTAAATATACAAAAACTTTCAGTTATCTTACTACCAAGTAATACAACATCAATGTTTTACTGCAAATGTTCAATGGATTAATTTCCAAAATGCCCCCTAAAACATAATTATTTTATGTGAAAAAATAATACTTTGCTATCACTACAAAATATTAATAAGAAGTATTTACTTGTCATTATAAAAACGTATCTTTCAAGAGACAAAATTACATTATTATTTCACAAAAGAAGAAAACAACGATGGTCAGTAAACCTTGTTTTTTTTAAGAGACTAACCTTTTTAGTAATAAAATAAATTCCAAAGATTGACATGTGTTACTTATAAAGTGGTCAAAGATTTTTTAAAATATTATTAGTAAAGGATAGGGAAATAGACACTAATTTTTAAATTCTAATACAGTATAGTAATGAGTAGATGCATAAAATAGTATAAGCTGTAGTTGTAAGATTTTTTAAATGCATACCCTATAACACTGTATTATCACTCTTAGGAATTTATCCTAAGGAGATAATTTAACAAGTATACAAAGGTGTATATACAAGAATATTTGTATTAGCACTCAATAACAGCAGAAAATTGGCAACAACTTCAGTGTCCATCAATAAAGACTTAAATAAATAAATTATGATACATCCATATGATGGAATATTATACAACAATTTAAAAGGATAACATATATTTATAGTCATTAAATGGGAGAATTTCCAAACACATTGATGATTTTAAAAGGCAGGTTGCAAAATAATACATAACAGTATGACCTGTATTTTTCTATATATGCAAAAAACAATTCTGGAAGCACGTTCCCCAAAATGTTAATGGAGGTTGTTCTTTGATAACTATTAAAATCTAAACTGAATAATAATTCAAATGGGTAAGTTAGTATTGATACATTCAACTTTTAAACATATTCTATAACTCCCTTCTCAAAGGTTAACCTGATATTTTACAACAATGAAGAGTTTTCATTTGTGACCAAAATTCTCATAAGCATGAGTTAGAAAATTATCTATCACTTTGTAAAGATCAAATGGCCCCTTTTGCCATTGACTTACATTATGGGGGAAAAAAAACTTACTCTTTAGAAATATTTCTCTGGTAGTTTATATCAGCATTTTGTAAAACTAGGTTAAAATCAACGTAAATGTTACAACACCCTAAAGAATGATGAATGACTTATTTAAAAGTAACTGTGATCAAATGCATTTAATATCTTTTCTATTACCTTGGCTTTAACGAATTGGACTATTGGACCAAGTTCCGATACTACTTGATTTCCTACGTGAATAAAAGGTACTTTACCTGTTGAGGGAGAAAAAAAATGTGAAAACACTCTCCATAAATTAAAGTTTGTGCTAAAAAGGAAATCAACACAAAACTGGGATATGTTTTATTAATACACAATTTCCTAACACTATGACTTTTGAAAATTATAGTTAAATGCGTATGTTAAATTCTAAAAATTTTTAAACATTAATTACTAATTTTAAAACAAAAGAAAAAAACAAGGAGATTCATTTCTAGAGTTCTTATATGTAATAACAGATCACAATATTCCCTTTTCAGAGCTAACACTAATAAATCACTATATAGCAGTAAATACTAATTATTCAAATTATATGAAACAAGCCTAGTCATTGGTTCATGACCACTGACAGATCCGAAAAAATTAAACTGGGCCTTCTCTTCAGAGTACAATGTATCAATCTACATTTAAGCTACATTTATGAAGCTTTTTTTTTTTTTTTTTTACATCTACTACTTTCAAATCTCAGGTACCCATTCAGATCAATTGTTTAAGCACATAATGGTGCATTAATAAATGTATCTGACTCAAAAATATCAGGAATTAATAACAATCTTTGAAGGTATGCTAGCTTATGAATTATAATACAAAGTATGCTCTTAACACATGTGGGGAAAAAAGAAGTAGTATGCTTACAAAAACTGGTTTCCCTAAATAAATGCCACATTAAAAAAGTAATATTTCATTTTTTAAATACTAATAATAGATGAAATTATCAGAGATGACGATCTCCAAATAGCAATAAAGTCTACTTCAAATGCTAGAGGATGAAACTTTGTCAGACCTAGTTCAAATAGAGTTCACACTAACAGCAGGCTTCTTCGTGGTCCTTTTCAACAGATTCACTCCTCTCTGGCTTAGACAGCCTGAGGGTAATGGTTTAGGTGCACAGCACCAACAAAAGCTTCATGTGCGTCCACAGGACATTACAAAGGAAAGGCAGGCCTTTTGGAATACAACTCAACAGAGGTATTTAGAAGACATTTCCATTTACCAATATAAAAACACTGAATTCTGCATTCCTTTTTTCTACCGCTTTATAAATCTTTCAAAAGAGAAAAAATTTTCTTATCTGCATTAAGAATTAGATCATACTCTTTTTTAACTTGGGATAATATCTTTGTAACTACTATACTGATAGAAATAATGCAGGTCCTCTGAGATAATATGACCAGAGAATGAAAACTATTTGTGAATGAATGTCTAGACTGAAAAGTATTTTCTGGTGGTACATTTTGAGATCAAAGTATATTTCTCATTTTCATTATCCAGTTTGGAGTTCTTGGAAGACAGAGTTTATACTGGCATACCTTGTCTTATTGTACTTGGCTTTATTGTGCTTTGCAGATATTGCGTGTTTTTACAAACGGAAGGTATGTGGCAACCCCGAATTGAGTGAGTGTATTGGTGCCATTTTTCCAACAGCATTTGCTTACTTTATGTCTCTGTATCACATTTTGGTAATTTTCACAATACCTCAAACATTTTCATTATTATTATATTTGTTATAAATATAAAACTTTAAAGGATGAGGAGTTGCTTCTTATGGATGAGCAAAGAAAGTGGTTTCTTGAAATAAAATCTACTCTTAGTGAAGATGCTGTGAAGACTGTTCAAATGACAACAAAGGATTTAGAATATTATATAAACTTAGCTTATAAAACAGCACCAGGGTTTGAGAGGATTGAGTCCAATTCTGAAAGACGTTCTACTGTGGGTAAAATGCTATCAAACAGCATTGCATGCTACAGAGAAATCGTTTGTGAAAGGAAGAGTCAATCAAAGAGGCAAACTTCAATGCTGTCTTATTTTAAGAAATGGCCAGGGACTTCCCTGGTGGCACAGTGGTTGAGAATCCGCCTGCCAATGCAGGGGACACGGGTTAAAGCCCTGGTCCGGGAAGATCCCACATGCTGCGGAGCAACTGAGCCTGTGCGCCACAGCTACTGAGCCTGCACTCTAGAGCCCGTGCTCCGCAACAAGGGAAGCCACTGCAATGAGAAGCCCACACACCACAATGAAGAGCGGTCCCCGCTGACCACAACTGGAGGGAGCCCGCGGACAGCAACGAAGACCCAACGCAGCAATCAATCAATCAATCAATCAATGAGTGAATGAATGAATGAATGAATGAATGAAACAATAAGAAATGGCCAGAGCCACCCCAACCTTCAGCAACCACCGCCCTGATCAACCAGCAGCCATCAATATGGAGGTAAGACCCTCCGCCAGCAAAAAGGTTTTGACTCACTGAAGGCTCAGATGATGGTTAGCATTTTTTAGCAATAAAATATTTCTAACGGAGATCTGTATAGTGTTTTTTTAGCCACAATGTTATTTCACACTTAACAGACTACAGTATAGTGTAAACATAACTTTTATATGCATCGGGAAACCAAAAAAAATCCATGTGACTCATTTTATTGCGATATTCGCTTTACTGTGGTGGTCTGGAACCAAACCCCACAGTATCTCAAGGTACGCCTGTATTTTATTTCTTTTCTTAAAAATACTATGAGCATTGTAGATTCTGAAGCAGGGAAGCAGTGTGGGTAGTCAAATGAATACTCATATATCTCTAAATGCAAAGAAATAAATACAAATCAAGGCAACAAGGGACTTACCTGGTGGCGCAGTGGATAAGAATCCACCTGCCAATGCAGGGGACACGGGTTTGAGCCCTGGTCCAGGAAGATCTCACATGCCATGGAGCAACTAAGTCCGTATTCCACAACTACTGAGCCTGCGCTCTAGAGCCCGCAAACCACAAATACTGAGCCTGCGTGCCACAACTACTGAAGCTCAGGTGCCTAAAGCCCATGCTCCGCAACAAGAGAAACCACCACAATGAGAAGCCCGCGCACTGCAATGAAGAGTAGCCCCTGCTCGCCACAACTAGAGAAAGCCCGTGCACAGCAACGAAGACCCAACACAGCCCCCAAAATTAATTAATTAATTAATTTTTTAAAAAAATCAAGGCAACAAATTAGAAGTAAATAATGTTTTCTGTCACTAGCCTGACTTAAGGTGGAGCCAGTGTTATATCCTTATTATTGGAGGTGATCAGGCAAAAGCAGAGTGAGACAGTTATCCTCTGGCACCAAAGGTCATAAAAAAAAAAACCCAAAGGCCCTGCTTCTCATTTTAGGCAGAATAATCATTTTTGGAACTTTTATATTTAAAGAAAGCAAGATGTTGCCAAGCAAGTTTATTTATTCAGAGAGTATTAGAAATAGAAAGGACCTTGGATGGCATCTAATACAACCACCTCATATTACAGATGAAGTCACTGAGGCTCAAAGAAAAGTGAAATTTCCCAGGAAAACTGTTAACATGTGACAAAGTCACAGAAGGGTTAGACTAAAAATTTCCTAACTCTTAGCCAAGCGGTCTTCTGACTATTCCATGATGTTCTCTGCTTTAAAAATCTACCAACAACCAGATCAAACAAGCAAATAAAATATAACACATTCCCATGGTCACCCAAATCATATGATGAAAGAAATACTAGAGACAATGAAATTTAAATACCTTAATAGAAAGTGCCATTTTCATCTACCTATAGGAGACTTCTCCTATGCATATATGTATATATGCATGTATTGTAGTCTCTATAATATTTATGTTTGTCTTTCCTAGAATCTATAAAGATGGATAACTACCTAGGTAATACTACATATAGTACATTCATTTTAGGAAATAGGTGGATAAGCTATATGGCTTCTCCTTGATTTGTCAAAGATATTAACTTTAGTATTAGATTACTAACCTTTTTATATGTATATCTACACTCTTTGTATGACTACACAGAGGAAAAAGATGGACAGAACCCAATATAATTCATTTCAGCAGAATTCAATAAAGTTTATAAAACCTATGTATAAATTTAAAGCAAAATGATTCAATTAATAGCCTTCAATAATCTAAAAGATGTGTATGTTTATAAGTCTAAAAATTCATTTATTGAAACATTTTTAAAATGTATATTCATAAACCTATAAATGTAGAGGTATTCATATAGAATTTTCAGTGTGTATAGAGAGGGTGTCTTCACAGCTGTTGACAATTATTATCACCCTTAAGAGTTTATGATGAAAAAAATGTCATTTCTAACGATCCAAGTCATTCCTAAATTATCACCACAAGAAAGAGATCGATAAATGTCTCCCTAAAAAGCAATGTAACACACTTATACCAATCAGTTATATTTAATGAATTTATTCATAAAGCAGTGGTTCTATATGTTATTATTGCTCCAGCAAAATGACAATTATAATAACCCATACCAATTCTATTTATTTATCAGATTTGGTGGCACTATATTTTTATATTAAAAATTACCTGGATCATATTTATCTAAAACTGTACCTTAATCTACTAATACATGATACACAGAAAAGGCAATACTAATTATAAAAAATAGCAGAAAGGCTAAAACCTTATTAAGAAAAAGTACCTTAAAAACTTAAAATGAAACAAAAAGAATCAGAAACCAAAGACATTCAGATCTATGACATGTTAATTTAATTATTCCACAATCTCTCTTCTTCCATTGGCATAATGGGAGAATACAATTTAGAGAAGTGTATTTAATAATAAATGGATTCACATATTAAAATTTGTTTTCTGAAGAAGGAACAGTCTTACGTAAATAAGACTGGGGGAAATCTGAGATTATGTATTTTCTTAACATTTACTATTTGAAACAATTCCCCTAACTTTCCAGTAAACACCTCTGACCACAGAGTTGAAATGAGTAGACACGTCACCCCAAGACTGTCAAGTTTGCAACTGTAACTTTATAGAATGGGAAAATTCTTCAAAGGGTAAACAAAAAATATAGGCATTTAAAAAATCTAGGTACAAACTGGACTATCACTGCAATTTTATCAATGCAGAATATTAACAGAGAAGAAAAACAAAACTAAAAAACACTTACCAGATGGAGACATATATTCTGCATTTGCCCTGCAAACCACTTTGACGGGCAGATTACACATCTGCAAAAAGGCCTGTCAACCAAGAGAAGTCTACAGTAAGTCTAGTGAAAGTATATGCATATTCAAACACAACTTTTCATTTATTTCTTTTCTAAACTTAAGTAATAGCTCAGGAAAAGAAAAAGAATGAATCAACTTAAAGTGAAAGATTCGTACTCTTTCAAAAATAAAATGTCATTTCAATACTAAAAATCAATATGACTTAGACACCAGTAAATGTATAAAACTTAAAGCGTTTATACACACAAATGTAAATTATCCACTTATTTTACTGCATTAGTTTATGTAAGTCAGCAATACTGTATATTTATTTAATTTTCTTTAACAGATGACTAAAGTCCAAACTTTATAAGCTAACTAACTTCCACTACTCTTTACAGAATCCTTATCTTTCCTGTCTTAGGGGAAAACTCTCAAAATGTTATTTTTACTACTTCAAAGTTCTCTCCAATAATACTTAACATCCTAATGTGTAGCTTTCATGCTTATTAACTCACTTTTTAAAGATACAGAATTGTTTATTTTTACTTTCTTTATAGCAACAAAAATTTTATAAGTGACTTAATTGTCTAACAATAGGGAACTGTTAAATTATTTATGGTAAATGCAAACCATATAATTTTATACAACAATTTTTAAAAATCATTAATTATATCTTCACACATGACTGCCTGAAATAAGAACTTTATTTCCAAAGCTTCCTTCCAACTGGGTGTGACCAATGTCTAAATTCTGGCCAACGGGACTCAAAGTTCTGGGCAACTGCTCAGGAAGTTTCTTTAAAAAGAAAAGATATGACCTCTCCTCTTTTTCCTTCTTGCTGACTAGAATGTGAAAAAAATGATTTACAGCCACCATAGCCAAACTGAATCACAGTAGAAGCTGAGTGTTGAAGACGGTAGAGCAACAAGAAGAGGCAAGAAGCCTAAGTTTTTGATAATCATTCAGTCCCAAACCTGGATTACTTGTATTAAAAAAAGAAAGAAAGAAAAGAAAGAAACTTCTATCTTTTTAAGCCACTGCTATTTTGGGTTTTCCATAACTTACAGCCAAACCTAATCCTGACTAATTTACCAACAATTACTGTTTCTAGGTTTAAACAGCACCTCACCCAAACAAAAGTTGACTCCTCTATGTCTATATAAGTATAACTAACAGTCCTCTAAATACTATAACCTATGCTCCGAATTTATAACAATAATAGTGAGCTTCTTGGTTGGCCCACAAGTATGGACTCCAGGTAGTGGTTCTCCAGCTTCAGTGTACCATCAACGTCATGTGGAAGGCTTGTTAAAACACGGATTGCTAAGAAGGGAAGAATTAGAATAAGTATAAAGAGAACTTTCAAGAAGACTGAGAAGGAAGAAGGGAATTAAGAAGGGTCAACTCCCTTCTATTATATATGTATCTGTACCCAATGATGGAAAAAGGTTGAGCTCATTAAAACATATATAGGAAATAGGCTGAAATGACAAGAACCAGGCAGAATAACTGACATACAAGATCCTTGAGAAGATAAAAAGGAATGAAATAAGAGCACAAGTGGAAGCATCTGTTTTTTTCAGGAAACAGGACACTTTTTCCACTGTACTTGCAAGGGGTGGTCAGCATCAGTGATGATGACTGCAAGCTGATAAGTGAGAAGGACAAGAAAATGAGGGAGTGCTCATATTCTGTGAAATGGGAGAAAAAACTGTCTGCCGAGAATGTAGGACTAAGAGGGGGTTTAGGCCTTCAGAAGAACAAAAAGAATTTGAAAGAACGGCTTAATGCATCTTCTCAAAGGTCAAAATAATACTCAGTTGTTAGTTAACAATCATAGCACTATATAAAATAGTAAATATGGTATATTTTGCTAACCTCCATGTACATTGGTAAATGTACTAATCATTGTTCCAAAAAGCTGTGTTTCACTAAAAGAGATTAAGCAAAATTGTAACGTTCTACAATCAAAGCCGTGTTTCCAGTCCTGTGAATTTTTTTTACTTCTTTACTAAAAAATAACTGGCTTAATTTTAACCAATTTAACAACATTCAACTTACCACAGACCTCAATTGATGGCACAATTCTACTTAGCCAAAGATTAATTTTATAGCATTTACTGCAATTATTCTTCATCCCTGATTAAAAAGAAATTTTCTGAATTAATCTGAATTAATCACAAAGAAGTCTGATGTCACAAACACACTATTTTCATCCAAACATTAAAAATGAAAACCAAAACATTACCATTACTGTCTTCAAGAATATTGAAATTCCAAATCCAGGGCTTCCCTGGTGGCGCAGTGGTTGAGAGTCCGCCTGCCAATGCAGGGGACACGGGTTCGTGCCCCGGTCCGGGAAGATCCCACATGCCGCGGAGTGGCTGGGCCCGTGAGCCATGGCCGTTGAGCCTGCGCGTCCGGAGCCTGTGCTCCGCAACGGGGGAGGCCACGACAGTGAGAGGCCCGCGTACCGCAAAAAAAAAAAAAAAAAAAAAAAAAAAAATTCCAAATCCAAAACAGACTTTGATTCAACAGTATTTCTCCTTTCTCTTGTAGCACAGGAGAAAAATCTCTGAGGCTCCAAAATAGTACTTTCACCTTTCACTTGCATTTTCAATCTATTATTAGCACCTCAAATACTCTAATTAAAACAGGTATGATACACCAACCTAAAACACATTTTATTTTCAATTCTGAATAGCAATCTGCATACTTTTATTCTTATGTAAATACAAAGAAAAATGTAGTTCTAATTATAATAAGGAAAGTTAGGAAAATTCAGCCAACTCCTCTTCCTCTGTTGGATACATTATTCCAAACTAATTCAAGTGACTGACAACATAAAATAATTTAAATAAAAAATTTAGCACATCCTATGAGAACAATGATTTATAACTGTGCTGTCTAGTATGGCAGCCACTAGTCACCTGTGGCTACTTAACTTAAATTTAAATTGATTAAATTTGAATAAAATTTTTAATTCAGGTCCCCAGTCACACTAGCCATTTCACATGCTCAATAGCCATATGTGGCTAGTGGCTATCATATTTATTGGCCAGTACAAATAACAGAACATTTCCATCATCACAGAAAGTTCTACTGGACAGTGTGAGTCTATTGCAATAGCAATGGTAATAGCAATAGCAATAGCAATGGTAATCAGTGCATAAAAGATACCTTAGCAAAACAGGCTGACATCATCTGAAAGAGATTAGGCTAAATATTATAAAAACAACCTGCACAGTATTACAGTGATGACTGTGAGACATTAAACACCATAATATTTTCAATTTTCAGAAAGAACTAATATAGGGTTTACTCATTTGCTGAGCAACCCCAATTGACAAAATGGGTCAGGTAAGTTTATTAAAATGTGAAAAATAAGAACTTCAGAATGAATAAATTAAAGCACAGCCAATAAATATATTCTTTGAATATAAATTTACTGAGTACCTAAACATATGACATGGTAGGACTTTTTTAAACACACACACACACACGCACACAGAACATAATACCCAGTACCTAAAGTCTAAGACCCTGAAATTTAATTAGCTTCATGTAGTTTCAACATATTGAGTGAATTAATTAAGTTCATAGCGTCAAAAAAATTCATTGAAGGGTATGTCTGTATATTTTTTTTATTTCCACAAAAAAATTCAAAGGAAAAAAGTAATACTAGATCATCGAGAACCAGTTAAACATGAAGGATTGAACTTACACATTTATCTCTGCAACCTCTCAAAAAATCCAATGAAATAACAGTGAAGAAGCAGAAAATGTGTAAACCCAGAAAAACACAAAGAATGGAAGAGGAGACCAAAGCAGACCAGAGACGTCAACCCATTTTTATAAGATAAAAAGCAGACTTAGCAGGGCAGAGGAAGCTGAAACCTAAGGGCATGCAGAGGAGAAAATCAATACATTTGCATCACAGAAACTGGGAAGATTCCAAAACTGGAGGTACCAAGTACCACAGAAGGCAGAGGTGAGGTAAAGGACTAAAAATAGGAGAATTGGATGAAAGTCTGTAAAAGCATCAGACAACTAGCCCGCCCCCAATCTGGCAGGAGACAGGGTTTCATTCTCTGGAGAAACCCAACCAGAGAGGCTCCTGACTCAGGACCCAAGCACAGCAGAGGGCCCTGGGTAGAGGGTCACACTGGAAGGAAGGTTAAGGGAAAGTATGTACACTGTAGAGAGCCACAGCACCCTCTCCCTCTCAGCTCCCAAACACTGGCAGCCACATTAAGTCCTCCAGAGTACCCCTCCATTGAAAACACCTACCAATACTGATGATTTTAGTGAGGGGTAGGGACAGTCGCCAAAAAATGGCCACTGTGCAATCAGTCTATAGTGAAGCCCGCACGTCAAAAAGTCCCTCAATGCCCCATCAGCTTTTTAGTGCCTCACTCTTAAATATAAATTGTTAGCAGAGATCAACAGATATTTGAGGAAAGCCTCAAACATACAGAGCCAAAACAAACTACAAAAAAAAACAGAGAGGAAATAGAAAATGCAGACAGCAACTTCAAAGAAAAATTATTACGGCTAATATTCACTGAGCACTTACTATGTGCCGGGTATTTGCATAAGAGCTTAACTCTATGAGGTAGGTACAAAAAAAAAAATCCCTATTTTAAGATGAGAAAACAGAAGTACAGGGAGGTCAAGGAATCTATTCAAGGCATTTAGGAAGAAAGGAAAGGAGGGAGGGAGGGAAGAAAGGAGAGAAAAAGGGAAAGAAAGGAAAAAAAGAAAGAAAAAGGAAAATGAAAAGAAGCAAAGCATACAAAGGACTGAGATGACACTGAATGTCTCAAAAGAAGCTCCAAAAGCTAAAGGATGACAAAAGGCTTTCAAAATTCTAACGAAAAATCTTGCCAACCTAAAATTCTACATGTGGCCAAGGAATCAATCAGGTGTGAAGATAGAATTTTTAAAAAAAACATAACACAAGCAAGGTCTTTTTTAAAAGCCTAAAATAAAAATAATAAACCAAGAAAAAAAAGAATATGGGATGCAGAAAATTAGGGAATCCAACATAAAAGGCAGGCAAGAAGAATTCCCTGAATGATGATGAATAGCAGTCTTAACAACCAGCTATGACGCCAACCAAGAAAGAAACTGTCCCAATTAAAGTAGAAGGAACAGGGCTTTCAAGGGTAATAGTTCCAAGAAATAAGTAAATAAAGGACCTGACGTGTTTGACCATTGTGAGGGGGAGTTTTACAGTTCAGTCAAAGAGTTTAGGAGAGAAAACTACCCAAATGAATTAAATAAAGCAATTACTTACTCAATGGAAAAAAAATCATATAGAAAGAGTATGTTCATTGTACACTAAGCCACTCAGCTGGGGTAAATATTTACATTATAATTATAATATAAACACTAAATATTAATTTAACAAAAGTTAAAGAATTATTGGGAAGATGGGGAAGGAGAAGGGGAAGAGAGCTGCAAATGGTAAATTTCGTAGTGGAATTCAATAGATATATTTAAATTAAAAAATGAAACGGCAACACAAGCATCTTACTTCGAAATATAGAGGTAAATATACCCAGGGGAAAAAAAATACAGCTGAAAGAACAGAAAGTGGTTGTTTCTGGGTATCAGGATTTGGGGTGAGGTAAGGGTGGGACAGTTGACTGTTTTCTGTGTGTGATAAGACTCCCATACATTGATGGTGGGAGTGGTAAACGAGCCAACCACTCTGAACTGTTTGGTAGTATTGACTATTAAGCAGATGCCTACTCTGTCAGCCAACAATTCCCCTCCCAGAAATACACTGAAAAGAAACGAGGCATATAGCCGCTAACACACAAGAATGCTCCTAGCAACTTCGTCCATATAATCAAATAAAGGAACTCAAATGTCCGTTAACATGAGCAGCAACTCTAAAATTCCTAATTCCAAGCTAAAAAGGATATATAATGTTATCAATTGCTATTATAAAAAAGCGAAAAATATAAAAAGATTACACATTTTTCTTAACTCTAAATTCTTTAGAAATAGCATACTTGGAGAACTTTTAAATCAGAGAAATTCTAGAAACAGTCCCAGAAGGTAACACCTATGATAATCCATAAAGATTCTAAATTCTATTTCTTCACTAATTACTTCTGAATCATATCTTCTGGGAACTACAGCTCAAATATTTTGTAAAAACTAGTTTTGAGACATAAAATATATTTCATTTACATATAATTGAAACTAAGGCCAGGCGTCTAAAGAAATAAGAACAATCTGTTACCAATCAATCCGACCCTTACAAATACTTTAAATCCTATATTCAAAAGTTATTTTAGATAACAGTGCCACTCCTTTTATTAGATCATAAAACTAGCATCTTAAATGTTGGGGGAAAACCTAACACATGTTGCAGATAAAAGAATGTCTTGTGATTGCTGGGGTGGGGTCGGGTCGGGTCGGGGGTGGCAGCAGGGGGAGGGATGAATGAACTGGGGGTGTGGGGTTAGCAGACACAAACTACTATATACAGGATGAATAAACAACAAGGTCCTACTGTAGAGCACAGGGAACTACATTCGGTATCCTGTGATAGACCAGAATGGGAAAGAATATGAGAAAGACTGTATATGTATGTATAACTGAATCACTTTCCTGTATAGTCGAAATTAACACAACATTGTCAATCAACTATACGTCAATAAAATAAATTTAAAAAAAAAGAATGTCAGGAATATAGACAGGGATCCTGTAACAGCAATCCTTCAGTAACATGGTGGCAAGGCTTCTGATTCCTCTTCCTTCTCATTTCAGAACCCTCTGTCTTCTAAAACTAGCTTTTACTGCTGTAATTCCCAGTTATGTGCCTGGTACATAACAGATAATAATTATCAGCTCAATGAATAAATGAACAAACACACAAAAATCTGAACAATACATAAACCACAAAATAAACAAAAAGTAGAGAATCCAAAACTCAGTACACCTAGTTCTAGTCATACATGATTTTTTCTAAATGAAACAACAGAAACTTCTGATAATAAAAACACAGGGGGAAAAAAAAAGGCTGCTTTTGTCAAAATTCAAGACAAAATTTATACTCAACCACTGGTCGGGGTATAAATCAATGTAATCTTTTTAAAGGGCACTTTGGTAACATCTACCAAAATTCTAAATATACATAGCCTTTGACCCAGTAATTGTATTGCTAGAAATATACCATATGGGCATATTTATATAAGATTATATAAGATATATGTAAGGATATTCACACCTAAGCCCTATTTATAGTAGCAAAGTAATAATTATTACAATAGCCTAATATCCATCAATAAGAGACTGGTTCAATAAACTGTGGTGAATCTATTAATGGAATATTTGTAGCCTTCAAAAAAGAATGGGGTTGCCCCTCAACTGAACTTCTCACACTAAATTCCAAAGACATTTCTCATCTGGGCTACTGAATGACATAAGACAGTATACACCAAATGCAGAATTCCTTTTTGTGTTATTTTTCTTCTAAAGGCCTGGAGCAAATCACTTAAACCATAGCTTAATAATGCCTGCAAAAAGCTAATTTATTTGGTCCATTGCATAGCTTCCTGTGAGCTAACTTAGTAGGAGGATATAATTTTGAATATCTAGAAGAATGAATGGAAAGCAATTATTCACTCATTCACTCACTCAATAAATATTATTGAGCATGTGCTATTTATCAGAAACTGTCCTTGGCACTGGGAATAGAGTGGTCCCAGACCTCATGGAGTTTACATTCTAATGGAGACAGATAAGCAAATAAACCAGAATAGATCCACTGTGATTCCTGCTACTTAGAAATACAAAGCAGTGTGAGGGTATTGCCATTATATGTAGGATGGTCAGATAAGGGTTCACCGGTAACATACCATTTGAGCATAAACCTGAAGAAAGTTAGGGAGCAACCCATGTAGGTTTCTAGGAGAAGAGCAGTCCAAGTTCAAAGCAGTTCTGTGCTTCAACTGGAGTGTTTGAGGAACAGCAACAAGACCTGTGTGACGATGCAGACTAAGGAAGTGAGTGGTAAGAGACGAGCTCAGAGAGACAACCAGGAGATCATGTAGGACATAGAGATAATTGTAAGGATTTTGGCTTTTAATTTGAGTGAAACGAACAATCATTACAGGGGGTTGAGCTGAGGACTGCTGGAATCTGACTGACATTTTAAAGGATTACAAACCACTATACAGAGATTAGATTGTAAAGAGTAGAAGGGTGGAAACACAAGAACTAGTTAGGAAAATTTTGCACTAATCCAGGCAAGAAATGGTGGCAGCCCAGGCCAGGATAGGAGAGCTGGAGGTGGTAAGAAGTCAGATTCTGGCTATGTTTTCAAGGTAGGGTCAAAAAGATTTGCTGGTAACTGGATGTGGACATAGCAAAAAAAGAGAGGACTCCAAAGATGACTCAAAGTTTCTCACATAAACAATAAGAAAGATGGAATTGCCATTTACCAAAATAGGAAGAACTGTGGGATGAGCAGGTTTTGGTGGGAGGAGGATGATTCAGGGGACTTTAGCTGGTCTTCTCTAATTATCACTTCTCTGTTAGACTTCTGACAGGCAATGAATAGCAGAAAACTCTGCTCTCTTTTCAAAGGCCTGGAGTTGCAAATGGCACAGTTATATGCTTTGAAACCAGATAAACAGATTCTAATGAAACATCAAGAAGCCCAACCTCAAAGGCCACCCCATCTCTTTTATGAACAAAGGTGACAGAAATACCTACAAATCAGTATCATCTTTATCAACACTTTCCTGCAAGTACGGTAATATCAAGGTGTTAAGAAACTGGTAGAGCTACAGATATTATGCAGAATAAAAACACAATCAAGGACCGTTTTTATCTTTGATCTTTTCTGCATCTATAGCCCACCACGCTTAAAAACTGAAAAGTCAATTTAACACCTGGTTAAACAAGAAGCTTTAAGAAGCTAAGAAACCATCTGATAAGAACAGTATTATCTTCTGAAAATTTACTGAGAAGTACCACATGAAGGAGCCACTGTCAGCCGGGCCCTTTAAAATCTCAGCAACTATGGCTCAGTTGTCAGAAAATTTAAAATAAGCATGCAAGTCTCACAATTAATATAAGCAGGTAAGCAGAATAACATTAATGAGCAAATCAAACAAAACAAAACATCTCAAATAGTATTCCAGAAAGAATCTAGGGGGAAATCAGTGAAATTAAATTTAAGCCAAAAAGTCATCAATTTCTTTTACAGAAAACAATAATTATGATGGTCCCTGACAGAAGTAAGGAAATAGAATCTACAACCTTAAAAACCTTAAAATATCAAATATCCTTTGTTTTAATTGCATTATGTTAACAACAACCAAAAAGGTAATTAAAAATATTCAGGGCTTCCCTGGTGGTGCAGTGGTTGAGAGTCCGCCTGCCGATGCAGGGGACACGGGTTCGTGCCCCAGTCCGGGAAGATCCCACATGCCGCGGAGCGGCTGGGCCCGTGAGCCATGGCCGCTGAGCCTGCGCGTCCAGAGCCTGTGCTCCGCAACGGGAGAGGCCACAACAGTAAGAGGCCCGCGTACTGCCCAAAAAAAAAAAAAAAATTCAGTTCATGAAATGGTGTAAAGGGCTCAACCCTGGCTGAATGGAAACACAGCCAGCCAACAACAGGCCCACCCTGGTCACTGCATTTGCACACGGCGGACGCTGCCTCATTGAGATGCTGTCCTTACCAACATTTAGAGTAATCTGACTATCTGTTGCTGACTCATAAGCCATACCACTCTTATGACTGGGCTACTATTAGCACACTCTCACTCCTTATTTGTCACTGGTTAAGTGCCCTAGCAGAACCTAACAGATCCTAACAGAGTAGATATTTAAGAAGCAAACTGTTTAAGTGGGAGACTATAGTGTCTTTTGAAAAATGGGAATCCCCTGCCTCAGTCTTAAAAGTCAATATAGAACAAAAAAAAGCTAATAGAGCAGTGAGACAGCTCTGGGTGGAATCTTGGTGATGACTGTGTTAATGTGAGAAAGTTCCTTTACCTTGTAAGCTTTCCCATTTCTAAAATAAAGACATCTTATTATGCAGATTAACTGAAGTGTTGTAGGTAAAACACTTTACATACTGTCTGGCACATAGTATTTCAATAAATATAAGGGATTATTATTAAAATTAGTAGTAATAATATTAGTAATAATAAATACTCATAGAGCTATCTGCAAAAGAAGAAAGACTATTTAATCTTGGTGATTTCAAAAGAAAACTTCACTTATTTTATTACCTATTAACACCTCCTTAAGAGAAAAGGGCAAATAATAATTACATACTGTAACAGTTATACTTATTTATAATCAAAATAGAAAAATTGTGCACTAAGACAGAAATCTCTAAGTAGATATTAAAAGAATAAATAAGGGAACATAACCAAAAGCTTATACAATATAAAATCTTCTCAACATGGCAAAAACAACTGAAGACATTTTGATATTGACATAAACTTTTACTTTACAAATAATTTTTCAAAGTCATACACACTGATGGAACTGATAAAAGGCCTCCCCCTCCAGAACATAAGTTCCATTAGTACATGATGACCACGCCTATCTTGCTCACTACTTTATCCTCAGCACACCACAGGTTCTCAATAAACGTTTGCTTAATGAATAAGACACAGATATTCATAATAATAAATACAAACATACCTAAGTTCATAGAAAACCAGTAAGCTACAACAAAGATTAGCATTTTGTTATTTTATGTTACCAAAGCTCACTGCATTAAAAAGATCAATGTAACCCTTGTTATATTCAGAGGTATTTAAGCAGGTATGTTTTAGAAAAACAATAACAGGAATTCAACTTCTTAAAAAATTAGCTATGCAGAAATCATCAGAAACCACAATTCAATATGCACAAAAAGCTCTAAATAGAGCAAATTTGTTACCAAAAACATGAAATGCTATTGGGAGTGCATACGAAACATCACATCAGAGAATAGGACCTTCCTAAATAACACAACTCTCACCTGAATACCACTCTTGGAATATATGACTCAAGTTTAGATATATCAATATCTGACAGCTGTAGAAAAAAATCAAGTGCAGAAAGAAAGCAACAAAAAAGATAACCAGAATAGGAAAAGATATAAGCTTTCCCTGTTAGAATTAAATATAAATAAAAGTAAATCGTAGGGTCAAAATTAAGTAAAAGAGTTATAAAATAGTCAAAGACACAGAAAGAATAATTCTTGTAACCCAAGAACCTAATACAGTACCAGTCACAGAGTTGGCACTCAGTGAACAATTTAGGAGTAATGACAGGAAACTACTTTTTCTCTGAGTTCCTATAATGAATGTTGTAAAGTTTTGTGATTTACAGATTAAATATTCCCAACTGAGAAAAATAACAACAAGAAAAAAACCCTAAATTTAAAATTCTTAGGGTAAGTTAAATAGTAGATGGCAGCAATATAAAATGTATTCATTTCATTTTAATAACCTAATGGTAACTTGATACTGAATCATTTACCAATGAGCAACACCAATTAACTTATTTTCTTTATTCCAAAAATAAAATGAACATTTATCTTATAAGTTAAATACATAACAATACTCTTTAATTGCACTTAAGCAATAAAATCAACATTGCTTGCCAATAAAAATATTAAAAGAACTCAAAATTTTGAAGAATTGTCCTCAATAACCTTTTAAAAGATTGGGTGCTTTAAATTGATTAACACTGTGGAATTTAAGGGATTATAAACATAGTTTCTAAATGTATGTAAACTTAACATTAACAAAATTATCCAAAGTCTAAATAGAAAACAATCCATTTTCAGTCCAATCATTACCAGTTATCCTTAGACAGCAGGCCTCAGGTTTTCTTCTTTAGGACAAAGCTTCTATTCATTTCATAATTAAAGTTGAATTATTTTAGGTAAGAACTCGCTAAGAACTATTCTAAAGCACGCAATACCATTTTCAGGGCACAAAATAAAAATGGTTCTGAATTTTAATTCATATCTTGTTTTACCCAAACACAAAGGAAAATCTGTGACAACAACTGAAGGATTATTTTCCACCTTACTGAAGAGACATGTTTTAAAATTAAAAACGATGAACAAATCTATCTACACCGTAATTCATTTTTTATATCAAACAGCTGCAGACCCTGTAATTGAAATAATGTATCTAAGGTTACAAGTGAAAAGTGTTAGGTATCATTCTTGAAGTGACAGATTAAGTTCCTAATCCAGTTAAAGTAACAGCCATATTTGTAGTTTAACATAAATTAAGACCTTAATTATATTTGTGACCATTTTAAACAAAATAACAAATTCCTTTGTACCGGGCAATGTAATTTATATCAAAGCCAGGTTCATTTTCCAAACCAATCTATTTCACACTGCAGAAATACTCTGGTATAATGGTATAATGTAATTCTTGTAGAATGTTGAAAGAGTAGATTCACTAAAAGCACAGAAGAGGTTTGAAGATAAATGAAGATGCTATTCATTCAAGGGTAATTTCATCTTAGAACTATATGAAAGATGTTTCGCTCACACGGGGTAGCGTATGGTCTCAAATTTAAGTGCATTTTCAGCTCAAATATAATGCTGCTAGATCGATTACATTGATACGTATATCTAATCATGAAGAATTCTAGCCTTTTTCTGTTTAAAAAACAGACTGTCATTTTCTTCATCTTACTGCTATGTCTTTATTGTTCTGTTTAACAGCAACAAATCTTAAAATCCTGCTTGCTATTTACTTTTTAAAGAGAAAAGTATACGGTTGATACTCTAACTTGCAATCTCTCAGAACTACAGAAGTGTAAATTTCTGCTAAGTTAAATAGATATTTATATTAGCAAACCATTACCCTGTATAACCATTTTACATTATTTCACTAATTACTAAAAATGACAACTCCAATAGCCACCTAATTCTATTTTGAATATACTTTTCACAAATCTGTAAGATTAATTTAAATGTTTTATATACACCATACCATTTATGTGTTGAGGGATTAATATTAATACTGAGAATTTTTTTAATCTGCTAAATTCTATTTGCACTTTAAGTTCACAGACATCCTTCCTAAAGGTCACATTTTATACATTTAAATCATTCCAGGTGTTTTATGCATATATCACCAAAATGCTTTATAATACTTCTGATATAAAAAAGGTAATGTAATGTAACACATTCAATCTGAAGAATTTAAATTCAGTGATATCAAGGAAACATCTGCAGCCTCTATTTTGCTCATTTTAGAACACTGAAAAGGATCCACTAAATTCTCTCTGTCCCTTAGCTTTCCTTCTCCTAATCCTGAAAGTGAACACAGAAGCCTCATTTTGCAGAAAATGATCAAAGTGGAAGGGATAAACAAACTTTAAAAAACTAAGATTTTACACTTTATAAAACTTTAAGAAAGTTATATCAATTTTAAAATGTTTTACATAAAATAGTATTCTATTAATTCTCTATTAAAATAAATGTATCACTGCATTCCCACCTATTGTATTTATATCAGGTTTAAACTGACACTTAGAAACTACATACAACCATAAACAAGTTGTTTAAAGTAGAAAATGTATTAAACCAAACTGAAAATTCAAAATCATTTCCTCTAAAATTCTATAGGTAAGTTGTCCACTGTGACCATCTGAATGACACAACAAGTTTACAACAGCTGTAATTTCATAATCACAGTTCTTTCTCCAATGCAACAATTGACCTGCAGTCCTGAAGGAGAGATACTCCTCTTTCCTGTTCTTCCCCAATCACTACATTAAGATGTTATCATTTAACTTCAAATTAATATGTCCACCTAAAAAGCATCAATTGTGAAAAGGAAAAAGCAAGGGTCAGCTAACTGCTTATCAGCAGATCTGGCATGTTAGTGTTCATGGCCCAGTATTAATGGGGCCTATAAAAATGCTGACATTTTTAATGATTAAAGTTGGGGGAGCATATAGAGAGGCAGGTTCTCAATGGAATAGCTTAAACTATATTTTCCTACTGTTAAAATAGGACTTCGGTCTCCCAATTTATTTCCTTTTGTACCAAAAGTAAATAATTATTTGGGGTTATATGACTAGATATAATGTTTAAAAAGCAAAACAAATTTTTTTATAACAGCCTATGTTAATAAAAACCACAAAACCTGAAGGAAAAAAAACAACATATTCAACAGAAAGAACACCGTTTTTTTCTGTTGTGTTCCCTTTCATTTTTAGAGATTAAGTAGTTATTCACAAAGGATAGGAAAAAATAAGAATATTATTTCCTTTAACCTCAGCTTAAATGTTATTCTTACTTGAAGTAACTAAAAAATGAAGAAGTAAAAAGTAAGATTACTTTTTCATTCAGCATTCTAATAATCATCAGTTTGAGACACTAAAAAATAAATTCAATAACTAAACTTTTACAATATTTAGATTAAGCCATACAAAAAAGGAAAACAGGTTTCTTTTTAAATTGGCTTCATATATATATATAATATATATATATATATTATATATATATATATATATAATAAACAAAAATCCTTTCTAAAACTTACTAGAAGTAACATTTTATTATATAAAGACATTCACAAAATACGTATATAAATCTTTGAAGCAAAAATTGGCACTAATTCAGCAATCAACATCATCTTGTAGTTCTATTGCTTTCACTTTTTTCAAAAGAATTTCCCATTTATTACCTAACTTGAACTTCCTAATAACCCATAACATAGGTAATACTACCTTTATCACATCTCAGAGATCCAAAAGCTGCAACATATCTATCTCTCACATCTTAATGTAATCCGTAAATTGTAAGATATAATTCACTAAGAAATGTCAGAAATGATTTTTGAATTAAGTGTCTACTTATTTTTGGATAAAACTCCAAAGGTCTGTGTCACTGGACTGGACTGGTATGCAGCAAAGTGTTACAAGGGTGGACTCTAGACCCAGACTCCCTGGATTTGCATTCCAGCTCTGTCAAGTACTAATTATATAAGTTTGGGCCAATTGCTTAACCTCTCCGCCTCAACTTCCTAATCTGCAAAATGGAAATAATAATGCTACCTACCTCATATGGTGCCTGTGTGTAAGCATTATCTATGATACCTAAAGTACACAGAACAAGACCTGGCGCATGGAGTAAGGGCTGTGTACATTTTAGCTTCAGTTATTGTTGTTCTTATTAATATTATCTGCAGAATGGGGATTATAACAGCACTGATGTCATACAGTTATTATAAGGATTAAATGAGTTCATAAGAATTAAGTGCTCAGCACAGTGATGAGCACATAGTAGGCACTCCACTAGTGCTGTTGGTGTCTGTTTACCTCCTCAATTTCTAGGCTCTATGACCTTGGCCAGAGCTTTCCTGAGCTTCAGTTTCCACATCTTTAAAATGAGCTTAATAATAGTGCCCTACACTAGGGTTACGGTAAAGATTGAAGGAGATACCACACATAAAAGCTCTCAATAGAGTGCCTTAGACAATAAAAGCATTCAATAAATATTCAACTTTAAAACAAACCTTATTTAGTATTATTAAAATAATGCCGGGGTTTGTTTGAATTCAAGCACTCTATATTAACAACTTTTAGTTACGGAATGAAACAATGAATATAAAAATTATTAATGTTCATACAGATTTAAATATGTCCAAAAATAACTCTTACACCTAACATTTATTTTAATTACTTTAGGCATTACAAAGCCGGCAAGCTTCCATTCCTGATGCTGACACTGATTATGTATATTTCTGTCAAAGAATCAGGAAAGAAGGAAATAATAACCAATGTTCATTGCATGTTTACAATATGCCAGGTGCTTTTCTAAATGCTTTAATTTTTATATATATTTTACATATTTTTTAACACATTCAGTCTTCATAACACCCAGTAGGATAGCTTCTATTATATCTCCATTTTACAGATGAGGAAACTTGAAACAAAGAGTAATGTTTAAGGTATTTGCAACAGAGACCAACCACCCATTTCATTTGTGGAATCTGCTATAAAAGACAACATATACTGAATCAGTAAAGACATAAACTTCTTGAAGAAAAATCAAATGAAACATTTTCTGCAGAAAACTTTGAAGTCCATATGCATTTGCTCATACAGTATTTCTGGACATGTGCTGCCCAATACAAGAGCCACCAGCTACATACAGAGTACTTGAAATGCGGTTGGCAGAAATTGAGATGTGCTGTAAGTGTGAAATACACAACAGATTTTGAACTTAATATAAAAAACCCAAAAAACATCACATTAATAAATTATGTACTGATTACATGTTAAAATGATAATATTTGATAATATTAAATAAAATATATTATTAAAATTAATTTCACCTGTTTCTTTTTACTTCTTTTAGTGGGGCTACTGCAAAATTTTAAATTACATATGTGGGCAACATTATATACATTATATATCTACTGGACAGTTGATTTAGGTTTAGGGGATGAGAGGATAGTAACAGAGAATTGTTATCAAAATTCTTTTACCAACCATTACAAGCTTCAGAGCGGAAGTAATATTATGAAATAGAAGATTTCTCTCCCCCATGTTTGTGTATGTAATACTGTGTATATGCATCTTGCCATATATATGTGTGTGTGTATATATATTTATACACACACACTGCTCATGAGAACCAGAGGAACACGCTACTCTAATACTTCAAAATATTCAACATACAAGATTATTTTATGAGGCAAACACTTCAGGTAATACCAATACTTTGTGGATGAAAGAAGGAAAGCAAATCTAAGAGGAAATAACAGCCATGGGGAAAAAAAAATTTATTTTCTTTTAAACTGAAATCATAAAAGTTCATTTAACCAAAAAAAAAAAAAAAAAATCTAACCACTTAGTTCCAGGAATATAATAAATGCCAATTCTATGTGGTAAGTAAAATTTAAATTTCCTGATGGCTTAACTGGCAGACTACTAAAATATCTGATGCTTGATATCTGATATCTTCTAGAAAATATCCAGTTTATGGATACCCATCACATTGTTTTGATCAATTTTATACATTTAACTGATTCTTCTAAACGGATACTGGTCCACTATATAGAAGAAAATTACTCCATAAAGTTTACATCAGATATCTGGAAAAGTCACATTTATAGTCATGGCTACTATCAGCTGTCAAGTCAAAGAATATTGAAGAAAACCAAGAATTTTTAATATATGCTGGTTAATTTATCATCTAAGTGACATACGTAGGATAACAAAAAAAATTAAAACGGTTATGCAAAATTCTGCATTTTAAATGGTTCTTATTTTCTGGTTTTAATTGCAACTGTGATTTGAGATGCCATGGTGAGAAAGCAAATTAATAAGAACCATAAAAACAGAATTACTAGATAAGGTACACACTAAGATTTCTTTTTTCTTTCCTTCCCCAGATTATTTAAAATGTTAATTTTTTTTAACAGTAATATAATGATATCTTGGTTTGTGCTGAAAACTAGTTAAACCATCTATTCTAGGGTTTCTCAACATTGACACCATTTACATTTGGGGCTGGATAATTCTTTCTGTGGAGGGACTGTCTCATGCACTGCTTCACAGCATCCCTGGTGTCTACCCAAGAGATGCCAAAAGCAGCCTCCCTAGCAGTTGTGACAATCAAAAATGTCTAAATACTGTCAAATGTCCTCTTTGGGGTAGTAATCCTCCCTCAGTTAAGAACTACTGGTCTATTCCTACCCAAAATACAAATGGGACCTAATGAAACTTAAAAGCTTTTGCACAGCAAAGGAAACCATAAACAACATGGAAAGACAACTCTCAGAATGGGAGAAAATATGTGCAAATGAAGCAACTGACAAAGGATTCATCTCCAAAATATGCAAGCAGCTCATGCAGCTCCATATTAAAAAAACAAACAACCCAATCCAATAATGGGAGGAAGACCTAAATAGACATTTCTCCAAAGAAGGCATACAGATTGCCAAGAAATACATGAAAAGATGCCCAGCATCGCTAATCATTAGAGAAATGCAAATCAAAACTACAATGAGGTATCACCTCACACCAGTCAGAATGGTCATCATCAAAAAATCTACAAACCATAAATGCTGGAGAGGGTGTGGAGAAAAGGGAACCCTCTTGCACTGTTGGTGGGAATGTAAATTGATACAGAACTACCATATGACCCAGCGATCCCACTACTGGGCATATACCCTGAGAAAATCATAATCAAAAAGAGTCATGTACCACAATGTTCAGTGCAGCTCTATTTACAAGAGCCAGGACATGGAAGTAACCTAAGTGTCCGCTGACAGATGAATGGATAAAGAAGATGTGGCACGTATATGCAATGGAATATTACTTGGCCATAAAAAGAAATGAAATTGAGTTATTTGTAGTGAGGTGGATGGACCTAGAATCTGTCATACAGAGTGAAGTAAGTCAGAAACAGAAAAACAAATACAGTATGCTAACACATATATATGGAATCTAAAAAAAAAAAATGGTCATGAAGAACCTAGAAGTAGGACAGGAATAAAGATGCAGACCTACTAGAGAATGGACTTGAGGACACAGGGAGGGGGAAAGGTAAGCTGGGACAAAGTGAGAGAGTGACATGGACATATATACACTACCAAATGTAAAATTGATAGCTGGTGGGAAGCAGCTACATAGCACAGGGAGATCAGCTCGGTGCATTGTGACCACCTAGAGGGGTGGGATAGGGAGGGTGGGAGAGAGGGAGATGCAAGAGGGAAGAGATATGGGGATATATGTACATGTATAGCTGATTCACTTTGTTATAAAGCAGAAACTAACACAACACCACTGCAAAGCAATTATACTCCAATAAAGATGTTAAAAAAATATATTCACTGTGCCCTGAAGTTATCTTTTCGAAAGTATAAAGATTGAAGATACTATTTCACACAACAGCAAATAATTTACTTGTGCTATCAGTTATCAAGCAAGATTGCTTCTACCACACTTATAAACCCTTCATTCAACAAATATTTACTGAGTACATTTTATAAGCTAGGGACTGTGTCATTAGTATTTGAAAACTAAACTTAAATTTCAACTTCCTTATCCCCCCTGCCAAAATGGCAGTATAAAGTCCATATTTATTAAATATAACCAACTAAGAAGTTCTGCCTCTCAAAGATTACCATAAGAAAGAAAATACACTAGTTATAGTACTAGTGCCTAAAGATAAAATAAAGGTAAGTAAATAAAATAAACAAAATTTATATTCTTGGTAAAAATATATAAATCTTCTAAAAGAAAGAAACTTTAAAAAGCTCATACTCATACAAATAAATTATTGTCCAAACACATTTCTATCTTTTCCTTCTTTCCCTGCCTTAAACGAAATTAAAATGTACTGAATGACATACTATGTATCAGACATAGTTATTAAGCCCAGATGATTATCAACTTGAATTTAAAAAAAACAAGATGACCAAGTGCCTAGCATCATGCCTGGAATGCAGCAAAAGCAGTCCCTCTTCTTCCTTTTCTTTCTGTCCTCAAGAAGCTCACAGTCTCATCTGCAACAAATGTCACGTCTTAGATTTCTCTTTTAAGCTATCTTTTAGGTGCTACACAATAAAATCCTCTTTGTGATTCAAACTATGTAAGCTAACCAAACAGCAACTAAATATGTAAAATGTTTCAATAATTATAATTCCATAATCTACATAAACATCTCTCTTTTTTTTAAGGCAAACGATTCCCAAGTATCCTATATTTCCTATAGAGCAGGTTAAAGTTTACAGGGCCACTAAGCTTTTGGATTACACAACTGTGATATACAACTTGAAGAGTTATTATATTCAGTAAGTGGTCTGGGGATAACAGACACTAATGTAATCGATAAATATATAAGGAATGGCTGGAAAAGAATATGTTTGCTTCATGATTACCAAATGGATTAAGGCTAGAATGAGAAGAATGAGAGAATGATGCTTAAAAATATGTAGTGAATAAAACTTTACAAATAAGTTAGAAAATAGTTTTGTGCCTATAAATGAACATTCACCCCAACTAATCAATACCATCATATCTAGCCAAAAGCAAAACAGCAAATAAAGAAAATGCACCCACAACATAAGTGATGTTTATAAAAAGAATGAATAATGAAGATTTTTATGTTCATTTTACATACTGGCAACAATTACCTGAATAATATTACATAATAAAATTATACTTCACAAAGAGATGTTACACTGATAATGATAAATCACAAAAAATTCTAAACATACAGTATCAGACTGGAGAGGAAAAAAAATTTGCAACTCAAAATTTAAAAAATTACATTATTTACATACTTACCTGCACAGCAAGAGAAGCTGCATTGTCAGAAAGCAAAATTTGCTCCCCTGTGGAAATACAATGAAAGGTCTGAGCCAAAAGCATAACTGCTAAACAAGTAAAATACATTTATAAATGTTTTTATTTTTAAAAACTATTCCTATTTCTAAAAAGAAAATGTAATCATGAAGTTCTATATCAATGCTGTTGTCTATATGTCTATATCAATGTGTGATTATAATTTTGATTAAATTATCATAGTATGTAAATAACAATGAAACAAAACTATTTACTCTGAAACTATTTGATCACTTATTGTATTTTATCAACAATTTCCCCTAAAACTAATTGATCACTTACTGTATTTTATCAACAATATATAATGAAAATCGCTCACTTAAAAACAAATTCATTTTCCAAGTTTTCAAGAAACATTCCTCTTCTTTTCATTAAAATTAAGTAAAATAGTATCTCTACTCAAACCTCTCTAGTTAGAAGTAAAAGCATTCAAAATCATATAAAACCAGCTTACAGTTAATATTACACAGTGTGTCTAGGTCTGTCACACAAAAGAAAGATGACAAGTTCGCTGCAATAAAAATTCCATGCTTAGAAGACTAGGGCTGCTGCCTATTAGTCTTCATTACTTTGCAGTCTTCTGACAACTGTAGCAGGCTGCTGAGCCCCAAATGGGGTCCATAATGTGACCTGATGATATATGAAGAGCTGCTAAAGGGAGCCTGAACCATCCTAGCCTATACATTTTAACAGTTCCTTTTTACTGAGAGCCCACTTTACCACAGGACTTCAAAAATCTGCTGTGTCAGCTATTGGCACAGTAAATCTGCCAACTGCTCCTGCAACCACATCATTTTACACTGCCTACAGCAGCCAATATAATGAGTCAATAATAAACTAAGGACCTTATAGGCCATGAATAGTTGGTTTACACTGGCAGATATAAATTTAGGTAAAATCTCCTAGACAAATTATACAAGGGAATCCCTCCTTTACGTTTTATGTTCTCTTTGCAAAGGATTATATTATTGAAGGGTGTTTTTGGTAATAAATATATTTTGATACAAAGCCATTTTTAACTGAGAACAAGTACCTACCTTTCAGCTGCTGATATAATGTAGCATTTTCAGGCCACGGTTCTGCAGCTGTGGAAACAAAGCAGTGATAATTAGGCACATAGGGCAAAAACATATCAATAACCAACCAAATTAATAATCACATACATTTGCCTAGAGCATTTAAAGTCAACTGCCAAGGATACCTTAAATATGGCAACTAGTCATACTACTTTAGATTCTATGGGAACCTATATAAGCAGGTTAGATAATTTCTTTTAAGTGAATGTTTAGTGGCAGTTTCATTTTTTATGGGGAGGAGGTGGAAGACATCTTGCCCAATCAAAAGGGAAAATTTTAAAAATAAAACAGCCTAAATGCTACTATTCCTTTAGCCTCCTTCAAACACAGACATATCCAAAATGTTACTCATGCATATAAAAAGATACTGAATTTCAGTTCACTATCAAAAAGAAAAATAGTGAAGCAATATTTATAATATTTTACTGTAAACTTTTAACGAAGTAAATTTTCAAGACAACACTGTATGAAAGAATCAAATACATCTCTATCAGGCTGTGCATCTTTCCTAAGCTGGTAGTATTTAAACAGACAGAAGAATCCTGTTGTTGTCTACATTTCAATGCCTTGACCTCACCAACACCATCTCACAAAAACAAAGGGAAGTAACATGATGAAGCAGTTAAGTACCTACAATGTGAAATAGAGCTGCTAAAGCTAATTTTAGGCCTGAAGCCAGGCTTGACCTTGACTCAATTTCTCATCCAGAGAAGACTCCAACTGCAAAGAGAATATTAGCAACCTACCAGTGCTTGGAAAAAGCACTAGATTTGAATTTGTCTAATCAACTGCACTTAAGAAGCAATGCCTCCACTGACAGAATATACAGTATATCATTTGTTGAATTCTTCTTTGTAAAAGCCATAAAACATCAGAATCACCAATTCTAACACTCTAACTATATTTGCTGTCAGCAAGAAAGTCAAATATGAAATTTGATAATAATTGGTATTTTTCTTACTGTGTTTAAATTAATACAGTCTGTGACACAGTAACAAATTATTTTTTAATATATACTTCCAGCTGGTTTTTTAAAAAAGAAACTTATACACATGAAACATTTTTTTCTTAAGACTGATCATTTAAGATGCACTAAAACAGTCTTACGAGTGGGAGGGAGGGGTGGACGCCTTAATTTCCTTTTACTTCCACTTTAGAATGAAAAGAAAAACATTGTATTATTGTAAATTATAAATTTTGGTTTGGTCTGGGCTACACAAAATTAAACTCATACTTAGGGATAATACATGAAGTCACCAAGCAAATAATGGACCATACACAGTTTTGCACACTGTTATCACAGTATTACAGACCTCCCTTGACCTATCATGGGTTTACATCCCGATAAACCCACTGTAAGTTGAAAATGCATTTAATATACCTCACCTACCAAACACCATAGCCTAGCCTAGCCCACATTAAACGTGCTCAAAACACTTACATTAGCTTACAGTTGGGCATCTAACACAAAGCCTGTTTTATAATGAAGTGTTAAATATCTCATGTAATTTACGGAATACTGTACTGAAAGTGAAAAACGGGATGGTTTTATGGGTACTGAATGGTGGTAAGCGTATCAGTTGTTCACCCTCTTGATTTTGTGATTTCGTGGCTGACTGGGAGCTGTGACTCCCTGCTGCTGCCCAGCATCAAGAGTATCTAGTTACATATCGCTAGCCCAAGCAAAGATAAAAATTCACAACTTGAAATACAGTTCCTATTGAATGCGTACTGCTTTCGCTCTATCATAAAGTCGAAAAATCGTTAAGTCAAACCGTTGTTAAGTTAGGGACTGTCTGTATACATATACGTAAAGGCTACTGAATTTCAACTCACATACCAAAAAGGCAGTGCAACTAAATATTACTATATGTTAGTGTAAACTTTTTAACAAAGTAAAATTTCAATAAGAACCCAATTAACCTGTGTAACAGTTTTAAAAATAAAAGTCAGGGAAACAAAAACAAGCTGACATCAGCCATTTACTAAAAAATAACCTTTTAGGATAAACTGTATGATCAGCACACCTACACTGTTTACATCTATATAAGAAACAATACAATGAGGTTCATTCATTGTAAGAGTCTACATCATCAAAGACTCAATTATATGCATTATATTAATCTTATTAAAGAAAGCAATAAGGCATAGGAATAAAATTTACAAAAGTTCCAAAGACATTGAAATTAAGTTCCTTGAGGGCACAAATGTGTCATATGCATCTGTGTATGCCACACTGTGCCATGTTTTGCGTACAGTTGGTGATCATTAATTGTGCATGGAAAGAAAGAAACCTACCAGTCAATCCCCTAAACATTCTGGCTAATCAAAGTTTTACTGAACTTAATTATCCACTATGTTAAAGTAATAGGGTGCTCTAATTAAATATTCTGGTAATTTTAACTTTTGGTTAGCTATTTTGTGTACATATTAGACATGAATTACAAATTTTCAAAAACAATGGAAAAACATACATTTAGCATTAAATATATGCTGAGTATAATTTAAGTGTTCTTTGATAAATCAGAAGCTACATCACTACTCTGCAGTATCAGAGTTCTCATACGAATAGGAACTTCCGTGTTCAGTAATTCCAGTTAAAAGTTCATTTATCATCACCCCCTTTCTCCTGATGTAATACAACCGACATATGTAAAAGTAACAGAAATCTTGCAACATATTACCCGACTGCAAATAAGAACAAAGGAGTTATCTACAAATACTAAAAGCTCTGTTATTAAGAACCTAAAGCTGGAAATGGGGATGACAGAGTATATTTTCCTTGCTCCAATATACAAACTATGTTCCAACTCAGGAATTATTATTGAAAGTAAATTCTCAGAAAGTAACTCTGCCAAAACATTTGATGTTATCTTCACAAACTGAACCTATCATTTAAAAAGAGAAGGCAAGTAGGCTGATATAAACCTATATAACCATGCTACTTTAGCAGCTTGGAATTCCAGTATATCCATAGTCCAGGAGGCAAGAAATAGCAGAGTATGCAGGGAATGATCCGGGAATGAATGGCATGGGAGAAGAAATGGCTGGTGTGTTGTTCAACAGCGAGACAATAGTGAAAATCCTAAGTTGTGTGGCATGGCAATGGATCTACAGATCAACCATGTAGGTTTCTTTCTAGGAAATGAGCTTTCATAAGTAAATCAATGAATCATGAACATTATCCACACATAACAAAGTACAAAGCCTATTTCTTGGTTTGGGTAATATTAATTAAAGCCTTTTCGTTGAGAATGCCTGTTATGTGAAAGACAAAGTCCAAAAATACAATTTCTTCCCCACTCCTCTTTCCCAAGGTTAGGGAAGTTAATATCCACCCTTGTCCCTGATCATGTGTAAAAGAGAGGGAGATTAAGAATTCAAAATCATAGTACTGACAACAGACCTTAAAAATCTGCCGCGTTTTAAAAGAAAAATCTTTAAAAATAAATAATAAAACATTTTCATCTCTTACTAGTTTTACTTTAGTCAACCTAAAATGTATTAGACCACAGACTAATTCAATAGAGAATAAAATTTCATGACTCACCTATCCTATTTTCCATTTCTACCACCAAAATCTCTCCCTGATGTGAAGAGGCTTTTTAAACCTGCCTTAGGGAAGGGCCAGGCTTAGAAATACAGAAGGTGAGGATAAACGTTTCTGAAAAGGAGACTGATAGAAAATGAGGATTGAGAGACAATGTTGTCCAACACTGTCAAGGTGCCAATTACTGGTATTATTTGCATATCAAAAGTAATTTTTATGCTTCATACACATCAGTAGTTTGTGTGGCTCTTGGAATAAAGATCGACTTGGCCTTACACATCAGCCTCTCTCCCTCTCTGGCCTCATCATTCCTCTCCACCCACTCTATACACCAGCCACAATGGCCTTCACCCAGTTTCTGAATGCATCACGTTCCTTCCTGCCCCAGAGATTCATTTAAGCTGTTTCCTCTACCCTGGAGCTATCTTCCCCTCCTTTCATGTCCTTACATCTCAGCAAAAACATCACTTCCTCAGGTTGGGCCAGCTTCATGGACTTACAACCTGAACAGCTGCACAGGGCCCATACTTAGAAGGGCTCCACGGGTGCTTTTATGTTCTGCTGTGCCAGTCTTGAGGCCCCTGTTCTTTTAAACAGGGGCCTCATATCTTCATTTTGCACTGGGCCCTACAAATTATGTATCTGGTCCTGTCTTCAGGGAAGACTTCAGTGACCTCCGGAATAGTTCAAACCCTCTCTGTTTCAAGCTTGAATAAGATGCACACTTCTTTGAACCACTTACCACAGTCAACACTTTTACAAGGATTTGAGGACTACTTGTTTACCTCCCCCACTAGAAAATAAGCACATGAATCCAGTGTTCATATCTGATTTTTGCTTACCACTTCATTCCTAGAACCTAGCACCAAACAGGCAATCAGTAAATGCTGGTTGAATAAATGTTTGTGTTTACTATTACTACTATCATTATTATGATTCTGTACTGTTTAGGCTAAGAATGAATCAGGGAAGATAAGAAAACTACACAACCTGGACAAAAAAAGGGAAACTTTTACCCAGAGAACTCCAATACTACAACCAATAACACAACTATAAAAATGTTAAACAGCTGCCTGAAATAGTTGGCAGAATCTAATCCTGTAAACTTACCTATGCACTGACCCTAAAACTGGAAATCTGTTTCTATGTTTTAGACCAAATATACAATTTTCACTGGATATTACTGTTGAAATGCTCCTAAGACCAACACAAGGCCCTCAACCATCTGACAAGTCTTCTCACTATTCGCCTTTCCATATTCTTTAACTCTAACATAGGGATTATCACTTTTTAAACTCTCATGTCCCCATCAATAAAATACTTGAGGGGGCCTCCCCGGTGGCGCAGTGGTTGGGAATCCGCCTGCTGATGCAGGGAACACGGGTTCAAGCTCTGGTCGGGGCAGATCCCACATGCCGCGGAGCAGCTGGGCCCATGCGCCACAGCTGCTGAGCCTGCACTCTGGAGCCCACGAGCCACAACTACTGAGCCTGCGTGCTGCGGCTGCTGGAGCCCGTGCTTGACAAGGGGAGAGGCCACCCAATGAGAAGCCTGCCCACCGTCGCGAGGGGTAGCGCCGGCTCTCTGCGCTGGAGAGGGGCCGCGCACAGACCCAACGCAGCCAAAAAAAAAAAAAAACCTTGAGTATGCAGACCCAAATAGATTTGGAAATCATATGGCTGGTATTCCTAAGCTAATAAATCATGCACATTATAAAACATACACTAAAAAAGAAAACAGTTAAAAAATAAATTGAAACCTAAGTTCCAATATTTTATTCCTGTACTTCAAAGGACTGTCCTGCATAAAACAGGGTGTATATATACCTCACCCCACCTTGGAAAACACTGTTCTAATTAAATAACTACTTATTTGAAGTTTCAGCAGGGAACCCAGCCATTCACGTACCCTTGAACAAAGAAGAGTCCTCCTCTATTCTAGTGAAATCACCTTTTTTGACCACGAAAAAAGCTTGGAAAGAACACACACAAATTAATGGGGGGGGGGGGAATACCTGCCTACCCATCTACCTAATAATAGTACCCTTGTATCCTACCATAGTAATTAAAATTTCCCCCATATACTTCATACTTCCTCACCTTAGTGACTTTGCTCAAATTGTTCCCCTCGGTCCAGAATATTCCTTCCCCACCACATACCCAAATCCTACACCTCTTTCAAGACCAAGCTTAAAAACGCTACCTCTATCAAGAAGGCTTTTGTAACTAAACAAATCTACTTTCTCCTTTATCTATACTGCTCATAGCAGTTTGTACTTGTCTTATATCATATATTGCTTTCTTCTCTATTCTATTATTATGTCAATAACTTATCTCTGTTTCTAGGCAGTAAGTTCCCAGAATGTGAAAATTCCTATGGTCCTGAGATTATTTATTAAAGACTAGGCTTCTCAATTGCTCCAAACTTGAATATGGCACTTATAATAATATGTACAATACATGCCAAAATATGAAATTCAAATTAAGCAATATTTAAATTTTTTTGGTCTAAGTATCATTTAAAACTAATCTTTATCACAAGAGTTCCAAAGTAAAACTACCCACCTTTCAGAAATTAATTCTTTCACAATCAGAAACTACTATATCATTTTCATACCAAAGCAATAACTTACTCCAAGATACTCTTAGTGACCTACATTAATTCATTCTTGAAAATTAGAAGGACTTCTTATTCCCTAGCAAAAGGTCCATGAAAGTGTTTACCATTTTTATAAAGAAGAAATATATTCCTATTTTACAGGTATAAATAAAAATCTAGAAATAAAGCAAATATCAGAACACCACATAACTTTCTATCCAAATAACATTATTAAAGGTCTTTGAACCCCTTTATCCTTTACTTTCTTTTCAATTTTGCCCAGGTAAAACTGCCCTGAGTATTTTACACTAATGTCTCTTTTACCAGGAGCAAAGGTGATTCCTCTTAAAGTCTCAGCCTTTAGTGATAGCTTTTTTTATGCAAAGGAATGTTTTTAAATTTTTCAAAGATATTTTCTACCTCCCATAAGTATTTATCTTGGAGGAGAATAAAGCTTAGAAAGAGAGAGAATATATACTTTTGGACTTTTGAAAGCCCTAATATAAAATAAACAATACATAAATAAATGAATTTGTGCTAGAAATACACACATGATAAAGCAAAACCCATAGCCCCCCAAAATACATACTTGATTCTCATTTAATTATCTTTAAGGTACCTATTATTTTTAAGCTTTATCAACCAATATAACAAAAACATCAATACTCTTTACTACAAATCCATTACAATTTTTAGAGAAATGACTACTGGCCAACAAATTCACATATGTATATACCTAGGTTTCTTAAAGACTCCATTTTACCTGCAGTATTCTCTATAGTATCAAGTTGGGTGATAAGTCATTCTGGTGGCAAATGATCTACCTATTCCATTCAATTCAGGGTATTTCACAGTATGAAAGTGCTATGCCCTAATAAGTCTAATTCTAAAGTCCATCTCTTGATGATCTAATCTAAAAGGACAAGAGAAGGGCCATAAAAAGAGATGCCCTCTGTTGTCGGGGTTTTTTTTTTAATTCTTCATTCTTAATGTACAACATGACTCCTCTGGCATATGAATGTAGGTGAAGACATAATTTGTAGGATAATAGGCACTGATATTACATGCTGCTTCAGTACTGTCATATTTCCAATCCATCAAATAGATTAATGCTATAATAACTGTACACAAAACTATCATTTGTGCACTAATGAAGTCAAACCCAGTTTATCCTTAGGCAACTAGATTCCAAAAGCTCATAGATGTCATCTCTTCCTCTTCCAAAGACTATTTAGACAGTCTAAAGGAATAAGAAACGCATGCAACCTATCTCCAAATTTGGATGTCGTTCTGCCAAAGGTGTAAATGCAAATACGACTAATATAACAAAATGCTCAAAGAACATTTGACAGCTCTTAAACATGGACAAGTTACTGCAAGACACACAGAGAAAAGAAGGAAATAAGTATACTGTTTGACATAAATACTATACTGATGATCTCAGTGATATCAACATAGACACTAAGTTCAACACCTGTCAAGTTTTAGGCAGTTATGATATGAAGCCTTCATTTAAAATAGATTTTTAAGATGTTTAGAGTTAAAATATGATGACATGTGACTTTATCAAAGCTAGAATTTTAAGAGCTATATATTAGATTCAACAATTCAGACTGCAAACTATAGTACAATTCAAAGATGTGTAAGCAGGACATGACTCTTCACACAATAAGAGTTTAAAATCATTCTCAGACTTCCCTGGTGGCACAGTGATTAAGAATCCACCTGCCAATGCAGGGAACATGGGTTCGAGCCCTGGTCTGGGAAGATCCCACAGGCCGCGGAGCAACTAAGACCATGCTCCACAACTACTGAGCCTGCACTCTAGAGCCCGTGAGCCACAACAACTGAGCCCACGTGACACAACTACTGAAGCCCACGCGCCTAAAGTCCGTGCTCTGCAAGAAAGAGAAGCCAACGCAATGAGAAGCCCGAGCAACACATCGAAGAGTAGCCCCCGCTGGCTGCAACTAGAGAAAGATTGCGCACAGCAATGAAGACCCAACGCAGCCAAAAATAAATAAATAAATTTATCTTAAAAAAAACATTCTCCCATCACCTCAACAGTTGGAGATCAATGTTCATGTCAGAAAGTGGCTCACGTATCGCACAACCCAGGGAATATACCCAATATTTGATAATAATTATAAATGGAATATAACCTTTAAAAATTGTGCATCACTATATTGTACACTTATAACTTATACAATATTGTACATCAACTATACTTCAATTTTTAAAAATTTTAAGGAAAGTGGCTCATGTTAGAGAATGGAGAGGTGTAGTGCCATGCTGTCATTCCCATAAACCTAAAATAGTTCCAATACTTAAAATACTGACAGGTAGTATTTTGTAACACAGTGGTAAGGCTACTCTCTGTCTTAGTCCACTTGGGCTACTATAACAAAATACCACAGATTGGGTGGCTTATAAACAACAGAAATTTGTTTCTCACAGTTCTGGAAGCTCAAAGTCCAACATCAGGGTGCCAGCATGGTTGGGTTCTGGTAGGAGACCTCTTCCAGGTCACTGACTGTGGACTTCTTGCTGGGTCCTCACATGGTGGAAGGGGCTAGGGAGCTCTCTGGGATCTCTTGGCACTAATTCCAATCATAAGGGTTCTGCCCTCATTACCTAATCACCTCCTAACGGTCCCCACCTTCTAATACCATCACCTTGGGATTAGGGTTTCAATGCATAAATTTGGAGGGGGCACAAACATTCAGATCACAGGAGCCACTTAAAAAATATACTGCAAGGAAGTGCAGATAGAAAGATTAAAGAATACCTTAGGGCTTCCCTGGTGGCGCAGTGGTTAGGAACCTGCCTGCCAATGCTGGGGACACGGGTTCGTGCCCCGGTCCAGGAAGATCCCACATGCCGCGGAGTGGCTAGGCCCGTGAGCCATGGCCGCTGAGCCTGCATGTCCAGAGCCTGTGCTCCGCAACGGGAGAGGCCGCAACAGTGAGAGGCCCGCGTACCGCAAAAAAAAACAAACAACAACAAAAAAGAATACCTTAGATTGAAATAAGGGTCCTGAAGCAAGGAGCAGACATTCTAAGACAGACTAGAGAAGTGTAAGACAAAAATACAAAGGGATTGCCAAACTTTGGAAGAAGATACACACTAGAACCATTCCCTTGGCTACAAGTTATCATCAGTCCTTAAAAACTTGTTGATTGACATCAGAATCCACTGAATATTCTTTATTGCTTGTTGCATATAAGTATGTCTAGTAAACTGTACACAGCTCTCATTTTAGAAAGTAAATTAAGCCACATTCTACAAATCCGTTTTATCATTCAATAAATATTCAGAGAACACACACACACACACCCTGAATATAATGTGCCAGGCACCATTCTAAGCACTAGGGATAAAATTATAAAGAAAATCAAGTGGGCTTCCCTGGTGGCGCAGTGGTTGAGAGTCCGATGCAGGTTTTAGGCCGATGCAGGGGACACGGGTTCGTGGCCCGGTCTGGGAAGATCTCACATGCCACGGAGCAGCTGGGCCCGTGAGCCATGGCCACTGAGCCTGCGCGTCCGGAGCCTGTGCTCCGCAATGGGAGAGGCCACAACAGTGAGAGGTCCGCATACAGCAAAAAAAAAAAAAAAAAAGAGAAAATCAAGTAACTGCCTTTAAGGCACTTAGACTTTAGTGGTACCATATGGCCCATCTCCCTATCTGTTATCTTGATAATGTTTCAAGTTTAAAACTCTAACGAATACTGGAGCCTATCTGAAAATAACAATAAAGATTATCTGATACACCCATAACAAGGCTTAATTCTGTCTACATGTTACACAGAATTAAGAAAAAAATTACATAAAACAGTGCACAATCTCCAGAATGCCAAATGAATGCCAATTTACTGAGCCCATAGCAGACAAATCATCAACCCCACAAATCCCTCATCAATACCTCCAACCACCTATTCATTTGTAACAACGTGGTAAACAAAGGACTAAAATGATTCAAAGTGAGGGCACATGAATGAATGATACATTAGAATTAATATCCAAGGCAAATGGGTTCTAATATCCTGCCATTCAGGAGGCAGAAGAAGGAAAGCAAAACAGATTGAAAATTCAGGAAAACTTGTAAAGGGCAGAACTTCTCTCTTACAACCAAAGTTGGTGCCCAAATGAAACTAGAGAATAATGAGAATCTACCTCTTTCTGGTCAAAAACTACCTAGACTGCTACTGAGGCAGATGATAATGGTGGGGGGCGGGGGGGATGGTGACAACAGTTAAAAGTCCCTTAAGACCCTTACAGCTAGTATCTAGAATATACAAAAAACTTACAACTCAATAACAAAGATGACAAATAACTCAATCCTTTCCATGGGCATAGGATATGAATAGACATTTCTCCAAAGGAGATACATGAATGGCCAAACAAGCACATGAAAAGATACTCAATATCATGAGTCATTAGAGAAATGCAAATCAAAACCACAATGAGATGCCACCACCTCACACCACTAGAATGGCTTTAATCAACAAGACAGACAATAACAAATGTTTAGAGGATGTACAGCATTTGGAACTCTCACACATTGCTGGTGGGAATATAAAAAGCTTGGAGGCTTTCAAAATGTTAAACACAGAATTGCCATTATGACTCAGCAATTCCATTCCTAGGTATTCACCCAGGAGAAATGGAAAAACATATCCACACAAAGATTTGTACAAGAATGTTCACAGCAGTGTTATTCACAGTAAACAAAAGGTGGAAACAACCTAAATGACCATCAACTGATGAGTCAATAAACTAAATGTGGTATATCCATACCACAAAATACTATTTGGCAATAAAAAAAAGAGCCAAGCATTAATATCTGTTATAACATAGATGAACTTCAAAAGCATTATTCCCAGTGAAAAAAGCCAGTCACTAAAGAAAACACATTGTATGATTCCATTTATATGAAATGTTCAGAATAGGCAAATCTACAGAAACAGAAAGTAGGTTAGTGGTTGACTCAGGCTGGGATGGGAATGGGAATGACTGTAAACAGGCAAGAAATTTCTTTTGGGGGTGATGAAAATGTTTCTTCTACAACTGGATTGTGGTAATAATCACAACTCTGTAAATATATTTTAAAAATTAATTGTACACTTTAAAAGGGTATATAAATTATACCTCAGTAAAACTGAAATAGATTTTAAAAGACTTATTGCATTTATTGTGTACTTAAGTGCTTGACATAGTAACTAACTCACAACAACTTTATGATGTAGACACTATTATTATTATCCCTATTTTACAATAAGAAAATTAAGGAACAACCATAAGCAATTTGCCAAAGTCACAGTGACTAATAAGTGACAAGAGCCAGGGTTTGAACTCAGGTAGTCTGGCTCCGGATTCAATGAACACAGAACTGTATTAGCTAACTTCTTACAAAGCCCACAAATAAACGTTCTTAGGTAATAATTATAATAATTAATTAATTATAATTAAAGAAATTACAATCATCCTACAAGAATGGTTCTCAACCATTAATGTATATGAATCCCCTAAGGAACTCTGTAAAATTGCATATTTCCACCAAACCCTAAACTCAGAGATTCTGATACTGTAGAAACGAGGGCCAAGAATCCAAACTTGCCACACACACGCCAAGTAAATCTGATGCAGATGGTCTGCGACCACCATCAAAAAAAAAAAAAAAAGTACTGTCCACAGGACATGGAGTACACTTGAAATAAGATTAAGTTCTTTTCACCCCTTTGATTCATTTGCCTCATAGAATGTGGCAGTAAGGATCTATGCAGATTAATTTTTTTCAAGAAGATTTTTACCCATCTTATTCTACTTAAGTATTTGTGGATATGGCTTAAAGCCATGTTTTAAAACATGCTTTAGAAACATGTTGAAATTTAATAGTGTTCCAGAATAAGCTTTTAAGACTAATGAACTGAGGCTGCACTTGCTTTGGAACCAAAAAGTGGTTAAATGATAGTTTTTCCATTAGATGTAATCAATAAGGAAAGTAAAATTAAGTTAGTAGTTATGAGACTTGAACGTGAGCCATCTGAACCTATCTATGTGACACTAGAGATCAATTTCAAAATGGTATTCAAGGATCAATTTCATAAAACTGACAAACTTCTGGAGGTTAACAAGGGTGAAGAAAACAAATTCACAGCATCAGCAAGCCAATAACTCAGGCTAAAATGAATACAAGCTAAACGGAAAACCTTCCATTCTTAGTAAGGATTCATGTGTCATCCTCTCAAATGGTTATGTTTAGACTTTGCCCCATTATAAAAAAGATCCACCATTTTTCATTAATTTCCAATAAACAGCAGGCCAACTCCAGGTGACTATGAATAGATATGAACCTTGTAGCTAGGACTCAAAATTTGAATTCTCTTTTTAAAAATGGTAATCTGTAATTCATAAAAGAGGAAACACTGACACCGTGTCTGAACTTTTCTCAGAAATAGAGATGAATATGAGATCAATAGCAGAACTATGCAAAAACAGCTGGTTAAGATTAAAAGTGCAGTATCTGGCCAAAAAACAGAGAGAAGACAAACAGTCCCACACAAGTATCAGACCTCAACATTGTTAACAGTGTTACCCTTCAAGATTTAATGGTTCTCTAAATCTAATCCTAGAAAATGGAAAATAAATGTCCGTCCAACTATGAAACAATCCTCCCCACTACTCTAAAGCAATTACAATCACTGTAACAATAATACCTATTATTTTAAGTATCTGCCCTTTTCTAGTACATGACATATACTCACTCTCTCATATCAAGCTAGGTAACCAAAGAACTCTCTATTCCTCCTCCCTCACTCCTCTCAGCTAGCCGTGAAACAAATGACTCCCTACAGAGGATGTGATCTGTTGTTATACCTGCAGAAGTCTTGGCAGAATTGCCAGATTCCCCAAGAACAACAACAACAAAAAAAAAAGAAAAAACAAACAAGAAATAAGATAACATAGACTAACCATCACAGAATCGCTTCATGAACAGAAGCACAGGGATAGAAAATCCTGAGAGAGGCTGAAAAAAAAAATATTAAAGCATTTAACTAAACAACCATAGGTTATTAAACTTGGAAAATGTACCAGGGACTATGATAAATAGACAAAGATGAATATAAAACTGCCATTGCTCTCTAAGATCTAATTTTGTTGAGCGGGTGGGGGGCACAGAGCAGAGGGAGTGAGAAGAGGTGACTGAGATGCACATAACCATTTACAATACAATAAATGAATACAGGTGGGAAAAAACATAGGTCTTGAAGTGAGACATGCCTGAGTTCCCCTCCCAACTCTACAACTTATTGCCTAAGTGACCTTAGCCAAGTTGCATAACCTCTTCTTGCCTCATTTACTTCATCTGTAAAAAGGGGAAATATCATCTACCTTGTAAGGTTCTTGGAAGAATAAAATTAGATAAACTACGTAAATGCCACATACAGTCTCTAAGCTCACAGAATGTACTCAATATCAATTATTAATATAAGCATCAGACCAGAGGGATGTATAAAGCACTATAGGAATCCTCTTGAAGAAATAACAATCTGCTTGAGGAAGACAGGAAAGAATTCACGAGAGGAGACGAAATATGAACTGGGTAAAAAAAATAATCACAAGTGCGCTAGACAGAAGGTGAGGGGCAGGGAGAGTTGAGATGTTCACGAAATATCTAACACCCCTAATTCAGTTTGTATTTGTTTCAATGGATCTGTCCAACACAAGAATGTAAGTTCACCAAACTCAACAACTGTTACTCATTTTTGTACCCCAGCACTTAGCAGAGCACCTAATGCAAATTAGATACTCAACCTAAAAACGTATTCTGTGGGAAATACAAGCAGGTCTTTTGCTATCTAAAGCCTAAAAGATACCTGACAGCAAAAAACTGCTATAAGTCTGGAAATAAAACCATCTAACCAAATTAGGAATGATAACTTCTCAGGTTAAGCCATGAAGAAACTTCTCTGGTTTATAAAAGTTCTTAGAGATAAAAATATATAATCAGTACAAAAACATAGCTAAGTGTACAAGCATAATGAAATGCTTTTTATGGTTTCTATTTTGCTAATGCAGTTACAGTTAATGGAATTGCCATGACAAAATGATTGTTTTTATGAAAAGAATCTTCTTTATTACTAACCAATCAAATTTCATTTTTATTACTGATGTAGGAAAGTTCAAAACCATGATTCATTTATAGAGCGTACAAAAATAAGAAAAGTGCTCAAGAATAGAGTACAGGATCATTTACAAAGCAATAAAAAATTAAAACGTGCATTTCTCTTACTGGCAAGGCAGAAACTTCTACACATAAATGTCTGTAGCTGGATTTGCTGAATATTATAACTTCTGTCTTTGAACAAAAAATGAGAAGCCTGAATTTAATATCTCATTTCATGTGACATCTTCAGCCCATCTGAAAACTGCTTATCAAGAAATATCAAAAATGTGTGAAAAATGTTAAGAAGTTTGATGTTTTCTTTCAATTTTCACTCATATATGAAAGGCTTGAGCTAACATTAATAACTCGAAAGTCTTCACAGAAGAAAGACTGACAAATTTTATGGGGCATACATCACCGAAATCTTTTAAGTTAAAAATGAAAAATCGTGTCGTTTCAGAGTACAGAATGTTAATGAAGCACGCAAGAAAATCAAAACTCACATTATGCTTAATATGGACTATTATACGATCAAAAACAAGCCTTTCAAGTGATCTTAACAGCATACCAAAGTTTTCTAAAAGGAAATAAACACTGCCTTTAAGAATTTGGTTTTCGTGGGCCGTGGCCCCGTGGCCCGTGGTCCCTGGGCCTGTGCGTCCGGAGCCTGTGCTCCGGAATGGGAGGGGCCACAATGGTGAGAGGTCCGCATACAGCAAAAAAAAAAAAAAAAGCAATAAGATTGATAAGTAACTATTATAAAAAAAAAAAAGAATTTGGTTTTCAACCTGTTCATATGATAAAAGAAAATAGGTCACACTGCTGTCAGTAAACTGTATTTTGCCTCTAATCTGAAGTATAACCTGTTTTGTCTTTGTTTTGCTTCTCCATCTGCCCCTTCAATATCAACTTTACATGTGCCAAGGTGATAAGCACTACGGTATGAGTCTATTCATACAACTAATACAAATGAAAAAAGATTCTCTGAAATGTAATGGCCACTTCAATAACCTCTCAATAATTCCTCAGTGCCTTCCTCAATACTGGAGAATCCCCAGAATGTAGACTACAAATAACTAACAAAATATCTTTATTTTCAAGAGCAAAAGAATTGAATGCATTATATTTTTTCAAATATCTGTTGCAATTATTAGATATTAGATATACAGATGTAAGAGCCTTGACTACCATTTTCTTCACTCTTAATAAATCTTGTGAGCAATAGCATCACTTCTATCTTACAAAGGACTTTTAACCCGTAGTTTCCACTTTGGGCCTCTAAGATGCTTCTGAAATGCTTTCAAAGTCCAAATTTCCCAGTATTCATGTGGAAGAAAGATGGAATAAAAAGCACTTCATTACTGATATAAAAACAAAAATTTTTAAACATGCCTATATTGATTATACTTACTTTCAAAATGCTTACATATGGGTGCCATGGAACCTGTAAAACTACTTTCCTAGATCATACCATAAATTAATGCAACTGCAAGAATGAAATTAATAATAAATTTAAATAATTAAGCATCTGCATGCCCACAATGAGATAAATGAAATATTCCAAGTCTTCTTTTTCATCCTTTACATAGTTTACAGAGCTTCTAAATAAAGAACAGAACAGATATTGTCCTGATTTCAAAAGATTAATAATCACAGTATGATGAAATTAACTAATATGCTTAAACTATATCAACACATTAGTGAAGTAATAAGATCATTCAGAAATGATGGTATAGAAATTAATAAAAATAAAGACACTTTGGATATTTTGCTGACCAAAATGGTAAAGGGATAACAGTACAAAGGTAACATCCTCAGAGGCACCTAGGGAACAAAAGCAGTAACAAACTACCACATACTGAACATACCATGTACTACCCTAGGTACTTAGAATACATTATAAAATATACTATCCCCTTTTCACAAATAAGGAAACTGTGGCCTAGAAAGCTCTGCCCAAGATCATAAAACAGAAAGCAGAACTGAGCTTAGAATTCAGTTCTGTCTCACTCCAATGGCCTTGTTCCTACCCTTTATACTCTATTACCTGACAGAGTTTCAATTTCCTCATCCATGAAACAAGAAAAATGCCTAACATGATCAAATTGCTAATACTAGCAACTATGTATCAATATATCATCTAGCACAGTGGGTCAAAAATGGACGCTTACTCTTATCATCAACCAGATACTTAGCAGCTAAGTTTTTAAGGCTAAAACCTTTTGGCAATGCTAACAAACAAATCACCACTGAAAAAGTCTCAGAGTATTTATACCTATGACCTATACTGAAGATCCAATTATATGATGAAGATAAATATGGCTGGAACTTATCAAAGGTATAATCTTGAAACAAGTATCTTAGAATAATTTATTACAGGAGTAATTTTAATAAAAGTAATAACTGTTTACAGATGTTCTATATTATTGAAATAAATTATGTATTCTATTTATAAGTAATTTTAAAAGCTTTACCAAACTTGTATCTTCACACAGGAGGACAGAAGCAAAGTCCAGTAAGAGAAAAACTGATAGGTAAATGAGCTAAATATAATATTAATGAACACTTATTGAGTGCTTACTATGTGCCAGACACAATGCCAAGCATTTTCTATCTTCTGTCATCTATTCCTTAAATAATCTATAATTATCTTTACCACTTTGCAAATAAGAAACCTGAGGCTTAAAAAGGCAAGTAATTTGCCCAAGGTCACACATTTAGCAAGTAGCTGAATAAAAACCCAGGTCTGACTCTCACTTGCAAGTCCACAGGAAGAAAGCAAGGTGAAGGAAGTGATCAACACTATAGGAGATTCCTGCAGTTTAGCGCTCAGCACCTCTCTAGCTTTTTGTGTGTATCTGGTGGCCCTAAAAGCTGGAGTCACTCCTGGTAAATAGATGGGCAAGTGAGTCAGGCCTGTCCATCACAGTACTCTGTCCTTTTGGCTACAGTGACTACTCCAAATATGGTCATACAACCCAAATGGGAATACTCAATCCTTCCCCGGGATATGTGCCTACCCAACTATCTGAAAAAAAATATATTTTTTTAACTTGAAACTCAACTAATGTATTGGAAAATTTTGCCATTTAAAATACAAGTTAAAATGTAAAATACACAGGCTGTTACAAAAGATTTTGAAAACCACTCAATATCCAGGACTACTTTCATCTTCTTTTTAAAGTTCTTAATCTAGCATATCATTATCTAGAGATCCAAGCTATTAATTCAAAATCATGTTACCATTTATCTCCATGTCACTGAGTTAAAAGAAAAATTCAAAATTCTCTCCCAGTTTAAGAAATTTATCCAAAGAAACTACTCAGATACACAAATATGTATTTGTAAGCACTGTTTACAAAGTCATATACACCTGTGATGGTTTTGAGGCGCATGAAACTGGCTAGACTGAACTACATCTGCCACAATATCCTTTCTACTGTTTATTAGGGTGAGCTACAAGGGGTATCCTCCAGCAGGTGTTGGGAAGACAGAAGGGAGGCAACCGCCATTTTGTAGCAAACACCTCCCAGTTATTCAAATACTAATCTAGACGTTGCTGTGAAGGGATTCTGCTGATATAATTAAAGTCCAGGATCAGCTGACTTTGTGTTAATCAAAAGGGAGATTATCCTGGGTGGGCCCAACTTACTAACAGAGGACCTAAGTCCTCCCTGAGCTCGGGCTCTGCAAGCAGCACCTGCGGCATGTGCTCCCTCCTCCTCCTGGACCCCCTTCAGGGCTGTCTGCCTTCGGACTTAGCATTTGTTTGGCCAACCCCACAACAACAGCATAAGCCAGTTCCGTGCGCATGCGTGTGCATGCGTGGGTGGGTGGGTGGGGGTGTGTGTGTGTGTGTGTGTGTGTAGACAGAGCTAGAACTAGCACTAGAGCTCCTACCACTTCTGCTTCTCAGGCTGAACTAATACAACACCCAAATACCCATCATAATAAGACTAGATAAGCCAATTATGATTTCTCATTACCGTGAAATACTAATGCAACCATTTAACAATGATGATATATGTCAGTCCATTCATAGACATGGAAAGAGATCTCGATATGCTACATGACTAAATAGATTACAAAAAAGTAATCATATTATATATTATTTATGTTCATTTTTTTATTTGTAGGGAGACTAAATGAGGTAGCTTTGTTCACCAAAGTTTTAATGATGAGGATGAGATTTTAAATTTATGATTTTAGGTGATTTTTACTTTGTATTCTTTTGGATTGTTTTCATTTTCTAGAGTAGTAATGTATCATTTTTATTATGAGAAAAAAAGAAAAAACAATAAACCTTTCTTATTACACAGGAAAAAAAATGTCAGGTAGACTTACAGGCTAAAATGTGCTCAGTCTTAAAGGACAGACAGGAGTTATCCAAGCAAAGTGGACAGTTCAGGGAAAAGGCAACATTTGCCAAAGATGGACACTACTAATAGTTTATTTATTTACTAATAGTTTAGAAAGGCAAGAGTTCAAGGAAAGGGGTGATGAGAGATGAGGCTGGAGAGACAGACTTGGAATAACTCACGGAGGCTCTTGTATGCCTCACTCCATTCTACTGACAGTGGGGAACCAATGAGGTGTTAAAACAAGAGGAGTTAAATCTGCATTTTAGGAAAATAAAAATAAAACAACACAAACAGACAAAAACCCACTGAGGCTTTGCAGTGTAGAGGCTGTACTAGAAACAGACCAGACTGAAAGCAGGAAAACCTATCCAGACACTACTACAGTAATCCAAGCAAGAAATAACAAAGCCCTAAACTAAGGTAATAATATAGCAGTGGAGATGGAGAGAATAGCTACTGAGTCATAATAAGGAGTAAGAACTGAGAGGACTTGGTGAGGGATACACGATACACTAGTGGTAAAGAGACAAAAGTGGTTCATTTAAGTGGGGGAGTTCAGAGAAGGCTTTCAAAAAGATGTCCTTATGAATGAGGTTCTCAAGGAGGGCACTTCATGAATATCACAGATAGATGTAAGATGCCATTAAATGTTTCCAAAAGAAATACCAGTTTGTTGGCCCACTGAAAGAAAGAATAATAAAGTGTTAAACGCATTAAAAAATAGAGCTCTCAACTACAAAAACAGATTCACATTTACTTATTAAGTTATAACGGGACTATGTAGATATATATCTCTAATCTCTTGAGGTTGACCTCTTCCAAGAAAACCGTATTACTGCCAGAAACAGAATGCTGTGATTAGTTGTTGGATTTGAGTCACACTTACAAGTCAATACAAGGTTTCATATAAATTATTGGTATAGCCACCCTTTTTTCGCTGTTGCCAAAATGTAATCTTTCAAATTTTTTAAATTAGAACCATTTAAATTCAAAAGTAAAACATCCTCACTCCACCAACATCCTATCCTTATTACCCTGACATTACTAGTTAAAATTAGTTGAATATTCTTCTACATTTTTCTTTGCTTACATATACATGTTTATACAGGGTTCATTTATTTAACAGTGGGTTCATACTATATACATATACACACATACACTATTCTATAACTTGTTTTTACTTAAGATAATCAGAGTTTTCAAGCCAATGCATTTAACAGATATACCTCTTCATTTTTAGTATCTGTAATAATGTGGGCATGCCATAGGACATTTCTGGGTTTTTGCTATTACAAATAATACTACAATTATTACTGTTGTATATTTCTTTAAATACTGGTCCTTCGGGCTTCCCTGGTGGCGCAGTGGTTGAGAGTCCGCCTGCCGATGCAGGGGACACAGGTTCGTGCCCCGGTCTGGGAAGATCCCACATGCCGCGGAGCAGCTAGGCCTGTGAGCCATGGTCGCTGAGCCTGTGTGTCCGGAGCCTGTGCTCCGCAAAGGGAGAGGCCACAACAGTGAGAGCCCCGCATACCGCAAAAAAAAAAAAAAAAAAAATACTGGTCCTTCTATTTCTATCAGATAAATCCCATGAAGAAGAATTTCTGGGTCAATTAACAGCATTTAAATAAATATTGTTATGTTAAGTTCCCAAAAAGCAGTGATTTCTTACAGACTCACCAATAATTTGAGGGTCCAACTGAGTGGAAATTAGTGGAGAGCATCTTTTCATACCTTCACTGCTGATTTGCATTTCCCCTTTTGTGAACTGCCTGTTCTTGTCCTTTATCTTTGATTCTGTTGGACTGTCTTTTTCTTAATTTGTAGAAACTTATGTCTCTTATCATACAAAGCTTTTTAAATTTATGTGCAATAAAATCCATAATTTTTTCTTCCATGAACTCTTAATTCTGTGTCTTGCTTGGGCCTCCTACGCTATATCTCCTATATTTTTTCCTAATTATTTTATTACAATTTGGTTTTTGTTCTTATTTTACACTTAAATCTTTAATTCATCTGGAATTTATTCTAGCAATGTTATGACTTAGGAGTTGTCCCAACACCATTTATTGAATTATCCATCTATAAACGCCTCCTCCTAGAGTGACCACTACAAATAGCAAAGATGACAGACTGATAAAATTCCTAGAAATTCTTAAATTTCACTAATGGACGCAAAGTTCCAAACTTATTAAAAGCAGGTCCTCAAGATACTAGAGACAGGGACTTTCCTGGTGGTGCAGTGGTTAAGAATCCACCTGCCAATGCAGGGGACGGGTTCTAGCCCTGGTCCGGGAAGATGACACAGGCTGCGGAGCAACGAAGCCCGTGCGCCACAACTACTGAGCCTGCGCTCTAGAGCCCACGAGCCACAACTACTGAGCCCACGTACCACGTACTGAAGCTCACATGCCTAGAGCCCGTGCTCTGCAACAAGAGAAGCCACTGCAATAAGAAGCCTGCGCACTGCTCACTGCAACTAGAGAGAAGCCCTCACGCAGCAATGAAGACCCAAGGCAGCCAAAAATAAATAAATAAATTTAAAAAAGAAAAAAGATACTAGAGACAAAATAAGTATTATCCCAGCTTTCATGAAGCTTGCAATCTAGTGGGAGCTTCCCTCTCTTTTAGAAAACAGTCTTTAAGTGAAAAAAGGAAAAAAGAAGTATATGTTCACACAAATGCAATGAAAAACATTTTGGCAAATTCTGTAACACATTCAGTACTTTCCATTTCAAAAATACTACCTTACTGTAAATGTACCTATTTATCCTTGTGACTGAATATTTACCGTACTCACCGTGAGAATACTGCTAGGATGTTTAAGATTAACTCCATTTAAAGATTAACTATTACCCATCAACCTACACCTACAATCGTCTCCTCACTTTCTCAACAATATGTAATTTCTTTCACTACAGTAAGAACCTCGATAACAGAAATACATTATAAATCTATTTACATCAGTCATGTTCAGTCCGTCAAGTCAAAGGTGCTTCAAAAAATTCATGTAGACTTAAAAATGTGTCAATGAATCCTAGAGACGTAGCAAATGATAATACTGTGCTGCTCGGAGAGGAAACTTCAGTGGCCACTCAAATGACAACGGCGACTCACTAGTGACCATCACCTTAAACTTCAGGTCCCACACCGAGGCTGCCCCCATACTTAATCACTGAAGCTTTCGGAAGCCCTGCCCCTGTGGCCACGCCCCCACCTTAATTCCAACCCACAGCGTTCTCCACGCACCCCAACACCTCCAGACCCAGTGAGCAGCTGGACAAAGCAGTGCCCAGGAAAAGCAGATGGAACTCCCAGTCCTACCGGGTGACCTTGGCCAAGTTTCTCCCCCTCCGTTTTCTCATCTATGAGATGCGGCTGGTACTCAGTGCCCACCTCCATCCCCAGGCCTGGGTTCAGCGTCTAATGCTACAAGGCTGGAGGAAACATGCAGTCCTAAAGCCCACAGTGCTCCCCACGACTGCCCCACGCCGGTCCCCGCCTCCGTCCGGGTCCGCGGCCATGCACGCTACCTGCAATCTGCGAGACGAAGGCTTCTGCCACTAGAGACATGTCGTCTGGGCGGCCCTGGGCCCGCGGTTCCTACACCCCGGGAACCTCAGCGAACTCCTGCGCAACCCGGCGATTTCTGGCACCTAACAGACCTGGCCCCGGCTGAGGCTCGGACTAGCAAAGCCCACTCCCGCGGCGGCCGGGGCTGCTCGGGCGGCGAAGACCCCAAGGTTACCGCCAGGCCAGGCCAGGAACTTCCGGCGCAGCTGATAGCGGCGAGCGAGCACTTCCGCCGACCCCGCCTCTGACTCCTCCCAGCGGTGCGGTTCCGGGGTCACGGCAGCTGGGGGCCGCCGGTGGGCGGGGGGAGGGGAGGGAGAGGGGAGAAGGGTGTTTGATTCCCGACTCCAGCCTACCCGGCAGGCGGGGGTACCCCAGAGGTTTTCAGTTTCCTTTCTAAGCGAGGATTTTGTAAGCAAGTAACTTTTTTTTTAAAGTCGTTTCAAACAACAAGCGTTTGTTTGCTCTTGATTGTATAGGTTGGTGATTTTTTTAATTCTATTTTTTATATAAGTTTTAAAGGTTAAACTTCATTTACAGTTATTATGAAATATTGGCTATATTCCCCGTGTTGTATTGATACAGTGCATCCCTGTAGCTAATCTTACACCCCGTAGTTTGTACCTCCCACTCCGCCACCCCTGTATTGCCTCTACCCGCCGCCACTGGTAACCATTAATGTGTTCTCTACATCCGTGAGTCTGTTTCCTTTTTGTTATATTCACAAATACAATATTTGTTGTATTTTTTAGATTCTACAAATAAGGGATATCATCAAGGCAAGTAACAGTTTTAAGTGTCCACTGGATACTAGGCACGTAAAATATATATACAGTATTCTATTTCATGTCATCCTCTAGATGACCAATAAGATGATGTTATTGCCATTTTACAGATAAAGAAACAGGCTTAGGGATTTTAAACTGCCTGCGCAGGGAGTCCACTCAAGCCCAGATTCAAACCCACATTAATTTCCTCTGTTCAACTATACTGTTAGGTTGATTAGTCCATGGACAGACGTTAGTGTTTATTTCTTTATTCAAACATGCTTGCCAGAGAGAAGGCGGCTTGAGCAGCACCTAAGCTAAAAGTTTGCCCTTCATCTCTGTACACCTGAAATGAAGCTCATCTTGGAGAATAAAATACTCTAGTCACACACTTCAGTTCATCCCTTTCAGGGGTAAGAGGGGCCGGAAGAGGAGACACCTAAATCCCATAGGTGACTTTTTACCCCTTAACCTAATAACTTTTTAAATTATACATAAACAATTCAAGAAAAATCAGACTATATTACAGATTTAGAGGAATGAAATATTACAAGTGAAACAGACTTCAGAGATCATCTGGAGGGCCAAAGCCCCTCTTTCACTGATGATAAACGGGTTCAGAGTGATGAGGTGACTCATTTTAAATCACACAGTAATTGGAAATCCAAGCCATAGCAATTAGGCAAGAAAAGGAAATAAAAGAAATTCAGTTTGGAAATGAAGAAGAAAAACTGTCACTATTTGCAGATGCTATGATATTAAATGTAGAAAACCCTAAAGACCACAAAAAAAACCTTAAACTAATAAATGAATTCAGAGAAGTTTCAGGATACAAAATCAATACATAGAAATCTGTTGTTTCCATACAGTAACAACAAAATGTCATAAAGAAAAATTAAGAAAACAATCCCATTTACAATTCCATCAAAAATAATAAAATAGGGACTTCCCTGGTGGCACAGTGGTTAAGAATCGGCCTGCCAATGCAAGAGACACAGGTTCGAGCCCTGGACCAGGAAGATCCCACATGCCGCGGAACAACTAAGCCCGCGTGCCACAGCTACTGAAGCCTGCTCACCTAGAGCCCATGTTCCACAACAAGAGAAGCCACCGCAACGAGAAGCCCATGCACCACAACGAAGAGTAGCCCCCACTTGCCGCAACTAGAGAAAGCCCGTGCACAGCAACGAAGACCCAACGCAGCCAAAAATAAATAAATAAATAAATTTATAAAAAATAATAATAATAATTGATTTTTAAAAATTGAAGAAGACACAAATAAATGGAAAATATTCTGTGCTATGAATTGGAAGAATTAATATTTCTAAAATGTCCATAATGCTCAAAGCAATATACAGATTCAGTGCAATCCCTATAAAAATTCCAATGGCATTTTTCACAGAAATAGAACAAACAATTCTAAAATTTGTATGGAACCACAAAAAACTCCAAATAGCCAAAGTAATCTTGAGAAAGAAGAGCAAAGCTGGAGGCATCATGCTTCCTGGTTTCAAACTATTTATATTACAAAGCAGTAGTAATCTAAAGAGAATGGTATTAGCATAAAAGCAGACACATGGATTAATAGAACAGAATAGAAAGCTCAGAAATAAACCAATGTATATGTCAGTTAATTTATGACAAAGGAGCCAAGGATATACAGTGGGGAAAAGACAATCTCTTCAATAAATGATACTGGGAAAACTGGACAGCTGCACGCAAAGGATGAAACTGGACCGCTACCTTACACCATACACAAAAATTAACTCAAAATGGATTAAAGACTTGAATATAAGACCTAAAACCATAAATCTAGAAGAAAACATGGGTAGTAAGCAACTTGACATCAATCTTGGTGATGATTTTTTTGGATTTGATACCAAAAGTAAAGGCAACAAAAGTGAAAATAAACAAGTGAGACTACATCAAACTAAGAAGCTCTGCACAGCAAAGGAAACAATCAACAAAATGAAAAGGCAACCTACTGAATGGGATAAAATATTTGCAAATCATATATCTGTTAAGGGGTTAATATCTATAATACATAAAGAACTCATACAACTCAATATTTTTAAAAAATATGATTTAAAAATGGGCAGAGGGAATTCCCTGGCAGTCCAGTGTTTAGGACTCTGTGCTTTCACTGCTCAGGGCCCCAGGCTCAATCCCTGGTCAGGGAACTAAGATCCCACAAGCTGTGCAGTGCAGCCAAAATAAAATAAAATAAAGTAAAATAGAAATGGTCAGACAACTTGAACAGACTTTTTTCCAAAGAATACATACAGATGGCCAACATGAAAAGATGTTCAACATCACAAATCATCAGGGAAACGCAATTTGAAATCACAATGAGATACACCTCACACCTGTTAGAACAGCTATCATCAAAAAGTCAAGAAATAGGGCTTCTCTGGTGGCACAGTGGTTGGGAGTCCGCCTGCCAATGCAGGGGACACGGGTTCGTGCCCCGGTCTGGGAAGATCCCACATGCCGCGGAGCGGCTGGGCCCGTGACCCATGGCCGCTGAGCCTGCGCGTCCAGAGCCTGTGCTCCGCAGCGGGGGAGGCCGCAGCAGTGAGAGGCCCGCGTACGGCAAAAAAAAAAAAAAAAAAAAACAACAACAACAACAAAAAAAAAGTCAAGAAATAACATTGTTGCTGACGATATGGAGAAAAGGGAACCTTGTGCACTGTAGATGAGAATGTAAATTGGTGTAGCCACTATGGAAAACAGTATAAAGTTTCCTCAAAATAATTAAAATTAGAACTACCATACAAACCAGCAATTCCAATCCTGGGTGTTCATTTGAAGAAAGCAAACACTAACTCGAAAAGATATATGCACCCCCATGTTCACAGCATTATTTACAATAGCCAAGATTGGGAAGCAACCTCAGTGTCCATCAGCAGATGAATGGATAAAGAAGATGTGGTATTCATATATACATGCGATGGGGTATTATTCAGCCATACAAAATAATGAAATCTTGCCATTTGCAACAACATGGATGGACCTTGAGGGCATTATGCTAACTGAAATAAGTCAGAGAAAGACAAATAACATATGATCTCATTTATAAGTGAAATCTAAAAAAAAGAAAGAAAGAAAAGAAAAAAAGCTTATAGATACAGAGAACAGATTGGTGGTTGCCAGAGGCGGGGTGTAAGTATTGGGTGAAATGGCTGAAGGGCGTCAAAAGGTACAAACTTCCAGTTATAAAATAAGTCAAGGGGATATAATGTACATCGTGGTGACCATAGTTAACAATAATGTATTGCATATTTTAAAATTGCTAAATCTTAAAAGTTCACATCACAAGAAAAAATAGAATAAATCTTAAAAGTTCTCATCACAAGAAAAAACTTCTGTAACTATGTATAGTGACAGACTGTTAACTAGACTTATTGTGGTGATCATTTTGCAACTGTACATACAAACATGGACTCATTTAGCTGTACATCTGAAACTCATATAATGTTGTATGTCAATCATACCTCAATAAAAAAAGAATCACACAGTACATTTAAAAGTCAGATAGCTTACTAAGTTTCTGCAAAGAAACCTGATATTCCAAAAATTATTGCCCATGACATTTAGAAAGCAATGTCTCCTTTCTTTACGCTTCCATAGGTCTCTAAAACTGTGTGACAGTTTATTGTTCATATTTCTGCCTCCTTAACTAGTGCGTTAGTTTCATAACAGATAACCACAAACTGAGTGGCTAAAAACAGTAGAAATTTATTCTCTCAAAAATGTGGAAGCTAGAAGTCTGAAATCAAGGTGTGAACAGAGCCATGCTTTCTCTCCAAGCTGCAGGGAAGAATTCTTAGGGAATTCCTCTTTGTAGCTTTCGGGGGTTGCCAGCAATCTGTCCTTGGCCTTCTTTGGCTTATAGACACATCACTCAAATCTCTGCCTCCGTCATCACACGGTGTTCTCCCTCTGTGTCTATGTGGGCACATTTCCCTCTTCTTATAAGGCACCAGTCATTGGCTTAGGGCCCACCCTAATCCAGTATGACCTCATCTTAAATTGGTTTCATCTGCAAAGACCCTATTTCCAACTAAGGTCACATTCACAGGTACCAGGGTTTAGAAATGTGTACATATCTTATTGGGGGTGGGGGGAGGGAACACAGTTCTACCCACTGTACTAGATAATAAATTTTTAAGGATAAGTCATCAATATTTGTATCACCCTCTACAACTAGGAAACTTGTTAAACTAAATTTAACTTTACCAAAAACTCACGGGGACATAAACATAGTAGTGTTTAAGAAGTAGCATCGGGCTTCCCTGGTGGTGCAGTGGTTGAGTCTGCCTGCCAATGCAGGGGACACAGGTTCGTGCCCCGGTCCAGGAGGATCCCCCATGCTGTGGAGCAGCTGGGCCCATGAGCCATGGCCGCTGAGCCTGTGCGTCCAGAGCCTGTGCTCCGCAATGGGAGAGGCCACAACAGTGAGAGGCCCGCGTACTGCAAAAAAAAAAAAAAAAAAAAAAGCAGCATCTTCTCTCTGGCTGAGATTCAGAGTTGCCAAGAGGCAGAGATAATAGGTTTTTTCTTGTGCTGAAGGATTTTGAAGGACTTAACACTGATAGTAAAGTGTATGTATGCTATGCCCAGTTTCCTCCTCCTCATCCCATGGATGACATTGACCAAGGGAAATGAACTGTTCCGGGTACTTTGGTGTCAACTGAAAGAAAAATTTTCAGTTCCTGTCTGTTCTCTCACAACAGGGAATTATATATAACTTTTAAAAGTGAAGAATATCCATCATCTGTTCAAGTTCTATTACCAAGTTTAGTTTGTCACCTTTAAAAAGCTGAAGATAGAATGTTTTGACTGCTTTTTGACACAAGCAGGGTTTTTTTTTTAAAGAATTCTCCATATCATAGACTCTGTGTGGGAACCTGAACAAAAGCCCTGAGAAAGTGCTGAGGATTTGGACTGGCAAAAACAAAACCAGTCCAAAGGGCAGAGGTGAGCCCCAAAATGGAAGAGAATGGCAAGAGCCAGGGACTGGGCACACATGTAAGAGAAACAGAACAAGATTAGAAGAAAAGGAGAATTCACCCTCGATATTTCAGTTAAGCGTCTATGACTTGATGCGTGGTACATGGATGAGCTGGGCTGGCTGAAAGGTACTGCGTTGGGACTGACACCAATCCTGTTCTAGCAAGCTTTCGAGAAAAAAACAAAGATCTGCTGGGGAAACTGTCTATGCTCAACTCTTTCTTCCCTGTAGCCAGGGAAAAAGAATCATTGGCACCATATGGATTCACTTTTTCTCCCTGACTGATGGTTCTTTGCTTCCCAAACAGGCTAATTTGTGCTGGAAAGAATCTATAAATGTGGGAGGTCTTTATTACTAAAAATTAAATCCAATAAAATGCAGATGTCCTGACGGTGCCCACAAACAAGCTGTCTTTGTAATAAATAGCCAACTGGAGAAAATATATTTATGCATCTGTATTAGAACAACTGTCAGATTTAAAACTGAAGATCTGTTTAAGATCACCACAATTAGGGAACATACAAGAAAACAAGCCACTGGAATTTCTAAGAATGAGGTTATAAAACAAAAGTGCTAGGAAATTCATATGTTACTAAAAGGATAATCACACAATTATTTAAAATAAAATATTAATGCATGACGCTAACAGCCTTACTGTTTGCCCTAACAAAATCACTCTTCTTGCAAAACTGTTCCATCAATGTCATTTTCATGTCTTAATCTGGATTTTATATTACCATGTTAAATTAAAAATATATAGTGATCATGATGAATATATGCTTTATTAAGCTTAAAGTACTAAGGCATTTTATCTTCATTTCATTTTCCTGTAGCAGAATGTTAATATTTTAAATGTAAATATTTTCTTTTTTCAAAAATGCCTGCAAGAGAAAATTTGAGGCTGAGATTTCTTCAAAATTATACTATTTACTTAAGAATGATATAATAAATTCAGGTCTTTTTTTATCAAATTAGTTCCCCCCAACTCCCATCAACAGAATTAACTATGATTAATTCAATCAATCCAAATAGAGTGCTAATATAGTTAAAAACACTAAGGTAACCATGTTATGCACCAGAGCTTTTCTGTTCATCTGTTAACAGTTTTTACTTCTTTAAAAACAATGGAACTGTAGGCAACTATAAGCAATCTAATATATTACAGAGATTTTTTTTTAAGGGTACAGAAATGTGACAGCTGTTGGTTCTTATCTCTCTCAACCCCTCTTTCCCGCATTTTGTTTAATTCCTAATAAATCATGGTCAATCCAGGACTATTAGGTTCTTACCTCTTTCTCACTTTCTGATCCCACCCTCCTGCATTTTAGGTTAGCACACCCTCATATGAACTGCAAGTCTATTGGCCTACACTTTGGGAACTATCTACATTATCAATTCTAGTGGGCCTAGATTCTTCGAACATTAACTGGTTATCAAAAGAAGTGAAAATGCTTAATTTCCAAAATATTCTGCAGAATATGTATGTTACCTCATTTTCACAGCTTTACGTTATTCTCGGGAGCTGAGTCTCTTAACTATATCTACTGAGGGTGCTCTTCACTGGTGGTGGATAAAGGTCTTATCTACAGTTACAGGAACTGAATGAGTTAGGACTTTTCTGGTTGCAAGTTATAAAAACACAATTAAACCTAACATAAGAAAGTTTAAGTTTTTTGCCTCAGAGTGGCAGAAAAGACACGAGAGTAATTCCCAGAACTAAATGAAGAGCTCTAGGAACCAGGACCTTAGTGCTTCAGCTCTCTGTCTCACCACCTCTCATCTCTGTTCAGCTTTATTATTTTTTTTATTGAAGACACACCTTCTCCCAGATGGCAGGAAAAGTAGCTGCCAGCAGCACTGACTTAACATCTTCCTAGTTGGGCAACCCCAATTTCCTTAAATCAATCCCAGGGAAGAATGATAATTGCTTGGATGTTCTCACCTCTGGATTAATATTTTGTCCAAGTGAATGGGTTCAGTGATCAACCAGGCCAGGGAGAAATGGGACCTGTTATAAGAAGGAAAAATGGAAGAAAAGATGCTAGGAGCCAAAACCATAGTACCACAGTCTACAGTAAAACTCAAGAGTGCTACACTGTGGCTGCCACTTGCTTTAAAACTAGAAAAGCCATTTAAGCTCTTTGGTATTTTTCATTTCCACAAAGGGGATAATAAAATGTAATGACGCCTTAACTACAGTCTCTGAGGTGGGGGAAGGAGAAAGAAATTCAGATGATTGTGTTAACTAAAAGGAAGAGCTGAGGATACCTTCAACAAGTTATATTTATTATTTATGTATATTTATTATGACATTATTATACTTACAGAGAAGTAATTACTTTTACATTAAATGTAATAAGCTAACTCAGTCCTAAATCACTATAGCAGTAAACTTACAGGTTTGCAAAACAAAACGAAAAACCCACACACAGTTGTCGCATCCCTTGGTGTATATATTATCCTTCCAGAGCTGGCTAACAAGGATATACACTTTCTGAAGCTATAAATAATATGTGTGAATATAACAACATGGAAACATGAAAAATATGAATGATGCAATGTTAAGTAATAACAGCAGAATGTGAAATGTATTTTATTGTGAATACCACTATGTAAAAATGTGTACGAAAAAAAACTGGGTGGGATTTCTCAAATGTGGTAAAACTGCCACAACAAAGGGATGGGATTTTGATTTTTTTTCTTTTGGCTGTCTTCTAAATTTTCTGTCATATTTTCTACCACTTTTACGACTTAGGAAAAAAGTGTTTTTATCACACTGAGTAGAAGGTGGCTAAGAGGGCAAGCACGCCGGCCTGTCTACATGCAGGCCTCACAGTACAGGTCTCCACGGCCTTAATTATACTCTTGAGAACCTGCCTTAACCAGTTCCATGTTCCATAGCAGAGATTCACTGCTACGGTAATGAGAGAAGTACACGTGCAGACAGAACAACATCCAAAATACATTACTGCTTGATTGCATGTCCTTAGTCAATGCTGCACACACCTGGATGAGACATATCTCAATGCGTGACTCCTATCGTCAAATACTGATTCGTTCATTGAATAGGGAGAAACCGGAAAACTTTGTAGACTGGTTATAGAGACTCTTGCTTTTGATGATGGTTTGGCATTGACTTTAAACTTTGTCTGAGTTTTCATATTTTACCGTATAACCCTTAAACAAAGCTGAAGAGGAAAGTGGTTAAGGAACCTGAAGCAAGAGTGTCTACAACATGTGTGTCACCAACAACTGGTAAAGAATGGGCCTAAGACAGCAGAAATTTGAAAGGACCCCTGAGCACTTGGAGACACTTCGAGGAAAAGGTTCTCATTATGAAAAAATAGGTCACCTCTGATATAGAGTTGGCATCTATAAGATTATGTACATCAACATGGCCACCACTGTTTTCCTTTGCCCTTTTTTCAAATCAGAATCTGTATTAGAGCATGAGATTTATTCACTCATTCATTCATTCATCAGGTAATTATTGGAGCCCGTTTTGTAATGCTAGGCCCTTAACATGATCATGGAGATACTATGGTGAACAAAATTCAGTGTCTGCTCTGAATTACCATCTAATTGAGATGGACCCAGTTGAGAAGATGGACAAGCAAACAAGCCATTTCAACAGTGTAACAAGCGTTATGAGTGTCCAAACCCATTCAAAGTCACAGGCAATGTGACCTAAGAAATATTTTAAGTTGCTGTGTTGCCATAGCTACCACAACTCTTCAGGGTAAGTGAAATGCTCTTGCCAGGACACCAAATGCCTTTCTGAAATTCGATGTCTGAAAATTAACTCCTTAGGCTGGTACGTAGTGCACCTTCAGTAACCTGAAAACTCATCAAATATCTTAGCCTTCACAGGGGTAATCAGCAACTTTATTTTGGCACATGTGTGAACCTCACAGTCTCTCAGGGGCACAACGTGCTTCTGTTCATGGCAATTCATCATTTTCTTCCTTTCTAGATAAAATGAAAATATCTCACCATATACTCCTCAAAATTAAAAGCAACGATTTTAAGCTGTTGGTCAGTTCAAATTTCAGCATGAAACATTTGGTATCTTACCAGCTTCCCTTTTTTTTAAAACAGTATCCCAGAAATAAAACACAGGAACTCAAAAGGAACAGAAGCAACTAATATTGGAAAGCAGCACTTCTCATCAATCACAGCAATGTTTCCCATTTTCTTCCTGGAAACTTTTTAATAAGTGACTGAATATTCCTCTCTTTGCTGTTGAACCCGGTCATTCACATGAACCCACATGAACTTTACTGAGACCTTCTATTTAGTTTTGTCTGTATTTTACTGTCAGTAAAGAACCTAATTCCAACTATAAAAGTCACAAAGAATAACTGCCTTTGCTTTGTTTAAAGTCGTATTTATAACACCAGTAGTGTTGTTAGGCTACTACTCCAAAACCATGAGAAAAAGGTACTGTATGAGGAGCACTCAAAGCACATCAGTTGCATCTCAACTGTAATCTAAGGCTGAAGTATTAAAAACTCAAATAGGAAGGCCTTTCACTAGCTAAGGAGGGATAAGAGAATTTTGTTTCTTTGCACAGGACTCCCTCATCCAGTTTTCTCCAGAGGATTTGTAGCTAAACGCCCCCATATCTGAGAAAGAGAACCTGCATATATAATGTATCTAGAAAGATGTAGTTTCACACATACATAAACACAAGTGTGAAAAACAATGCATCTCAGTATCTTAAAGTGCGATGAAGACAGAATGAAAAAAGATGATACCTAAGAGAATTTTTTTTAATAATAATAAATTTACTTTGGTATCTAACAACTTAAAGGTCATATAAGTAGCCAAGATATTCCTATGATAAACTAAAAATATATCCTTCAACTTTTCTTTAATGTCCATCATGTTGAAGTGTATGTTAACAGCAAGATATAAGGCTTTTAGAAAAAGAATGGCATACTGGAAAACACTTTAAGCTTACCAGCACTGCCTGATCATTTTGTGGTAAGAAAGCAAATTAAGGAAAGTGTAAGTTGGATTAAAACACACAATAACAAGCCTAAAATTAAAATTAGTATCATAGCCTTTCCAGTATTTTTTAAAATTTCAGTTCCTGAGTATTGAAGTATATCTTCCTAGTAGCTGTAGTTAAGTCCTTTTATCTAATTATTTTTAACTATTGCTTTGAATAATTTTAGACTTACAGAAAAGTGACAAAAATTGTACAGAGTTCCCATATACAATTTATTCAGTTCTATCTAATGTTAATATGTTAGAGAAAAATATAATTTTATATTTTATGTAAATACAAAATTGTATTTGTAAATGTAATGTATTTGTAAAATGTATGTACATTTGTAAATGTAAAATAAAACATAATAAAATTACTGAAACCAAGAAATGAACAGTGATATAATACCATTAGCGAATCTACAGACATATACTAATTTCTCCAGTTTTCCTACTAACTTACTTTTTCTGGTCCAGGCTCTCACGTGCATTTAGTTGTCGTGTCTCTAGTCTCCTCCAATATGTGACAGTTGCTCCGGTTTTCTTTTTCTTTGTCTTCCATGACATTGACACTTTTGAAAAATACTGCTCAGTTATCTTGTAGAATGTCTCTCAATTTGAATTTCTCTGATATTTCCATGATAAACTGAGGTTATGAGTTTTTGGCAAGAGTCCCCCAGAAGTGATGTTGTGTCTTTTTCAATACATCATATGAGGGGTACACATCAATACCTCTTATTACTGGTCATGTTCACTCTGATCATTGGTTAAGATACTGAGTCTTCTCCACTGCACAGTTACATTTTATTTTGTAATTGATAAGTACATTGTGGAAGATACTTTGAGACTATACAAAATCCTGTCTCTGATCATACTTCTGTCCATTAATTTTGATATCCATTGATGGTTCTTGCCTGCAACAATTATTACTTTGATGTTTGCCTAATGGTGATTTTCTACTTTTGTCTTTCCTCCCACATTTATAAATAGAATCCTACTTCGAGAAAGGGCTGTGCTTTCTCCTCTTTTTAAAATTAATTAATTTATACGATTTTTCATTTATATCAGTATGGATTCATGAATATTAATTTTATTCTATTGGTTATAAACCAAAGCTATCATAGTTTATTTTGTTGCTCAAATTTCCCCAGATTTGGCTATTGGTAGATCTTTCAAGTTGATTCCTGTGTCTTTTCAAAACGGCTCTATCATTTTTTGAGCATTTCCTTATTTTCTAGCACTAGAAGATGTTCCAGGCTCATTTTGTATTTTCCCTGCTCCAGCCATGGAATCAATCATTTTCTAAGGAAGCCTGATATCTTTTAGTGGAGTGGTAGTTAGAAGCCAAGATCTGGTTGCTAGGTATGCCCAATGCTACTGGGTTGTTATTGCTTTCAGACCCACTCAGTGAACAAAGGTAGGAAATAAATGTGTGTCTAGTAACGCATGCGCACACACGCCTATATTTATTTCTAAAACTATTCATCCGTGTGTGTGACTATATCAACACATACATATATGTATGTGTATATATATATATATATATATATCAACATATATAAAACAAAAGGGTAAGTGGTTTAGCTAGCAAAATTAAGTTTATTCAGGAATAGCAGAGGAATTGCAGTTCAGGACATGCAAACCATGGTGAACCATACATAGACAAATCTAGAGAACAGAGGAGAAGCCATCTTCTTTTACAGAGAAAAGGAGGAGGTTAGGAGGGGCTGTCTGCCACAAAAGTTTATTGGAGGAGAGCAGGAGTTCAGGGTGGTGGTAGCTTCTGGTTGCCTGAGTGTAGTGGTTTCTCATTGGCTAGGGAAGGAGAAAAATCTTTCCACCTTCTGCAGAGGTGTAAAGCAAGCTTCTTCCTGCTGGAGTCTGCAAGGAGTGGCAAGTGGTAGTATATGAGAGCTCCTCCTTCAGGACTTCCCCACTCCAGTTTAAATAAGGTTTCCTTTATTTTCACAATACATATATGTATACATTATATAAAATATACATTATAAATATATAAAACCATGAGTTCATACCGATACCTTCAATTTTAATCCAACACCACAAAATTCATTTTAGCCTTCCCCCTTTTCCTTATTTGTAATTTCTTTCTCTGACAGTGAGAAGCCTGGCTCGCATTATCCACAATATATTTTATTTGTTCAGTCATAGTGTACACATAAAGTAGTTTCAGAATTGCAAACCCATATCCCCATGGGAAACAAATTTACTAAGTAGAGTACAATATTTCTGTGCAGGATTTTTGGCTTTAGCCTTATAGTTTATAGCTAAAAAACTATTTTTCCAAGGTTAGTTAAGTTAGTTCTTTTCTTCCCCACCCATTTCAGTGTGACTATGTTATTCATTTCATACATTTAGGTTCATTTATGGCTCTTCATGTTCTAGTTGAGGTTACCCCCAAGTCCTGGCTTATTTCAATTATTTGTTTTGGGGAGGGGGGAGCAAGTGAAACACTACCATGGTTCTAAGAGTCAAAGCAATATAAAAAGACAGTCACAGAGAAACATCAGTCTCCCTCATTCATAGTACACATTCTTTCTACCCATTCTCATCCACTCCCTATAAGTAACCAATCTCATTATTTCTGGTTTATTGTTCCTGCATTTCTTTTGTAGAAGTTAGCAGATAAATGTTTCTTTTCTTAAAACCTCCTTCCTTTTTACATGAAGTAATTTATCTCCTTCAGTGTCTTTCTCTTCTCATAAATTTTGAATGTTATCCTGTATATTCTTGCATGTTTACTTTTACACATGAACTTCAGTATCAACTTATATTGCTCCATAAAAAAAAGCTTGTTGGTATTTTTATTGGAATTGCGTTAAATCTATACACTGATTTAAGGAGAACTGACATCTTTATAATGTTGACTCATCCTATCCAGGAATAGAGAATGTCTTTCCATTTGTTCAAGTCTACATTTTTGGCTTTCAGGGGTGTTTTGAATTTTTCACATCTAGGTTTTTCACATTTCTTATTATGTTTATTCCTGAATATTTAATCTTCTTTATTGCTATTAAAATGGGGTTTTCTCCAAATTTATAGACTGTAACTGGTTATTGTTTGTGTATATACACAGAAAGGGGCACATATTGTGGGAAGAGAAGTGTAGACACGTCGAATTTGAGGTGGCAGAACAATATACAAGTGAAAATGTTTTGGAGGCATTTTGAGATGCAGGACTCAAGCTAGGAGAGGTATTAGGGACTGATTTTTTTTCTTTTAATCTAGGTATGGATGATAATTGAAACCAGGAGAGGGAATGTAGTACCAAAGCAAAAGAGTTTTAAAAAAGAAGATGAAGAAGAAAACTGGGAGCTGAGGCCTGAACGTTGAAGAACACCCAGGCTTAGGACACAGAGTGGTAGGAGGAGCATCAGACTAAGGGAAGTCACAGAGGCCAAGAAAGAAGAAAGATCCAGAGAGTAAAAGTGAGCCTCTATGCAGAAGCTGCAAAGTCAGTGAGGCCTGAGCAAATGCCATTGAATGCAGGTAATTCTGGTGTTTTCCAAAGCTCAGTTCCCAGCATTCTAGTTCCTTCAGGATGATAACAGGTATTATTCAAAAAATGTTAATGGAGATCAAAAAGTTTTGAAAAACATTGGATTAATCAAAATTAAACAGGATTTCTCAGAGCTATTAACATGCTTCCATGGATTGTGAATTCCCATAAGAGAGAACACTATGCAGATCTCTACACTTTTTTTTAACCAACTAAAAGTTAAAGAAATTATAGTAACAGTGGAAGCCAGATAACAAAGAGTTGGATGGATTTCTCATAAATCTGTTCATTGAGATGTAGCATTCATTTAAATAGAGGTCATACTATGTGCAAAAAGAAATATTTTGCATATGTTTTGTAGTAAATTAACCTAAGGATGCCTTTTTTTTTTTTTAATTTATTTTGGCTGCGCCGGGTCTTAGTTGCAGCAAGTGGGATCTTCACTGCAGCATGTTTAGTTGTGGCATGCAGGATCTTTAGTTCTTAGTTGTGGCCTGCAGACTTCTTAGTTGAGGCATGCATGTGGGATCTAGTTCCCCGACTAGGGATGGAACCTGGGCACCTGCATTGGGAGAATGGAGTCTTACCCACTGGACCACCAGGGAAGTCCCACCTAATGATGCCCTAACCAATTTTTTTTCCAAAGGGATTCTCAGGACAAGATGTATCTTGGAATACACTTTGGAAGTTTTAGAGCACACTGTAAACCAATTTTCTTCAGCCTCCTCTCTGCCCTCCAAGTCAACACAGAATCTAGGAATTTTATTTTTATTTTACAGGAAACAACTTTCCTACCCTGGAAGATTGCCACAGAGCTCTCCTAGTGTTGACACACCGCAGCCCCAGCTGAACAGCATGCTGAGAATTACTCTAAAGCAGGCACCTGTGAGCTGGGGGGAGCAGGAGGGTGCTCTGAAGACGAGAGGGACGTTGTTGAGGGTTAGGGAGAACACCAAACCAATGGAATCAAAAGGCCCAGGAGGGGCTTCCCTGGTGGTGCAGTGGTTGAGAGTCCACCTGCCGATGCAGGGGACACAGGTTCGAGCCCTGGCCCAGGAAGATCCCACATGCCGTGGAGCAACTAAGTCTGTGCGCCACAACTACTGAGCCCTCGTGCCACAACTACAGAAGCCCACACACCTAGAGCCCGTGCTCCGCAACAAGAGAAGCCACGAGAATGGGAAGCCTGTGCACTGCAACGAAGACCCAACACAGCCAAAACAAACAAACAAACAAATAAATTTTTTTTAAAAAGTACCTTCAAGAAAAATAATACAAGATCTTACAGTGATGTATTTCAGAGAATGTCTCACTATAGTTTATATATTAATTATAAATCAGAAATCTTAGGATATAATTTCTGCTCTGTGAAATAATAAAATATCATTCATTTCCTATTATCTTTTTTCATATTCCCTGTACATCCACTATCATCCTTGTTCAGGCCAGTACCTCATACCAGGATTTATAAAATAGACTCAACCAATTTTACCATTTCCAGTCTCTCTCAATTCCAAATCATGCCACAGGTAACCACCAGATTAATCTTCCTGAAAAGCTGCTCTTTGAGTGACGTGCTTTCTACATTTCTCTCATACTTCCCTACACAACTTAGACATTTACTCACTATCCACCTGTACTCCTTGTTAATTCTTGCTTTTGTTCATAATCTTACTCTCATCTAGAATGCCTGTCTTCCTTCTCTATTCCTTTTCAATCCCTGCCCATTTTTTAAAGTTTCTGTTCAAATCTTTCATCTTGAAAAGCTCTCTCACCTACCCCCTGGAAGGAATCTTGCCCCTCTGAGTACACCATTAGGTTCTAGCATCTCAAATATTCACTCATCATTGTCACATAGAGTACAAAGAATCCCCAATTTACAAACAAGTTTTATTCCAAAAGTATCTTTATAAATTGCCCACTTGAAATGCTGAATACGATCTCCCTCAGAAGTCAGATTATAAATGCTGGTTGGATTTTTTTTAAACTTTTTATTTTATATTGGAGTATAGTTGATTAGCAATGTTGTGTTAGTTTCAGGTGTACAGTAAAGTGATTCATTTACACATATACATGTATCTATTCTTTTTCAAATTCTTTTCCCATTTAGGTTGTTACATAATATTGAGCAGAGTTCCCTGTGCTATACAGTAGGTCCTTGTTGCTTATCCATTTTAGATAGAGCAGTTTGTGCACATCAATCCCAAACTCCCTAACTATCCCTCCCCACTACTCTTCCCTGCTGGTAACCATAAATTCGTTCTCTAAAGTCTGTGAGTCTATTTCTGTTTTGTAAATAAGTTCATTTTTATCTGCGTAGATTTTGAAGCTAGCTCACAGAAGTCTACTTAGCCTTTAAGGAAACTGAACCCAAGAGCTCAGGACCAGTTTAAGAATCTGTGGGTCAAAATTTTATGCTGTCCAAAAAAAGCAAAAAGATGAATAATAATTTACTCCTCCCTTTTGATAAAGCAATAATTTCTGCTCTTGGACAACTTTCTACTTAATTTAACAAACATTTATTGGACAATTACTAAGTGACAGATTCTGTAGAAATACAGTGATTAAGACAGGCACATCGGGGGCTTCCCTGGTGGCTCAGTGGTTGAGAGTCCGCCTACCGATGCAGGGGACACGGGTTCGTGCCTCGGTCCGGGAAGATCCCGCATGCCGCGGAGCGGCTGGGCCCATGAGCCGTGGCCACTGAGCCTGCGTGTCCAGAGCCTATGCTCCACAACAGTGAGAGGCCTGCGTACCGCAAAAAAAAAAAAAAAAAAAAAAAGACAGGCACATACCTTGGCCTCATAATGGTTCTTTATCCCTACCCACTTCGTGTATGCAATACTCCCTCATCTCATCATGCCCTTCTTCCAGGGTCCAAAATTTCTGACCTACTGACTGGGTTATTGGAAGTAGTGCCATTCACCAAGGTGGGAATTGCCAGAGAAAGGACGGGTTTGGATTTGTTTGTTTTGGAGTTTTTTAGTGGCTGCTTTTTTATGATAGTAGTGGCAATGGAAGTGGTTTCTGCTTTTGTTATATTTTGTTTAGGAAAGAGATGTTGTGTTGGGGAGAGAAGATTATGTCAAAATCTATTGGAGCTTAAAGTTTGGCATGCTTGTGAGAAACCAGGTAGAGATCTGCAGAGTGAAAAAATAAAGGAAATGCTGTTTCAGAGCTTATGAGGATAAGAAGTGACTTGGGGGAATTCCCTGGCAGTCCAGTGGTTAGGACTCCTCACTTTCACTGCCGAGGTCCTGGGTTCAACCCCTGGTCAGGGAACTAAGATTCCGCAAGCCATGTGGCACGGCCAAAAAAAAAAAAAAAAAAAAAAAAAAAAGTGACTTGGGGCCTCCCTGGTGGCGCAGTGGTTGAGAGTCCGCCTGCCGATGCAGGGGATACGGGTTCGTGCCCCGGTCTGGGAGGATCCCATATGCCGCGGAGCGGCTGGGCCCGTGAGCCATGGCCGCTGGGCCTGCGCGTCCGGAGCCTGTGCTCCGCAACGGGAGAGGCCACAACAGTGAGAGGCCCGCATACCGCAAAAAGAAAAAAAAAAAAAAAGTGACTTGGACCAGAGCTAGAGGTTTAGACTGATCAGCATACCAAGATAATCATTCGCATCATGGGTATGAGTAAGATCATTTTTGTAAGTATAGGTGGCTTGAAGGTTTATTTTTTAAGGTGCTAAACTGGCTATATGGTCTTGTATTTTATTTTGCTTTTCCTCAAGGGCATTTTATAACAGCAGCTAGTGTTCTCCCTTCAGGCCAGAACCTTTCCAATCCAGCTTTAGGCCCCATAAAGACTTGCACACTATATGGATTCAATAAATATTTGTCGATTGTTCCACTGTGTCAATGTTAGATTTTGAGGCACATCGATAATTTCCCTAGGGTTAATAAAAGTAATTGTAAACAGTTGGATAGTCTGATGCACCACAGGCTGGCTAAATATAGCAATAATAACTACCACATTTGCTAAAATAACAGCTAAGCTGCTGTACACAATTTGGGATTAAAGACTCATTAAATAATAACACAATTCTTTCCAGCTGAACTGGCCTACGCATTATTCCAAGACAGACATTAAATATTCCTGCTGCTATGTTCCCAGTGACTCTGTTTATCCCACTTAGAAAGGCCTTATCACTCCTTTGCACAGGTCCACCCTCTTCTACCTTGTTAACTCTTTCCAGTCCGATCTGTGAAGGCCTTCCTCAACACTCTGGTCCTAGGGCGTCATTCCCAACCAGTACACACTATTCTGTTCCCTTAATTTTATCTGTCTAACCTATCTTCCCAATCAGACTGAAGAGGAATCTTTTAAACTTTTTAGTATCCTCCTTGCCTAGCCCAATAACACCCATAACACATTGTTGTTGAAGATGATTGAAAGATAGCCACCAAATAAGTCATAGGATCATAGACGGTTAGAGATGGAAGGAAACTTTGAAAACCCCATCATAGCCTAACATCAAACAGACATTGTGCATTTGCCCTCAGATTGACTACATAAGCTAGTTGGAAGTTCCCAATTAGGACACCTCTGACAACTGCTGAAATGAGGTACTCTGATGATGAAGCTAACTTCATCAGTCTAACCTAACTTTCTTATTTTGAAGATAAAGAAACATAGTTCCAAAGAGCTAAAATTACTTTTCCAATGTTTCACAACTGCCCACTGTTAGAGTTTAGAAACCTCATTTACTGACCTATACCTTGAAGGTTTTTGCACAATGCCAGAATATTTGGAGACTGGTACGTTAGCTGTATTACTTTTATGAAGGACAACTTGACAACTTTCCCTTTCTGCTTTCTATAATGATATTTTGAGTTCAAAATCTATTGACTAATTGAACGAGACAGTGACTGGATAAAAATTTTTCTTTGGGGCTTCCCTGGTGGCGCAGTGGTTGAGAGTCCGCCTGCCGATGCAGGGGACACGGGTTCGTGCCCCGGTCCGGGAAGATCCCACATGCCGTGGAGCGGCTGGGCCCGTGAGCCATGGCCGCTGAGCCTGTGCGTCCGGAGCCTGTGCTCCGCAACGGGAGAGGCCGCAACAGTGAGAGGCCCGCGTACCGCAAAAAAAAAAAAAAAAAAAAAAAAAAAAAAAATTTTTCTTTGGGTTAACCAAAATAATTTTGCACTTAAAAATGTCCTTGGTGGTTATTATCACTGAATCTCAACTCCGAATGGAGTTAAGTAGGAGAAGGTTTCGAGAATGAAACTGCTTTTACTATTCTATTGTTGCTACCTACTCCCACAAGGGCAAGGATGTTATGAATTCTCCAAAATACTTCTGTAATGTAGGTGTGGCTTTTTGATGTTGTGAAGTCACCATGCTTCATTTTGTTTTGAACATCTTAGATAGAATTCAATCAATTGTCTTAAAATATAGGAAGCTTTAAAAATGGAGTATACTATAACACAGTCAATACCTCAGCAAGAGAGTTTATTAAGTAAATGAGCATATTTACTTTCCATTACTTCCTCCTGAAGATCTGTAATAGGAATATTCAATGCCCAAATAAAAAACCATTCATTTCATATCTATCTTATTAAGAATTTGCTTATAATCTTAATAAGAAAAAAATATTGTTTAATAGAGGAATTAGCTCTCTTGCTCTTTCCCTCCTCCATCTTTCAAACTAACAATAAAAAAGAAATATGAATTTTACTTTTCAGACAATTTATTCAGTCTTGCTATCGTTATATCTCCAGGGACTAGATTTACATTTTGAAAAAATACCACAGTGTACAAATGTGCATACCCTACTCAGCCAGCATATCATAGATACTGTATAATAACATCTGGGAATATTAAACTTTGCCCTTACTGGCAACCCAATTGGCATCTTTATCTCACAGTGCAGATGTTTTATACTGATGTGTTTTGAAAATATTTGAAGTATTCTCAAGACAGTATTCTGAGGTTTCTGCAGTGGTCCACTTTAGTCTTTTGAAGTTTTCTATACAATAGGATACATGCATAGATTTTCCAAAACATGCTTTGGTGGGAAAAAGAAAAAAAAAATCAAGGTGGCATTATACAAAGCTTCCCTGAGTGGTCTGTACCTAATTCCTTTTGGGCACTGTTGTTTTGGCAGTTCATGAACTTTATGACACGCATCTAATAAAACCGTTCCTGTTCCCACACTGCTTTGTGAAATCTAAATCATTTTAATGCCTTGTATTTATGGAATACTTATATTTATAAAGTACAGATATAAAATTTTAATTTTACCTCTGAGCACATCGTGTTTTGGCTGTGCGTTGTCCAGAGGTGATGCCCCATGACAGCAATTACTCCCTGTGTGTGCAGAGATGGCTGAGGAATCCGAGGTATGTTGGTGAGTCCTTCAGCAGTGTTCCCACTGAGCAGTGTTCTTTCACTAAAGGCCTCGGCCACTTCTCCTGGAGCTTGCTCTGGTCCACAGCACTGGCTTTTCAACTTGAGCACAGTCTGGCTTTTGTCTAAAAGAAGCTGCCTTAACTGTCTGTTGCTAGTGTTTGCCAGCAGTCCGCTACTGTGCCACATGCTTAAAATGTGGACCTCAGAACATTTTAAAAACAGAACTGACATCTCCCCTATTGCAGTGTGATGGGGTTAGCATGTAGAAAGCACATACACTTTGGAGACACGTTTGCTTTGATATAATTCCCAGCTCCATTGCTTACCAGCTATATGACTGGATAAGAATACTCTCTGGCTAACAACAAGGACTTACTGTATAGCACAGTGAACTATATTCAATATCTTGTAATAACCTATATTACATATACATACTTTTTCAGATTCTTATATATATATTTTTATATATGTGTGAGTGTGTGTATATATATGTGTATATGACTGATCACTTTGCTGAAACTAACACATTATAAATCAACTAAAAAAGAAAACAAACAAAAAAAAGGAACACTCTCTGTCTCTCTGTTTTCCTTCTTCTATGACGAAGATAGTTATACTTCCCTGATGAGGCTGAGTGAGGATTAAACAAGAGGAGCTGAATAGAACACTTTCCACAGCATTAGATCCCTATTAGTGTGTGCAATTGACATTCTGTGAACTCACTTGGATTAGCAAGTGTTAAAATGCACACTGCTTCAATTTTTTTATTGTGGTAAAAAATAAATGACATAAACTGTACCATTTTAACCATTTTTAAGTGTGCAGTTCAGTGGCATGAAGTACATGCACATCGTTGTGCAACCATCACCACCACCCCCATCTATCTCCGGAATTTTCTCATCTTCCCAAACTGAGACTCTCTACCCGTTAAACACTAACTCCCCTCCTTCCTCCCTTGGCCCTTGGCAGCCACCATTCTTTCTGTCTCTATGAATCTGACTACTCTAGGTATCTTAGGTAAGTGGAATCATACAATATTTGTCCTTTCTCTTCAATTCTTATAAATTAGATACAATTTGGGACTTCATTATTGATTACTTGGCCTTGGCATTAAATTATTAAGTTAACATTGCCACATGTATATCACATTTAAGATGTTAGGGTCCAACCCAATGCATCTATATGTATATGTATCCCTACTACTCTTCTAATAGGCTGTTAGACTACATGGTGATGACAACAGTGATGATGATGATGATGGTGATGACATAACCTCCCAGTGTTATCTCCTGAGTCTTCTCCTTTGTGCTCTCTGAACAGTAATTCTAATGTTAGCAAATTCCTCTCATCCTCAGTCTCTTTACAAAATCCGACTTATCTCTTGCCTGTGGAGAATCTGAGAACATTCTGTGCCCCAGCAACCCTCTGCAGCCCTCTGGAATGGAGGCTGCTCATTTTCCATCCCCATATTCAATGGGCACAGAGGCTATATTGGCATTCTCCTAGTATTTCTGTTTTAAAAAGTATTACTCTTCAATCTTTATGCAAAAACTTTTCATCATTTGGATAAACTGAGATACCTAACAAGAATCACTGAGGGATTAGATGTGGTGTGTGAGAAAGAGAAATGCCAATGATGATGCCGAAGTTGTAGGGCTTTGGAAGGATGGAGTTGCTATTAACTAAAATACAGAGGACTGAGAAAGTATTTGGGGGCAGAAGGAAGCATCTGGAGCCATGCTGGAACACATTAAGTTTGAAATGTTCAGTTGTTCACTAGACACCCAATGAAAGATGATAAGCAGGTGATCTGGGGCTCAGGGGAGAGGTTCTGAGAACCTCAGATTCATCAGCCTATAGATGATACTTAAAGTCATGAAGTGGGCTTCCCTGGTGGCGCAGTGGTTGAGAGTCTGCCTGTCGATGTAGGGGACACGAGTTCGTGCCCCGGACCGGGAAGATCCCACATGCCGCGGAGCGGCTGGGCCCGTGAGCCATGGCCGCTGAGCCTGCGCATCCGGAGCCTGTGCCCTGCAACGGGAGAGGCCACAACAGTGAGAGGCCCGCGTACCGCAAAGAAAAAAAGAAGTTATGAGGGCCAATTTCTTTTCATCTGCCTTCCTTGGAAGTACCACAGTGTTAAGACATTCAAGAAATATTTTTAAACTGAGAGTGTTTTATTGATCAGTGTTAAACTGATAATATTTTAAACTGATTCGTCATAATGGTATTCCAGAAGGCTTTTTGAAGTTCCCAGATTGTAAGGTTGTTTATAATGTAAGACACGCAAGCCCTTTCTCATTTTTAATTATTGTTGAGCTTGTCCCTTAGGATCCACATAAGGCTGGCTAAGCTCTGAAAAAAGAGTTGCTTTTCTTTTTCTTTTCCACTTCTTTGGCATTCACAGATCACTGTGTTGTTTAGCAAAATCCATCCAAGGCTTTCAATTTTTAATTTCCAGCAAAATACTTTATTATGTAACATCCTTCAAGTTCAGGCTGTAAGATACCTGCTTTTGCATATGGGGTGAGTAAGGGGTTGCCTGTAAGCATAGAGTTAGGCTTCTGTGCTCTCGCCTCTGCCATGAGTTAGAGGAAAGCCATCTTCCTGAGCTTTAGGGTCTTTTTTTTTTTTTTTTTTTTTTGCCTCTGAATTATACTTCCTCAAGTATGACACAAGGTTTTGTCACTATTAAGTGAATTATTACTTTTAAAATTGTTTGAAGAGTATGAAACAACAAATAAGATATATTTGGTCGAGCCAAGGGGGCAAAAATAGATATAGATATAGATATAATTTTTATACTCTAAGAGGCCCAAGAAGTTGTAAATTATTGAAGAAATGAATGATTTGGCAGAGCTGCTTCTGACATTGAGGGGGGAAATATTCCTCATCTCATATAAGCATCATTCCAGAGTGACTCTCCCCTCTACCTGTGCCTGAGTTTGCCATCCCACTATTTTTCTTATTTGTCAACTCAGTCAATGCCTACCTTGATCTCCTAAAGGCCACATTTGTTAAGTAAATATCACAGAAGCTTATAAGCTAACTGCAACAGGTTTCACCTGAATCTCCTAAGGATAAATTGAGTAAGTAGGCTGGCATAGCTAAAACAGGAATGTCTGTAAATCTGCTTGGGCTGCCAAAAGAAAAAGAAGAATTGTGCAGGAAGTAAAAGAATCAATGAGACAAATTAAAGGAAATAAAGAATTCTGGTGTGGACTGAACTGACAAGCTCAAGAATAAAATGATAAAGACCTTTAATCAGGTCAGAAAGTCTATAAAACTATGTAAGTACAAGAACAAGAAAACGTTCATAATAAACCTTATCCTGTTACATAAGAAACAAAATGAACTGCCAAAACTTCAGAAAGGTCAGCTCTATCAGATAGTGTATCTGTATTGAATGCTCATATTGAAAACTAACTGGAAGCCTAATGAAGAATTTGCTAAGAAGGATTGCTCTTTTTAATGACTCAGATTATATCAAATATGGAAACTCTTGGACCTTTGTAATTACCCATGAGAACATGCTTGGGCTCATCCCATCCCACTGGAGGCCACCTTAGATCAGACTGCTAGTTGACCAACCAGTGTGTGAGCCCTAGATGAGCCCAGAAAAATCACCCAGCCAAGCCCAGCCGACCCGCAGAGATCAGTAGAATCACCCAGCCAACCCACAGCTCAGTCCCCCCAGAAAATACCCCTTATGGAGTGGGAGCAAGGGCAAAGTGGGGAGACCAGTGAGGAGGATACTACAGTGTGCTCTACTGACAGCCCCTAAACTGCCGGTCAATGCTAACCTCACACAGAGAGAGACAACCAGGCATTATGCAGCTTCCGAGGTGATGTAGCAGGGAGTACACAGTACCACTTATGAAGCAGTCTTCCTCAATAATAGGAGATGCTCTGACCAAGCATCCAGATCTAACTACTAATTTACAAGAAACACAGGGGACAGAAAACATGTTAATAACAGGGGGATGCAATCAGCAAAATTGAAACTAAGGAAAACTCTATGGGACAAAGTACCTGGTTTCTTCAACAAATAAAGGGTAAGGAAAAAAATAGAGACACAAGTCAAATAAAAAACATTTATGAGACAATCAGGGAAATTTTAAGAGTAACTGGATACTTAACAACAGTAAGGAATTCCTGAGAATTTTCTTAGATGTGATAATGTATTGTGGTTATTTTTTTTATAGTCTTCGTAGGAATACATACTGAAATATTTATGGATGAAAAGATAGGATATTTGGATTTGCTCCAAAATAATTCAGTTGGGAGGGGGGGATGGGTGGGAGTATAAACAAAACAAGATTGTGCATAAGTTGACCATGGCTGAAGTTGGGTGATGGATACGTGGGGCCTCGTTTCTCTCTACCTTTGTATATATCTGAATTTTTCCATTTAAAAAATGTTTTAAAAGTGTGAGAGAATATCATTTACATACAACATATGACAGGAAAAGGTTCATGGATACTGCTCTTCCTCATGATTGAAAATTGAGCCTTTCTATTGCAAGAAGTGCCTGTCCTTTGCAGACGCTTGTTTCTCTGGGGACCCCCAATGACATTATTAATGCAAAGATTTCCCCCCTGGCTAGAGACCGGCTGCAACCAACCTAAGAAAGAAATGAAGGCAAGGTAGAAACATGTATCTTCCTTGTGTGCCTGTAGACTGTGTTTTAGTGTATACACACTGAATGACTACCTTTGTTAATTAACCAGTTTTTAAATTATTAAAACAAAATCAAGTTCATGACAAAAAATCCAAATAGCATAGAAGATAGGGAAAGGGTGAAAAGTAAGTCTTTCTCTCAACACCCAATCTCACTCCCAGAGGTGTGGAACCACCTAACTACACATTCTTGAACGTCCTTTTAGAAATATTCAATGCATAGTCAAGTGTGTGCGTGTGTGTGGGTGTGTGTACGTGCACGCATGTGTATGTGTTTGGAAGAGTTATTTTTAAGGAATATTTGATTAAGCACAAGAATAATCTGGCTTTTGGTTAATTTTATTATAAAAAATTATTAGTGAGTGTATAATACATCTTTATTTGGCAGCAACACTTTAATACTCACAGAGCTGTATATTCATACAACTTAATCATGGACCTCTTGTCACAAATGATTTTCTGTATCACTCTAATATGGTTATTTCTATTTTTATTGATCATTTGAAAATATAGCTGAATTTTTCACCCTAATATAAAACAAGATACATTAAAATGAAAACAAATTAATGGCTTATTTATCATTGTTTCTTTAAATTCTTCAAGTTGAAAATGTTTAGATGGATTTTCCTTTGGGGTTATTCTGGTGCTGACTCTCATCAACAAAGTTATACAAAATTTGAGTGCATGAAAAGAACAAGACTGTTTATTCTTAAGTCATCTCCCTGATTTAGGAGTAAAAATGGTTATGTTAGAGATATATGCAACAGATTTTTCAAAATATATTAAAATTGTGAGTAATTTTTTAATACGACCGCTCTGTAATTTTTAAACTTTCGCTCTTAAACGTTGTAAGGTTTGCAGCAATAAACAAAAATATTTAATTCTTTAAAACATTTTAATCCACTAATTTTCCACACAACTATGTAATTATTGCACTTCAGATGTCTCTCAATCGAACTTTGCCTTCAGATTCTTTTTTTCCTATTAACTCTTTTAAATATTTCAAGATTCACCTCATGCTTGAGTTACCCATTACAGTACTGTTTTTTAATATTGCCCCTATTGGCACGTGCCCATTTTGTTTGTGCTTTTCCTATGATTACACATTTTTCAAATTATTGAAACAGAAAGAGTCACTCTTACTTTGGTTCCTTGCAGGGCTGGCTTCAGGGCTGTGTGCCCTGGGCAGTCACACGGCCCCGCACTCAGAAGGGCCCCAGAATTGGTTGAATGTGCTACTGTCACTGTGTGGAAATCCATAATAATTTTATCTTTGAACTTGTGTTTTGTACGTGAAGTCCAAAGGCCCAACGTAGTGCAGCATAAGCAGATCTGCACAATATATGTGTGTCCACAGTTCCTTGCCAGTTCATTTGCATGTAGCATTCCTGGTGCTGCATGAGCACAGAACTCCAGTGGACTCAGCATGGCAGTTCAGCAGGACTCAAAGCAAGTACAAGGTAAGCATTTTATGGAAGACATTGGCTTCTGTGGAGTGTTGGTAGAATGTGCATGTATCGAGAAGTGAAATAAAAAACAGTTGAAGGGGCTTCCCTGGTGGCGCAGTGGTTGAGAGTCTGCCTGCCAATGCAGGGGACACGGGTTCGTGCCCCGGGCCGGGAGGATCCCACATGCCGCGGAGCGGCTGGGCCCGTGAGCCATGGCCGCTGAGCCTGCGCGTCCGGAGCCTGTGCTCCGCAACGGGAGAGGCCACAACAGTGAGAGGCCCGCGTACCGCAAAAAAAACCCAAAAAAACAGTTGAGGTCATTTTTTTGCAGCATTTCCAGTGTTCTAGTAAGAACAAAATACATATGCAGGTAATAGCTACAAGATACAAATTGTGTAATTTCGCTGATCCTGCATGCAAGTTAAATGTTCTCATATTTACATTTAAAACTGGAATTCCACGATAGAAAGGTGAATGGTAAAAATCATGCCGGTAATTTAAACTGTCTAATTCTTCTTTACTTAGAGCAAAACTAAGTAATAATAAAAAGCAATGTGACAAGCCAAGAGAGAGGTGGTGGAAGAAAGGAAAAAGCTTTATATTTTAGTAACTTTAATGGCACTTTTTTCCTGACTTTTGAACAGAGGGCCCCAACATCTTCATTTTGCCCTGAGCCTCACAAACTCTGTAACTGGTCCTAGTTACATGTTTTTTGTCTTCCCCGGGAATCCTCCTGCAGGAAACATGTCTTCCGTTCTGAACTCATTAGTTCACTCTCACAGCTGAGGTTTGGCTGGAGAAAGGACGTCTTTATTTTGGCAAACGGGCAGAACTGGCAAACAGACGTAGCAAAAGGAATAATCGTGTAATCCTGAAATGTAGTATGGAAAAATGCTTAAGCTCTTATAGATTAGGTTCTCTTTGCTTCATTGTGGTTTACAGCTGTGGATTTTTCACACTGAAGAGCAGTTGTCAAATAAATATTTTTCCTTCATCACTTCTTTACAAAAGCTCAAGACTTCCCAGGGCCGTCTTGCTGTGAATTTTCTTTTCTCTTAGAAGTACTAAAAACAACCCAAGACTAACTAAGAGCTGTGTTGTTAATTTTTATTCTGTGCTTTTCTGTCAATGTCTCTGATGAGCCATCTTCAGACTATTTCAACAAATGTTTATGGAGAGCTAGCTCTGTGAGAGCCACTGTGCTAGGCACTTGGGATACCAAGTGAAATAGAAAGATTCCCTGGCCTCAAGAGATTTTGATCTGAAAGTCCTCCAGAGGGAACAAATGAGGCCGATGCGATGGTAAGTGATCTGGGTTCATAGGGAACATTCTTTTGGGTTTTTTTCCCTAAATGAATCATTCCCTCATAACAAATTAAGCACATTAAGTTAACTTGGAGTACACTGGGTAAATATATTATTGCTTCAGGAAATGGCAAGAAGGGACTGAAATTGACTCATTTGGGAGGAAAATGCTACTTTGAAAAAAATTGGTATCCTTTGGAGTTGAGATTTCAGTTTCTCTGATTTGAAAATCTAAGTACAGAAATGCTTCCCATGAGAAGCTGACCCAAATAAAGCTCTGCAAGTCCCAAATCTGCAATTCAGAGGTACTCCTCTGACAATGATCAAAATCATTCCTCACGTTGTGACAGGCTGCTGTTACACTTCTGGTGTTCCTTCATCCGAAAGTCTCTGAGGTCTTTGTTTTCAACAGTCACTCACTCTTCTTCATTCTCAGCACCTACATTAAGAGTTATAACTTGTCATGTGCTTCTACTACCGGGCTCTTGAGAGTTGTGCTGTAGTTCTATTATAAAAATGTTCCAGAAAATGATTTCACATCTATTTTAAATTATTTGCTTAATGTTAGAAGGCAGAAATTCTTTGGGAGTTGTTTTCATAGAATGCTCATGGATCCTTTTACCCCCAACAGTCCCCAGTTACATCATATTTATCTATTCCCCAACATTTTTCCTTCTTCCTTGCAATAGTACTGATTTTTAGCTGGGCATGTGGCCACCTGGTAAAAGACATTTCCCAGCTTCCCTAGCAGCTAGGTATGGCCATATGACTAAGTTATATCTAATGTGATAAAGTAATATATATATGTAATAGCCTGCTTCCCTGTTGGCTGGAATGCAAATGTGACAGCCGGAGCTTTAGCAGCCACTTTGGGCCAGGAAATGGAACACTAGAGACAGTAAAGCCAAAAGACGGGGGAGCCTGAATCCCTGATGACTTCAAGGACTGCCTACAGAAGTAGAAATCTAGAAATCGAGAAATATTTTTACATGGAGAGAAATAAAGCTCCACTTAGGTAAAGCCACTATTATTTTGGGTTCCTGTACTTGCTACAAGGTCTAATCCTAACCAATATATTTTCTTATAGATTCCTGGTTTATTCCATAGGTGAATTCAGTCTTAATACTTATACTTTTTTCTACCTTGAAAATCATTGCTCCTTCTCCTAGAGATCCCTTGAGAAAAGTTATGCTTTTCACAGCTCCGGTTAATTCATCCTAGTTATAAAAAGGATTTAAACAGCAGAATAGATGCAAATATTAAAGTAATAGCTGAAAATACCAGTTATTGGCTTTCTGCCATATTCTAATTCTGCTAAAGCATGCTATATTCTAATTCTATCTAAAGCATTCAGCCCTAAGCCCACCTCTAGGTTGGTTTCTGATCCAATCCATCCCACCAGTTTCCACAATTCAACATTTAATTAGCAAAAAAAAAAAATTTTTTTTTAAGGAAAAGGGCATCTGGGTTCCACCTCAAGCCTGGGACAAGTCTGGTAGGAGCATCATTTCCCTTCCAATGTGGAGGTTGGGATAACATTTCCTGTGGTAGCCATTGAAGTTGTTGCTGGAATGGGGAAGTTAGGAGATGCTGAAGTTGTAAGCCAGAAGACAACTGGAGCACTTCCAGTCAGAAGGACAAGGTAAGAACTAGATGGATAAATTAACTATATGAATAAATGAGTTATAGTCACCTGTGGAGAAAGTCCCAGTGGGATCAGGGAGCACCAGATTGGGTCTAGAAGAGTAGTTTAGGATTTAGTCTAGCAGCAGAGTAAACAGCAGAGGAGCCTTTTACCTAGTTCCCTGCAGACAGTGATAGAAGAAGTTCCAGTGGCCTCAAAATTAGAAATAAGCCTAACCCAGAAGACCAGAATGGGCATTCTTCCAAAGAAGACATACAGATGGCCAGCAGGCACATGAAAAAATGCTCAGTATCACTATTCACCAGAGGAATGCAAATCAAAACTATGAGACATCACCTCACACCTGTCAGAATAGCTATCATCTAAAAGACCACAAATAACAAGTGTTGACCAGAATGTGGGGAAAAGGGAACCCTCGTACACTGTTGATGGGAATGTAAATTGGTGTAGCAACTGTGAAAAACAATATGAAGTTTCCTCAAAAAACTAAAAATAGAACTGTTATTTGATCCAGCAATTCCACTCCTGGGTATATATCCAAAGAAAACAAAAACACTAATTCAAAAAGATACATGCACCCCAATGTTCATAACAGCATTATTTACAATAGCCAAGATATGTAAGAAACCTAAATGTCCATCAGCAGATAAATGGATAAAGAAGATACAGCATATATGTGTGTGTGTGTATATAATGGAATACTATTCAGTTGTAAAAAAAGAATGAAATTTTGCCATTTGCAACAGCACAGATGGATCTTGAAGGCATTTTGCTAAGTGAAATAAGTCAGACAGAGAAAGACAAATACTATGTGATCTCACTTACATGGGAAATCTAAAAAAAGAAACAACCAAGCTCATAGAAAAGAGATCAGACTTGTGAGGGGAAATTGAAGGAAAGTGGTCAAAAGGTACAAACTTCCAGTTATAAGATAAATAAGTACTAGGGATGTAATGTACATGATGACTATAGCAAACACTGCTGTATGATAGGCAGGAAGGTTAAGACAGTAAATGCTAAGAGTTCTCATCACAAGGAGAAAATTTTTTTCCATTATTCTTTTCTTCTTTCTTTTCTTTTTATTGTGTCTATATGAGAAGATGGATGTTAGCTGAACCTATTCACAATATATGTAAATCAAACCGTTATGCTATACGCCTTAAACTTATACAGTGTTATATGTCAATTATTTCTCAATAAAACTGTAAATAAATACATACATAATAAAGCCTAAGATCATGAACAAATTACTACAAATATAATATATAAGATGGACATGCTGGCAGGTTAAGGTAACAATCTTAAATAAAAATCATAACTGGTTAAGATGAATGAAAATTAAGTTACATAAGTGGGTAACTTCATAAAAATAAAAATTTGAAGAAATTTATGAATGTAATTATAACTATAATTGATTTAACTCTTGAATTTGCATTTGATTTGTCTTTAATTTGATCTAGATCGAAGGGCTGGTATTAATACTAAATGATAGTGACCAATATAAGGGCTACTGTCCATTTAAAACCACTCAGTTTAAAAAGAACCTCACAAAGAACCATTTCCATCATGCAAATCCTGATGCATTTAACAGATTCATCTTAATTAAAAGTCTTAAACTGTCAAGAATGTTGGAAATTAAATTAATAATTGAAACTAACTATTCCTAAACAATATTAGAATATATTAGTTGGAATAACTGGGCTTTAGTTCTTAAAAGAGCAATAGTAAAATACATCAAGCTGTGGCAATACATATCCAGAATTTAGCAAGAAAACCAAAGTGAGAGATAGTGGCTGAACTCCAGTGAGCCTGAGATAGACTCCTTTCCCATTCCCTACAATGAAGTCATTTGGAGAACAGCTTCTTATCCCTGAGAGATGAAACTGGTTTCACTACAGAGCTTTCTGTTCTTTCCTCTTTTTTCTTTCCTTTACTGTAAAATAGTTCTTCCCAGTGCGGTGGGCAGGCTCATCAGTGAGGGAGCACCTCCAGGAAGAAGGCTTAGAATGGGGGAACTGGCCAGGTCTAGCAGACACCCGAAACAACCTAGTCTGCTTTGACTGCTGTCCCGGAGTGTAGAGAGAGGGCTGAGCAAGCATCAGTTTGCAATCTGATTTCCTTCCTTGCCTGGAGGCCAGATCTGATGCCTTTGACACCAAAGAATACACAGAGTAACAAACTTTGAACTATTAACAGGAAATGTATAAAACAAAATATTTACTGAATGTTACTATGTACTTGGTACTTGATGGATACAAAACAGTAGGTATGAATTCTGCTTCCTGCTTACAATAAAGTTGGCAAAACAAGGAACAAGCATGTGTAATTATCTTTCCATGTATCTGTATCTTCCACTAGACTATAAATTCTAGGACAGCAGAGATTATATTCATCATATTCACAGTTGCCCATTATAGCCCAGTCCCTGCCCACTCAATAAATAATTGAATAAATAAATGAACATACACCATTGAAGTAACAACAAAAGGTAGCCTCTACACAGTCAGCTACCAAAGTGAGGGGGAGAAAATTAAAGCCTGAAGCAGTTAGAGAAGCGAAGATAGCTAAATGATAGTCAAGGGGTTCAGAGGTAAGTTTAGAATTGGGCTTTCCCATTTCGTACAGAATAGAAGAAGCTCTCCCTGTTGGCTAAAGCCTGGCAGCCTATCAAATGTGTAAAGCATTCCCAAGAGAGGGCATAAAGCAGCAACTCCAACGTCAAAGCTGCTGTCCCCATATGGGACAACATTGGTCTTGTGGTAGGGCTTCCCAGGACAATCTCTTCTCTGGAGTCTAGAGGCCTCCAAACAAATGACTTTATTTGGTCACTAAACTGTTGCTTAAAGTATCCAAAGCCTGAAAGCCTTAGATATAAAGCTTGATTATAATACTGGGATATTATATTGATTATATATACTAGGGATTCCCTGAAAGTCCAGTGGTTAGGACCCCATGCTTCCACTGCAGGGGGTATGGGTTCAATCCCTGGTGAGGGAAATAAGATCCTGCATGCTACACAGTGCGGCCAAAAACTCACTGTAATTTAGGTGCCAATGATAGGTCTGAAATGTAAGGATTTGGCTGCCTTTTTAGCTCTATGACTTTTAAGAATCAGTAGATGCCTGGGCTGCCCAGATCCAGATTGCCTGGCCACTCTAGACAAAAGGCTATACTCAGGGGAGGGACCTCATGGCCAACTCTCCAGGACAGCCCAGGGCAACAGGACACCACCCAGTCCAGGTCTCTCTTCTTGTCCTGGTGAGACCCCATCAATGCAAATGTCATATCCCCTTTGACTGGAAGAGGAAGGATCCAGTTTTCTGGAGGACTCATAGCTATTGGAATAACTCCACTCACATTCTTTTCCCATCAGCATGGGCCAAACCCAGTCTGGAGTAGTAAGCATCTAGATCCCTCTTAGGCTAGGTCACCTCCTCTTTCTTCCCCAAAAGTTCTGGTTAGCAGCAATAAAACTTGTGTATCAGTTGGAGTCTCAGCAGAAAACTGATAATATGGGGACTGTTTGAGGAGATTTTGGTAAAAGAACTATTTACAAGATTATGATCAGGGTATAAGGAATGAACAAGGAACAATACAGTAGTGCACTGGAGCTGTTTTCACCCTGCACTAACAAGAGTGTAGAGAAGTTACCAGAACCTGAAGACTGAGGGGTTGTGCCCAGAGGGCTGCCAGACAGAAGCCAGGACACAGCCAGCCTGACCCAAGCCCGCAGGGAGGAGACCAGAAGGATAATACTCTCCTCCCTCCAGTCTCCTTGGCCAAAACCAGCAGAAAGTTGGAGGGCAAGAGAGCCCTTTAGAACCTAGGGGCAGGACAGGAATAAAGACTCAGATGTAGAGAATGGACTTGAGGACATGGGGAAGGGGAAGGGGAAGCTGAGACAAAGTGAGAGAGTAGCGTTGACATACATACACTACCAAACGTAAAATAGATAGCTAGTGGGAAGCAGCTGCATAGCACAGGGAGATCAGCTCAGTGCTTTGTGACCACCTAGAGGGGTGGAATAGGGAGGGTGGGAGGGAGATGCAAAAGCAATTATACTCCAATAAAGGTGTTAAAAAAAAAAAAAGAGAGAGAGCCCTTTAGTGCAACTTCTGCCCGCCAATTCTGATGCAGGGAGCAAGGTGGAGAAGGGTAGGCAGGGATCTCAGAGGACAAGTGTCAGCTCTGCTGCTCAGCTGTGCTGTCTCTTCTCCATGAGTCTGTGTCTGTGTAAAGACCCACTTATTCCAAGTAAAAAGGACCTCCTTCTAAAATCAGTCCTTAATCAGTGAGCCACAGGCAAATGGAATCATGGGATTGGGAACCTAAATTCTAATCAGCCAATGAATGGCTGTGTGAGGTTGGGAATAGTAAGCTTTCCTGTATTTAGGCTTAGGCACTCTTCACTGTCTCATGAGTGTATTGTGAGGATATTTGCAGGACTTGATTATACGTTGATCCCCTTTTTTTCTACAATTGCTTTCCTTAATGGATTAATAACTAGGAGCTTCCCTGGTTCTCTATTCATTTTTTCAAAATCAATCTATTTCCTTCTCTCTCTGTCTCTCTCTTTCATTGCTTTATTTTCTTTCCCACTGCACTTCATCTGATATTGAAATCTGCCCTGTGGTGTGCTGTGAATACTGCTGTGGTTTAATTCCATGTTCTGTAAAAAGGTGATCCTTCAAGTCTAACAAGAATCACCCCAATGGCACCTTATATAATCCTGATACTATCACAACTTGTTCAAAATGCAAATATTGTTTAAAATATCCTTACAGTATGGTGGTAAAATGCCAGAAGCCACAGTATTCAAAGAATAATTGATTCTATATGATTGTGAATATGATGATAATAATGATAAATAATAGGTTTACATACTACATATGTTTACATATTATTAAATAAATAATGGGTGTTTACTATGTGCCAGGCACCATACTATGTACTTCATATATATAATTTCAGACAGATTATTATTAGGTATTATTAGGTCCCATTATTACCGCCACTTTGGAGAAGAGGAAAATGAGATTTAGTGAGGTTAGATAACTTCCCCAATGTTGTAAAGTATTACTCAGATTCAAGACTCAAATCTAGGTGTGTCTAGAGCTATAATCCATGCGCTTGACACTACAATATTATTGAATTTCAAAGCAGGCAGGTGATTCAAACCCTCTAACTACATAATCACACCTACAATAAATTCCGAATCCAGAAGGAAGATAATACCAATCGGAGATAGATAGTAGTGATGGTTGCACAACAATGTAAATGTACTAATGCCACTGAACTGTACACTTAAAGATTGTTAAAATGGGCTTCCCTGGTGGTGCAGTGGTTGAGAGTCCGCCTGCCGATGCAGGGAACACGGGTTCGTGCCCCGGTCCGCGAGGATCCCACATGCCGCAGAGCGGCTCGGCCCGTGAGCCATGGCCGCTGGACCTGCGCGTCCGGAGCCTGTGCTCCGCAACGGGAGAGGCCACAACAGTGAGAGGCCCGCGTACCGCAAAAAAAAAACCAAAAAAATGGTTAAAATGGTAAATTTTATGTTATGTATATTCTACCACAACAAAAATATTAAAGAATTCAACAAGAAAGCAGTATTTCAAACAAAAAAAAGTGATTTTTTAATATGTTGCTTGAAATGCTTGTGTTATGAAATTAAAGATAAAGTTAAATATTATAAATATACATTACCTATTTTGTTTGCATGTATAAAATTGTATATTCAATTTTAGCAGAAAACTTTTAAATTATCTTCTTATTGGGGAGATGGAATTTCTCTTGTTTGATATTGCCATATATTTGCGTGTGGCTATTTTCAACCCAAAATCAGTAGCCATCTAAATTAATATTTAATGAAGAGAAAAACAAAGATAACTTTGGACACGAAGTGACTCAGAAATTTTGCCATGCACTGACCACTGAGGATTATCTGAGGAGTTACTACAACAAATGGAGAACTGTACCAAGGAAGAGAATGGCATGGGAAAAACCAAAGTGGTGAAAGAAAAAAAGAAGATAGCATCAGATACACAAGACAATAATTGCTGTTATTTTCAACTGCAAATTGAAATAACGAAATAGGAAGTAACCAACATGCCTAAAGAGAACGAGGAAATCAGGTAAGTTATTGTACTTCCACTTATGAGAATATTATGCAGCCATTAAAAGTTGTAAGTACAGGGCTTCCCTGGTGGCGCAGTGGTTGAGAATCTGCCTACCAATGCAGGGGGACACGGGTTCAAGCACTGGTCTGAGAAGATCCCACATGCCGCAGAGCAACGAAGCCCGTGCGCCACAACTACTGAGCCTGCGCGTCTGGAGCCTGTGCTCCGCAGCAAGAGAGGCGGCGATACTGAGAGGCCCGCGCACCGCGATGACGAGTGGCCCACGCTCACCGCAACTAGAGAAAGCCCTCACCCAGAAACGAAGACCCAACACAGCCAAAAATAAGTAAATAAATAAAAAGTTGTAAGTACAAAGATTTTTTATAGCAATATGGAAATACTTTGAATCTTTTGACTTGGGAAAGATCCTTTATATCACATTTTTTAAACGGTCAAAGAAAGAATGAGACGGCAATAGAGAAAAACCAAACCCAATCTGGTGATTTGCCTCAGTTACATAGGATTCTGCTGTAAAAACTTCACACATTTCACAGAATGATAACTTATACCCTTCCATTTGCGAGGCACTGGGTAAAAGACACAAGCAGGCAGAAATGAGGGGTGGGAGGAAGAAGAGGAAATAAAGATGACTCCCTACCCCCAAATTATCAGAAAGAGACAGAAAAAGATGCATCAATTATGGAATGATAGTTAGTATCTAATTATGTGCCAGCTGCCAATCAAAGCCATTCTCTACAAAATTGCCCACCCTGGATTACCAGTACAGTAGTCAGGGTCTTCACACCTAGTACAGGAACTTGTAATGTAAGCTTTTAGGAAAGGGGAGACATCTAGCTCTCTCAGCCCCGTTCAGATTAGAATGATACATATTTAAACTGTTTCCTCCAGACACCTGTAAGAAAGTAATTGTTTACTCCAGTTTACTGTCTGAAACAGGAGGTGAACCCCCAGAGGACTCAGAACTTTATTTTAGCTGCGACTGTCACTAGTCTGGGAACTCCTCCAGCTCGACAAGGCTCACTCGGGGTTTGTGATTCAAACATAGTTGCTCCCAAGGCTCCAACCAAATGACAAATGTCTTCATCTGAAAAGGGTTTTTATTCTACTCTTCTGAAAAGGGGAAATGTATTGCCTTTTTTGTTGTTGCTTGCTTTTATTTGTTTGGGGAGGAGGTTTTATTCAGCCCGTGGCAGACAAAGATGTCTGTGTCCTAATCCCCGGAAGCTGTGGATATATGTTCCAGAGCAAAGAAGAATTCAGGTTACAGATGGAGTTAAGGTTGCTAGTCAGCTGACCTTAAAATAAAAAGATTATCCTGGGTTATCCAGTATTCACAAGGGTCTTTAAAAGTGGAAGCAGGAAGCAGAAGAAGAATCAGTGTCGAGTGATGTGATATGACAAAGACTCACCCTATTATTGCTTGCTTTGAGGATTCTGAGCCAAGGAATACAGAGCCTCTGGAGCCTGGATAGGCCAGGAAACAGGTTCTCCCCTAAGGCCCCTAGAAAGGAATATAGCATTGCCAACACCTTGACTTTAGGCCAGTGAGACCCACATCAGATTTCTGACCTCCAGAATTGTAAGATAATCAGTTTGGATTGTTTTAAACCACTAAGTTTGTGCTACTCTGCTAAGGCAGTTACAGAAAACAAATACCAGCCACAAGCCAAACAACAAATTGCTAAAGGATACCTTTTTCAGTCTCATTTAGATTGAAATGGTTGTTTTACCAGGAAGGATTGCACAGAGATATAAGGATTCTTTGGGGCCTGGCTTATAGGACTACTGTGTAGGCAGTCTAAGCCTGCTGTCGTAATCATTACAAGTGGTGGCAGGAACAGCAGTCTTAAATTTCTCATTGATTTTTCACACTCAGTTGTGATAGTAACTTTCATCCACCGCAGAAATTGATTCCAGTTAGTGAAGAAATTGGAAAATATAGGCTTCTTTATTTCAAGGGAAATGAATGGAAAAATAAAGACATTTAACTTCTCCTGATACTCTGAGAGCATAAAGCCTGTTTTCAGCTTTAAGTCTAAGAATTCAGAGACATTTTGATCAAGGCCAAAAAAAAAAAGTGCTTTACAGTCCATCTGAATCATAGGGGCCTGGCTTTTTAAACCTTGTCTTTCATGTGGGTAAGTGAGATGAAACCCATTAATCTATTCTAGAAAGGTAAAGGGCCAAGTCCATCCTCCAGAGATGAGAACACGTGACTCTAAACAGTTCAGCCATTTTAAAGCTAAGGCTATGTTGTGATGAACTGGTAAGTGCAAAGAGATGGACTCCTCTTACCTGAAAATTCCATGGGATTTTCTTTCCTTTTTCACCCCCTTCAAGAGTCTGTGAATGGAGCTTGTGCGATGAACATGGATGTTAAGAGGTAGATTCTCTTCTGAGGATGCACTTGCTGAGCTTCCATTTACACTTTGGGGAATTATGTGGGAGAATATATCCCTATGTTTAATTTTTTTTTTCAATTAACAGTTATGTTTAGTCAATCCCCAGCAGGATTGTTGGTGAGATTGCTGGCTTCCTAATGCAAGTTTCTTTTCAGTTAGCTGAGCTAATGTTGATGACCTGTTTTCACTTGGTGATGCACTGTTAGATATATCCACTGTCTACCTAAATGCATTTGAGAATTAAATCTTGTCTGGGAAGGTTTGCTCATTCAACCTAGGGATTAGAAATTATATTGATCCAAGGAGCAAGATGTGCTATATTTAGTCTGGGACCAGTGCCAACCATGCACAGCCAGACCAAGAAATTAGGGGTCCCCAGCATCATTTTTACTCCAGTAACTTATAAAACATCAAGGTTAGCAGTTAAGCTACATCGTTTGAAAGTTATAATTCCCAGGTTTCAAATTATTTTAATTTTTTTTCTTTGGAGCCTTGTTTTCAGATCAGTGATATTCAGTGCTTGAAGGGAAAGGAAGGGACTAGAAGGGGAAAGAACTGGCTTTTAGCAAGGACCAACCTATATTTCTATTCCCATTCTGCAATGAAGAAAGCAATCTGTGAGGAGGCTAGTTAAGTAAATTACAGAAAGGCACAATCCAGCTGGTAGTAGGGTTAGTATTCCAGCCCATACCTTCCTGACTCCAGAACCCATGCCCTTTTCTTGTTACTATTCATCCTACCTTTGCATGAGAGAAAAGGAGTGTGTATGTTTCATTTCAGTTGGAGAACTGAGACCATTCTAATAATGGAATGAGTTCAGGCTTCTGACTCAAGCTTCCATTCCTATTTTAGACAATCATTTTCCTCCTCTTCTGCCTTTCCTTCCTAATAAAAGCACAAAAGAAATTAAACATTAAAACTCCAAGAGGAAAAAAATCTCTAGGAGGGCACAGATTGTCATTTATCTTTGTATCTCTAGTGCCTTGTACATTACCTGGCCCAGATTAGGTGCTCGTCACTGGCTTGTCTTAGGAAAGAATGAATTAATAAACCAATGAAGATCGTTCTATTTATAATGCCTATTGGAACTGCTGTTTCACTTTCAAATGTCGAAAAGCATTTTGTTATTATTTTAAGCCAGCTGTTTTGATTATGTTAAATATTCCAAATTTCTGAAGTGTGTTACTAAAGACTGATTCTGGACATGGAACTATTTCTCTCTCTCACTCTACACAGACACACATATGCGTATATATTTAGTACTATATTTTTATTGTGCTTCCTAAAATGACTTGAAACAGTTTATATTCAGAGATGTAAGCACTCTGAGCTCCCAAGTAACATTCTCTGAAAGGGTCTTTTTAAATTTCATTAATTAAAAATTAGCTCTCTTATGGCATGGACATATATACAGTACCAAACATAAGGTAGATAGATAGTGGGAAGCAGCTGCATAGCACAGGGAGATCAAGTCGGTGCTTTGTGACCGCCTGGAGGGGTGGGATTGGGAGGGTGGGAGGGAGGGAGACGCAAGAGGGAAGGGATGTGGGAACAGATGTATATGTATGACTGATTCACTTTGTTATAAAGCAGAAACTAATAATAAAAAAAAACATAGGGCTTCCCTGGTGGCGCAGTGGTTGAGAGTCCGCCTGCCGATGCAGGGGACACGGGTTCGTGCCCCAGTCTGGGAAGATCCCACATGCCGCGGAGCGGTTGGGCCCGTGGGCCATGGCCGTTGGGCCTGCGCGTCCGGAGCCTGTGCTCCGCGACGGGAGAGGCCACAACAGTGAGAGGCCCGCATACAGCAAAAAAAAAAAAAAAAAAAAAAACATAAAAAAATTAGCTCTCTAAAAATGAGAACATTCATAAGTCTCTCTAAAACGTAGGTATCTCTTGGGCAGGATTTATAAATCGTCCAGCTGTAATGTAAAACAGTTTCAGAAACTTGGGTAGAGGTGGATGATGAACCATTAACAAGGAATTAAGAAAAAAAACAGTAGTTCATATTTAAAATCTGGCTGCATTTGAAGCAGTGGTTATAGCTATATCTATGCAAACCCAGACAGCACTCAAACTTTCCAAAAGTAATATGTAATGATTCCCTGAGAATTATTCTCAAAATGTACACCTAATGTTTCCCACATTATACTTTTCTTTAGAATAAAATATACCATCTTAAGTGTCTTTCCAGCAAAAAGCAAATACATTTTGGAATTATCCTTACATAGCATTCCATGAAATGCTTTATTTCCAAGTAAAAAAAATCCTATTTGTAATTAATTAAACATAAGTTTTGCTTCAGGAAAAAAACATTTCCAGAACTTGAAATAAAGTGGGACATTTTCTATGAAAGACTTTAGTCCATATCCTTAAGAAGAGAGTTTATTTTTCATAATACCACCTTTGCAGGATGTTTTCGTATAATGAAATTGTCAGTACACGTATAGGTCATACATGAGGTGTGGTTGGAATGATTATGTGTTCTAATAGCCTGAAATCTAAATGAAGAGGTTTTCTAATAAGAAGGTAATAGGACTATAGAGATCCTTGTATGGCATAAAAATACATGGGGAAGAGTGTTAAAATGTGAATGAGACTAATTGATCATCATACTGGAGAAACGCTTATCTCAAGATGAAAAATGGCCACATTGTTGTTTGACATTTGGATTGTCGATGGCTTGACCAGAAGAAACCTTAGTCAGACACTCCAGAGACATGAGCAGTTCAAGAGAGCAGGTGCCTGGCAAAGGTCACCGATAGAATAATAGGGTTTTTCTTCACAATCTTAAGAAAGTTATCTGATGCTGCTTATAGCTCAGTGAAAGGGGAATAAAATGATGGCCAAAAGTCATGCTTTTATTAAAAATAATACCATTCATATAACAACCACTATGAAAACTCCAAAAGTTCTTCATAATAGAATCCCTGAATAGCACACCGAGATATGATATTCTATTCTTTGCTCATCTGATGTACATCAAAAGCAAAATATTGAATCTTTTTTTCAGAAAACATAAGCTAAGAAGATATCCAAGTTGCATCACTAGTTATCTAGCTTGAAAATCATCCAAGTGAATAGAATTCTCAAGATAAGTTTAGACGGCATATTTGTTTTTAAATTTCCATAATAAAAAGAGAGTTTAAGTAAGCTTAAAAGTACTTTTAAAAAGAAATAAAAACAGGGCTTCCCTGGTGGCACAGTGGTTAAGAATCTGCCTGCCAATGCAGGGGACACAGGTTCGAGCCCTCGTCCACGAAGATCCCACGTGCCACGGAGCAGCTAAGCCTGTGCACCACAACTACGGAGCCCGCGTGCCTAGAGCCCATGAGCCGCAACTACTGAGCCCACGTGCCACAGCTACTGAAGCCCGCACGCCTAGACCTTGTGCCCCACAACAAGAGAAGACACCACAATGAGAAGCCCGCACACCACAACAAAGAGTAACCCCCGCTCTCTGCAACTAGAGAAAGCCCGCGTGCAGCAACGAAGACCCAATGCAGCCAAAAATAAATAAATAATAAAAATTTTTTTAAAAAGAAAAGAAAGAAAAACAAAGATCCAAGAGGCCTCTCTACTCTGGCGTTAAGATTTTCAGGTAGAAGGGTTGGTGGATCTTCTTAGTCATTCCATGCCCCTCTGCTAATTTCAGCATATTCTGTCCCCTGAAGCTGCTCACGTTAGAAGCTTTAATTTTTTTTAATTGTTTGGAATTTTAATACCCACGTTAGCAAATACCACACAACCGAGTTATTTAACAATGTGTTGGTAACAATGCTAGGGCTACTGGTGGACATGAGGCACCTCTAAACTTTGGACTCCTCACTCTTCAACAGGGAACAGATATCACAAAACTGCAAATTTTAACCAAAGTAGTGCCACCCTGAGGGAGATACAAAAGCTAGCACCATGTTTGGGGAAGTTAAAATTTCCTCACTACCTCCCGCACCCCAGAATTTTTGCACAGTGGATTTCAAGTTGAAATAGACAGTATGGGCAGACTTGAAAGCAAACAAAACGTCAAAACAATGCAATATGAATATATATGAATAATATGAATCATACTATATATAAATGCAATATGAATAATATGAAGCCTGAAATGTGTGTGGGGAAAGGGGGAAAGGCAGTTCCATTCCCTTTTACCTTGATAGGAGTTGGCTGTACATGAGCTTCAGCCATCCTACCTCAACCCTCTTCCCACACAACAAATGTACACTCCATCCTTGCCTGTCTTGGTCACTCTAGTAACAAAGGGCTCTCTCTAAGCATTATTTCCCCAATTCATGCTAACCCCATGGACTGTTCTGAAAATTCTCTGATGGTGCTTGTGAGTAACTAAACTAGCCACTGACCTTTTTTCTGCCCATAGCCATGTGAAACAAATTTTGAGTTTTTTAGGTATGAACAGTCTCATCTTTTTAACTAATGGTGTTATTTATCCATAGGCTCTGACAAGTACAGCACAGTTTGGGTAGAATCAAAGGTTGACCTAATAACCAAATCACTGTGAGATTAAAATTCTTACTAGCACTGCATCCATGGTGCCTAGGCCACCCCCATTTAGCTCAAAGAGCATGGAAGAAGCTCAGAAACTACATCTTACCTGTCCTCTTCAATCAGGAATCCACACTTTTAAGTCCCAGAGGAAAATGTATGAATCTCTGAAATACCCGTTTCCAGGTGGCTACCAGTTCCATGAATTCAGTAAAATTAGCTTTTTGCCAACATTATTTTTGCAAAATTCTCTGCAGATCAAGGTATCACTTGCAGCCAAAGATTGCCCAAACCTCACAGCTTCTTCTGACCTACACATGGGAGATAACTCCAGGATCCTCTGTGCTCCAGAAACAGCACTGAGTCTGGAGCTCCAACTACCTTTGGAAAGCTGACAGATTACTTGCAACCAAAGTCTCATGAAGGACCAAGCTGAATTGCCATCTATAGAAAGATGGTAGCATCCAATCTTCTATCCGATTTTGAGGGTGGGTTGCATCCTCATCAAACCATTCAAGTGCTTGAAGAGTTTTATCACTGTCACCTCTGAGTCATAAACCTTAAGCTAAGAATGGTGAACCAGGACTCCCAGAAGACACCCTGTCCACCACCATGGCCTTTGTCATTAACCTCTGTGATGTTTTCCACTACTCCTTAGGAAGAAGTCCATGTAAGTAATTCCAAAACTCTCTTTCTCTTTCTCTTGTCCCCTACTTTTTAAGGATGATAATAGTCACGTTATTTAATATTGAAGTCCTCTGAAACGTTTTGTTTCAGATTATCATGCAGCAGAGTCTGGTGAAAATTCTGAATCTACCATTTCCTAGCTGTGTGATCCTGGGAGAATTATTTACCCTCTACTGGCTTGTTTTTTTCAAAATGGAGCTAATAATACTTGCCTCACTGGATATGTTTTAAGGTTTAAATGATTATAAAGTAACTAGAATGTCATACGCACATAAGAGATGTTAGATTCTTTTTAACAAAAATTCAAATTTATTTACGTAGAAACTTGTAAATGGATGTGTTTTTCTTTTGTCAGTAATGTCTTTAGTATTAAATTATCTAAAAAAGGGGAATAACCAAGCTTGTTTAAAATTTGCACATTAAGGACTGACTTTAAATGTTTATATACATACAATATTATACATTCTGTTTCTATTGTTTAGTTAACTTTATATTTTAAATAAAATTTAATATAATTCCAGTCTTTATAACATTCATTTTGTGCATGTAAAATTTCCATAGAGGGATGTATGATAATTATTTAATTCTATTATTGGATATATAGCTTGTTTCCAGTTTTTCAATATTATCATCAATAATGTTGTATGGGAGAGGAAACTTTGTGCACAAGAGTTTTCTCTCATTTGATAATTTTTCATTTCTTAGGATACAGTTCTAAAAATGGTATTACTGGATCAAAGAGTATGAACATATTTATATGGTTTTGATCTGTTTTGTTAATTTCAAGTACAGGATAAGAAGAAAGTACTGTGAGGCGGGGTTATCAGAGGTCTGAATATGGAGAACTGAAAGATGGGAAAAGGAATATTTCAGGAAGAAAAAATGCCTGAAAAAATAAACAGAAGCAAGTAAAATCTTAATATGAATAAAAGACAAAAGGAAATTAACCTGACTGAAGTGAAGGTTTTTTTGGCAGTAGTGGAAAACCAGGCTGGATGAGTTAAGCAAATTCTTACTAGAGGTGGCCCTTAAGAGTGAGATAAACTAGTTAAGCTTGGTGCAGTTTGCCTAGAGGCCAGGGGAGCAGCACAGCTGAGAGAGAGAGAGAGAGAGAGAGAGAGGACACAGGAGTCACGGCAAATAGCTAGAATCAAAGCTTCCCATGCAATGTCAAGTGAGAAGAACATGGAAAGTGAATCCAAACACTTGAAGAGAAAAGTGAGTAAAGGGACTTAGACATTAGTGTAAGACAATGAAGAAAAGTGTACTTCCCAAGAGTTCTCATCTGGCTGACTGGAAGTGAAGAGAAGTAGGTGTCACCACAGGGACAGCAGTCAGGTAACTGGGAAAGGGAACCTCCAGTTCTGAGGAGGAAATTGGGCAGGGGTATTGATTCTGAGTTGAGAGTAGGATATTCAGGTGGAAAAGTCAAGTATAGACAGCCCTTACATTCTTCAGGACTTCAGCGGCATAAGTAGGGTACACAGAAAACTAGGAGTTCATAGTGCAGTAGATGACATCCTACCAGGAGATGCAGGAGGGACTGTGGAGCTTCTGAGGTGGTCAGATGAGCCAAGACCTTGGACCAAGGCAGCAGAAATCCTGACTTATCAGCATGTGGCCTCCCAGGACTGCGACATGAACATCAGAATTTTATCATAAATCCTATCCCATTCTCTAGTTCCATGATCAAATGCATGGTAAAACACCACTGTGGTGAAACATCAGGACAAACAATAAAATAAAATGTAGAATTATTTCATTTAAGGTAGGCGCAAAACTGGCAATGCTATTATAGGCTCAATCCATTTTATCTGGGGGCCAATAACATTGTTCATGAATTATTAATTTTTACTTTAGAAAGTACCTGTGTACTTTCTAAAGTAAAAATTTAGACTCCTCTAAAGTACATGGTAGAGACCCTGAAACTCAGATAATCTCTGAAGAGCCATAGGAATAGCTTTCAAGAAACTACACAATAGTGAAAACGTGGCAGGCCTCACACCTGACAAAGCCTACAGATGAGCTCCAACACACAGTCAGAATTCCAGATTCCTCTTTTAACTACAGAAAATTCCACACGAAGAATCTAATAATCCCCTGGGTCATCCAGAACCACTGAACACATACCCCATATTCTAAATATAACCCTTGGCGTTTCTCCTTGGAGGAATACTAATCACATGTGTGGGCCATATGTTGCATCTAATATCTCCCCAATCAGCAAGGAATTTCCTTGGATTTTTCACAGGATCCCTGAGGAACAAGAAATAGACAGCAGGCGAATCCAGTTCAAAGTAATCATCTTCGATGGAATTAAATATAATTGTATATGTAATGGTACCAGGATCTGCTGGAGATTTTGGGGTATATTAAGTATACCTGAACTTATGTGTTTTATCTATTGATATTTTTAATTATCAGTTTTAAATTTATGGGGAAAATCTTCCCTTAAAATATTTTCTAATTCAAGAATCATAAATAAGATTGTTGGTGTAAGGCCAGGGTCAGTCACCTCCAAAAAATGCTCAGACTATCTGTGAGGTGAGTGAGGAAAGCACCAGAATAACTCACAACGAGTGAGACTGTTTGTGGCTGCTGTGCCCACCCTCACCCCACCCGCCCACCAGCCCCTGCCCCCCGCCAGTCCCTGGAAGATCCATCTGCTGAGCATTCTCAGACTGCAGAGGAGGAAGGCTCTGGAAAATCACTGGTGGGGAGCAATTTTCTAAAGCCCTGTATCAGAATCAACCCAGGAGGGTGTTAGATACATCCATCTCCCAAGAGTTCTGAGCCATGGGTCTCGGGCCTTCTGAGTGTAGAAGATGCTCTGGCCCAAGGTCTCCTGCTTTCTCAAGGTCAGTGGAGCTAAGGTGAATGAGCAGAGAAGGGAGCAAGAGGGAGAGTGAGAACATGAGGAAGCGTTCTCTTACCCCTTTCCAGGGGTTGTTTTGATTCCTTTAAATTGATAGAAGTTCACAAAATTATATATTTTTTCTTTTCCGTAACTCCAGTAAATATGTTCGTTGCAATTAAATAACATTTTGCAGTCCATTACCCTGTAATGGATGTAGCCTTTGGGCATTTTTGAAAACTGAAATTAAAAGAAAAATGAGCAAGTAAATGTGTTGATTAATGCATCTATGAGAATCTTTGTACTATCTTTTAAACATACTAATGAATTTTTTAAAGCAAAATGGTAACATGAAAATAAGTATAATATGTATTGGTCATGATAAAACTGTTCTTCAAAACAACCACCAGTGAATTAATATTGTCAAACCCATTCTAGGGACGGAGACAGTAAGACATGAAGAGACTGACTTGATGTCACACACATTAGACTGGCAGAAGCAACAGCAGCTATCTCAAACTGCTGTCCAGCCAGGTGACAGTGAGTACCAGGCCATTTGTCAAAAGCTTCAAAGCTCTGACTGCTTTGCTTCAAAGAGGAAACACTTTACCGGCACTTTGCAGTGATGAGTGTGCTTCATGAGATCTGTCGCCTCCTTCAGGGGCTACGCCTTCGTGATTCAAGCTGCCGTTTGGGCCCTCTGTTAGGGCGGAGAAAGGTGGATGAAGCTTGCCTTCCTGTCTTCCTGCCTTCCCCCTCAGGGCCAATTTAAGACCTCCCTCCAGACGCCACACCACCTCCATGCTTCTCCTATTCCTGGGTTAATTCACGACTGGGATTGGAGCTGAAGATGGGCGTGGTGGCCAGCCTCTGAGATCCTCACCTCCTGGTCTTCATACCTTGCTGTCCCCTCCCGCCCCGAGTGGAGTTGACTGCGTGACTGACAGAACATTCTGAAGTGATAGTGTGTCCGTTCCGAGGCTTATTCAGAAAGACCTTGGCTTCTTGGACTGCTTGTTTTGGACGGAGCCAGTAGCCATGTCAGGAGGCCACTCAAGCAGCCCCACAGAGAGGCCCACATGAGAGGACCGAGTTGCCAGCCACGTGAGCGAGCCGGGTTGGGACTGAATCCTCAGACTCAGTCAGGCCCTCAGGCTGATGCAGCCCAGCTGACGTCTGCCCATAACCTGGTGAGGGACCCTGAGCCAGAGCCGTGCAGCCATGCCGCTCCAGAATTCCTGACCCCCAGAAACTGGGGGGTCTGATGAATGATTATTGTTGTTTTAAGCCACTAAGTCTGGGAGTGATTTGTTACACCACAATGGATAACTAATGCAGGAGGTTACTATATAACCCCTCTTGAGGGGCATTTATACTTTAACCAGAATCTCTCACTTAAAAAAAAAATGCCGAAATAACAGGTAGGGGGTGTGTGGGGGTGTGTGTGTGTGTGTGCGCGCGCGCGTGCACGCGTGTAAAGGAGTCTCACTGGCAGTCAGCCTCTGCGTCACCAGGCTCCCCCCACACCTGCCTTCTTTCTATAGTGGGAAAATAAAATGCAGTGCTTTGGGCAGTAGGTCACCTTCTCCCTCAGACTTGGACAGAAACATTCTTGATTATGACCTGCTATTCTCCCTCCTCCTGGCTTTAAGAAACCCAGAGATGTAAAAACACTAAATCACTACGCTGTACACCTGAAACTAATATAACACTGTAAATCAACTATATTTCAATTGAAAAAAAAAAGAAACCCAGAGAGCTAATGGGCACATGAAGCTTCCTATTACTGTACCTCCAACCCTGGCTCTACACTGAGCCGTCAGGGCAATACCTCTGGGCCTCAGTCTTTTTCAAGAGTAAAGTGAAGGATGGCTAACATAGATTTAGTGCTTACTATATACCAAAAACCATTCTTAAATACTCTTTAATAGATTGTCTTTATTTAATCCTTACAACGGTCTTATGAGGTAGATACCATTTGCTCATTTCCCCACAAGGCAACTTGTGGGGAAAGCACAGAAGAGGTCAAATGACGTGCCCAAGGTCATACAGTAAGGCATGAAGCCAAAATTCAAACTCAGGCCCTCTAATTTCCAAGCCCATATTCTGGAACTGGACTAGGCAATCACTAATGCTCTTTCCAGCCCAAACAGTTAGGATTCTGTGCCGTGAGGGGCTCCTCCTCCACCCTACCTCCTGGCACCTAAAGCACCTCCACCTTTAGGTGTGTGCCGGGGCCATGCAGCCATCCTGGGTGCTCATCTGCACGGGAGGTTTGGGAGAGCCCCACGCCTGCCCTGGCCACATGAGTCTCACCTTCTCCTCCATCAGCCTGCTGCTCTCCTGACATTTCCATTTCCACATTGTCTCCAGGATTCATTAGGGTCCATTAAAAATACTCCTGGTTAAAGTGTAAATATTTAACCTGGGAAATGCACACCAACCTGTTGTGACCCTCCTTGACCTATTAGCAGAGAACAGAGCCCAAAGGGAATAGGAGTCTGGCCAGATACATTTGAATCTGGGGTGAGTCCAAGGAAGATCTGAAAATGTAGCATCTCCAGGTGTTGGAAGGCCTCCCGAGCAGTGGAGGAGCGCCCAGTAGGTGAGCAGAGAGTACCCCCTACACACACACACACCCCACTCACACCCCAGACACACATAGAGAGAAAAGTTTGGCTTCAATTATCCGGAAGTTTGCAATCAGAAAACTCAGAAATAGGCTTTTTAACTTTAAGCATATACATAATGGATGTCATTTTGAAAAATACAACTTTATCTTTAAGTGACTTGTAATGGAGGTGAGGCACAGCAAACTCATTTGTTTTGAAAACTCTATGCTAATTTAAATAAGCCAGACACAAATGGACAGATATTATGTTTCACTTATGTGAGGTGCCTAGAATAGGCAAATTCGCAGAGACAGAGAGTAGGGTAGAGGTTACCAGGGGCTGAGGAGAAGAGTAATGGCAAGTTAGTTAGTTTTTAATGGGTACAGAGTTTCAGTTTGGGAAGATGAAAAAGTTCTGGTGATGGATGGGGTGATGATTGCACAACAGTATGAATGCACTTCACACCACTGAATTGTACATTTAAAAATGGGTAAAATGGTAACTTTTAATTTATGTATATTACCATGATAAAAAAATTGTTTTAGTCATTTCTGTTTCTAGAGCTCTAAGGTCTGTATCTGGTCTTATGGCTCCTCTTTTGCATCAGTCACTAACACCTTCCCATTTTTCCTCCAAAGTGCCTGTTTTATGTTTTTGTCTTCTTTGCCTCAAGACTTCAACATCTCTCATCAAGGCTATGGAAATGAACCCTGAAATGGCCTGGCTGACTTCCATCTCTTCCCATCTAATCCATCTTACAACACTGCTTTCCATGGCATCTCAGAGCTTAATACTCTCAGTGTCTCGTTCTTGCCTCTAGAAGAAGCTTAAAATGTAGTAAAACAGTCTTCTCTCTCACACAGAGGGAAACCCAGTATATGTAGTGGTAGATACATGTCCTTTTTTTTTAATTCAAATTTAACTGGGCATCCCATCTTTTTTTGTTTGTTTGTTTATTTATTTATTTATTTTATTTACTTATTTATTTTTGGCTGCATTGGGTCTTTGTTGCTGCGCACGGGCTTTCTCTAGTTGCGGCGAGCGGAAGCTTCTCTTCCTTGCGGTGCACGGGCTTCTCACTGCAGTGGCTTCTCTTGTTGCAGAGCATGGGCTCTAGGTGCATGGGCTTCAGTAGTTGTGGCACATGGGCTCCATATTTGTGGCTCGCGGGCTCTAGAGCGCAGGCTTGGTAATTGCGGCACATGGCCTTAGTTGCTCCGCGCCATGTGGGACCTTCCCGGACCAGGGATCGAACCCGTAGTCCCCTGCATTGGCAGGCGGATTCTTAACCACTGCGCCATCAAGGAAGTCCCAAGATACATGTTCTTAATGTGCATTATTTCACTTATTTTGATTGCAGAAGGGTGCATTGAACTTTTGGGTACAGTTTAAAAAACAATAAAAGAGACCACTCATGTAACCAGGTTAAGACAGAACATTGCCAGTGAGTGCTTTAGAGCTGACTTAATCCACGACTGACTGGAAGGTGTGGGTAGACCCACAGGGGAGTTATGACAGAAGGAGCCTCAGAAAAAGAAGATACAGAGACAAACTTGTCTTACTTTATCATTCTAACCCAAGCATGGGGGGAAGCACCTTCTAAAAGGATCAGAGTGGAGCACATGGACAACTCTTTAAAAAAAAAAAAAATCTCTTCAGTAATTATGGTACATAAAATCAGCATAACACCAAACATAGCAAAAATGGGTGTGGTGGAGAATCCAGAGTTAGGAAGATGAGCATATGACAGCTCCTGCCCTGGAGGAGAGAGACATGGACGCAGATCACTGCAATAACCAGCAATCCGAATACAATGAAGATGTGTATGAAGTACAGAGTGGAGCACAGAAGGGTGTGGAAACAGAAGGAATTAAAATTAATCAAACTATGAAACCAAGCAAGGAGCAATTGGTAGTGAGAACTTTGTTACCATTTAGTCCAAAATTCCCACTTTGAGCTGAGAAAGTTCTCCGGAACCAAAAGAGACAAAGGAAAAAACCCCACTTTTCTTCTTCTCCATTGCCAGAGTCTGTGAAGAAATTCCCAGCAAGCTCCCAGTGGAAGCTGTAGGATCCCCTTCCCCAGAGATCTCATGATCCACCCTGCAGCCTTATGTATTCAATGAGCTGCCAAAATTATTAAAGCAACTGGATGCATGCCCAACTGCCACTTCATTTTGTGCTGTGTAGACACCGTCCGCAGCATGTGAAGCTCCCCTAAAGCACTTAACGTTATTTTTGGACCCGTCTGATCTCCCTTACTCCTGAGTTTATAAGTTCCTTGAGGGCAGTGCATCACACAGCGTTCTGAGAGACAAATATTGCACCCATTCAAGCCAGTTTAAACAGAAAACAAAAAAGATTAATTTTAGTTATCTCCAGGAGGGCCATGGAACTAGGCTTGGAGGTGACTCCACAGGTGGCTGAGAACACCCTGAAAGTAAGTCAGGCTCAGGCCCCAGAGCTGGCATCACCACCACGGCCACTAGAATCAACCGTTCCTTTCCCCTAAGGAAAACTGAAGGGCTGTTAGGGGAAGGAAGAGTGGATGCTGGGCAACCCAGAAAAACCAAACGACAGCAGCCATTGTAGAGCAGAGGCTCCACAGAATTTTCACAATTTCAGGCAAATGGAGGTACCCAATACAGCTAGAAAAACATAGGCATCTATTGTAAGTTTTCTCACACATGCTTAGAGGTATCAAGTTGCTAATGAAATAAGCCAACTTGAAACAAAACAGTGAAAGAATTAGCATTTTCTTGTCATGGTTATCTAATTCCTAACTACCCTCTTAGAGGCTTAACTAGACTTGTTCTTTTGTGTGTTTATCTCACAGACCACTATGAAATTTTGTCTTTTTGCAACAGAAATGCAAGAAAGAAATTAAAGAATATTTTGGTGTTGCTCTCCAGGAAAATGCAAAGTTCATTAAAACTGTGCATTCGGGCTTCCCTGGTGGTGCAGTGGTTGAGAGTCCGCCTGCCGATGCAGGGGACACGGGTTCGTGCCCCAGTTCGGGAAGATCCCACATGCCGCAGAGCGGCTGGGCCCGTGAGCCATGGCCGCTGGGCCTGCGCGTCCGGAGCCTGTGCTCCACAACGGAGAGGCCACAACAGTGAGAGGCCCGCGTACCGCAAAACAAAACAAAACAAAACAAACAAACAAAGAAAACTGTGCATTCATAGGGACTTCCCTGGTGGTGCAGTGGTTAAGAATCCACCTGCCAGTGCAGGGGACACGGGTTTGAGGCCTGGTCCGGGAAGATACCACATGCCGCGGAGCAACTAAGCCCGTGCTCTAGAGCCCACAAGCCACAACTACTAAGCCTGCGTGCTGCAACTACTGAAGCCCGTGCGCCTAGAGCCCGTGCTCCGCAACAAGAGAAGCCACAGCAATGAGAAGCCCGCGCACCGCAAAGAAGAGTAGCCCCCGCTCTCTGCAACTAGAGAAAGTCTGCACGCAGCAACGAAGACCCAACGAAGCCAAAAAAAAAAAAAAGAATACGCATTCTTATAAAAAGTTTGTATCTTTATAAACTTGCTTTTAAAATAAAAGGCAGTATTTCTTTAGTTTTGCTTTATAAGTACGGAAAAAATGATACTTTGAAGTGTAGCTTTCCATATTTCTTGGTTCTCCATTTTCCTTAGGCTAAAGGTATTCTTATTCTTTTGCTAGTCATGAATTCTGCTTTTATCAGCACAATTCAGAGCTGGTTTCCAACTGGTAGGATGAAAATTGAACATATGTGACACCCAAGTACTGAATTCCCTATTGAAGAAATGAATGATAGACCTTATCTATCATTTATTTGACTCGTGTGTACACCCATGTATATTACAGACATTTTTATTTAATTATTCAGGAATTGGCACATGAGATGCATTATCTAATTCCTCTGGGGTCTTCCACCGGCAAAAATAAATGCAAAGAATGTGGCTACCAAATGCATTTTTCCCTTTTTCATATATTTTAAAGTAACGACTTTATCATCTCTACATTTAATGATTCATTATTTGAAAAATTTAAGCAATGTAGAAATGTACTACAGAGAAAACAAATCAACAAAATTCTACTATGTAGAAATAATCATCACTAATATTAACATCTCTCTATATACACAGATGTGAGGAATGATAGGTGAACACATAGAGAGATAGTTTGGTACACAGAAATAATTTTATAAAACTGGCTACATACCATGCATATTATTTTTAAAATAAAAATATTAAATTGAACAAAAGAGAGAAACAGATAAAACTAACAGTTAGATAACTGTTTCTTCTTCACTAAGAGAGCAGCCTCTAATAGAGCCTTCTGACATTAAGGGAAGAAAATATTTAAGAGTTTGGATTTTTTAGTGACCCAAATGTGTTTTTGAATTTTATTAAAGTGTCCGTAATACCACATAACCTTAATTGAGAAAGCTTTAAGTTAATTCTATTTGTCCTGAGTTCAAATGATAATTATGTTTTATAACTAAAATTGAAAGAGGACAGAATTGGAAAATATGAAACTGTTACTTACGAATAACCTGGGGCTAACTTGCCTTTGTCCTTGTGATGCATACTGAGTTAGGGACAGGTATAAAACAATACTTTTATTATCTTTAATCATTCAGAATGAAGATTATTCAGTTCATTGGTATAACAAAATATGTAACTTACAATAGCCTGTGTTTATATGGGATGAGTTAAGAAACCTGTAACATTTTCTTATAAAATATATATATTTTCAAAATCGAGGGCCAAGGCAAAAATCACAAACCTTCAATAACAGTGGACTTAGTTCTTGGATAGCGTAAACATGTGACAAATTCCAAAGCATCTTCAGAGGTACAAACACAGCTGCTTTTGAAGTTTGCAAAGGAACCATATGCTGCTAGAAAAATAGATTATTCTGATTGCATGTGGGATTTTATTTGCAGTCAAAACAGAAGAATAAATTGGGCTTTTTGTCAGGTTAACTGAAGAAAGTGCAAATTGCTTTTAAAGTCAATTGAAGATGTTAGGGACAAATAGTATGCTATCTTCATCTGAATGAGAAATATGATAGTTTAATTTGTCCTTTGGAGCTCATTTTATTTATTTACATTGAATCTATCTTTTCTACAATTCTTTCATAAGCTGATCATTTCTTTCTTGCCCCCTATAGTGAAGTCAACACAATTCATGAATTTGAAATGTAGCTCAGGTTTCAAATGGAAGAGAAGATATAAACATTTATATATGGTAGAATAACGATAACTCATACAAGCAATTGAATACTAACACTATTTTGACAATTAGGTCCTAGGCATTTAGGAAAAATAAAATACTTTCCATTTATATAGGACTTTACATAAGACCTCAAAGTGTCCTTTTCGCAGCAAGTTGTTTTGTTTTGTTTAGTTGTTGTTGTTTTAGGTTAAGAGCAGGCTTTCTTAAACCCACAATGGAAATAGTTATAGGTTTATGCACAGTTGAGAAATTCACAATTCCCCACTGCCAGAGTAGGTAAAGAGAGGAATTTCTTCTTTCTGCAGAAACAAAGTAAAAAATGTGGTTGATCCTATTTTAACTTTGAAGTCAACAGAACACAGCAACCAGAGTCTCTATTTTTAAGGCTGATCCATTCAACACAGGGAAGTGTCCCAATGTAGGAAAGTCATGTAAATCAGCACTTGGTTCTAATTTATGACACCTGACCCTTAAAATACCATGCATGTCAATTCACATGTCCTTTGGATAGAGAAAAATTGAGCAGAAGTGTGATGGATTTAAGTTTTCTGCATTGCCTGGAATGATCCAGTAAATTGAAAGCAGTATTTAATGGTTTAATGCCCCTTTTGTTTTTTATTTCCCCCAGGCTTCTTCTAAGGTCCTGGGCTCTTAATTCAGAGAGTACTCAGCCATTGCTCTCATCAGGTATCCATTTACTGCCATTTTACCTTAGTCTGTTATCATGTACCACCAAATTTTGCTAATTTTATCAATAACCCTAGGACTTTACTTATTCTCTCCAAACTGATTCTCTGCAATTCTTGTTTTCTTCTCAATATCTCTTCAATTCTGGTTGTTAATATTCTGTGCCTGGCACCCAGGAGCTCAATAAATATTTGTTGTATATCGAAATTATTTCTCTCCCTTAGCCTGCATCTTTTCGTTCTGGCTGCCTATTACAACTCTCATAATCCATTCTGTATTAGTAATTAGTGACTGCTTATTAAACATCAGACATTGTGCTAAGCAGTCTGCATGTATTATCTCTGTTCATCTCCAAAAGTCAATGAAGTAAGGACGTTATCATTCCCATTCTTTTTTTCTTTCTTTTTTCTTTTTCATTTTGTTCATTGTTCCTTTTGCTGTGCAGAAGCTTTTTATTTTATTTTATTTATTCTTGTTTTATTTCTATGGTTACTTTGGGGTTTTCTTAGGCTGCGCTGCGCGGCATTCACAATCTTTGTTCCCCCACCAGGGATCGAACGCATGCCCCTTACAGTGGAAGCCTGGAGTTTTAACCACTGGACTGCCAGGGAAGTCCCGTTATTATTGCCATTCTTAAGGGAGGAACGTAGAAGCTAAGTGTTACTGAGTCATCTGTCCCGGCATTTGCTCCCAAGCCTATCTGCCACCACTCTTGTAACCACTACATTTAATTGTTTCCAGACCTTTCTTAATAAACTCCACACTAGACCTTGTTTGGTTTCACCAATCCTCCTCTAAAGGTTCTGCTCCCATAAGGTCCTCAAGTGACTGTAGCAAGTAATTAACACACTATATTAGAAAGCCTCAAACAACAACCAAAGTGCATTATAAATTATAGTCTGAAAGGATTAAAGGGATCGTTTTAGACAACATTCACACTCTTCGTTAGTTTACAATGTATTCAATCAAAAGAATGCGCCTCGAGGCACAATGAAAGAAGTCTATAGTTCTCCCTCCTTCACCTGTTAGCCTGCTATTGGTATTTTATCCTGTGGTCAAGAGTAGCTTGTCGTCTACAGTAAATAATAAAATATAAAGAGTACTTAGCAAATAAGTGGTTATAGTGTTCTTCACCTGGTAGAAGAGGCACTTAACAAGTAGCACTGAATGCTTCATCTACTAAAACTGCATTCAACTTTCAGCAAATAGTATAGAGAGAGAACTAATGAGGGTGGGGGAAGAGGGAGACAGTGGCAGGGAGGAAGCGGGAGAAGGAAAGAGAAAGTGAACGAGAGAGAAGGTCTCATAAAACGGCAGGAGATTGTCAGTGCTGAACAAGTCATACAAACAATAAATGCTACAGAAGCCCAGAGGAGCTCACTTTAAACTTGGATGATGCAAAAAGATTTTACAGAGGTGATAGGATTTGAGCTGTGCCATAAAGGATGACGTAGGATAGGCAAAGAGAAGGTGGGAGAAAATTACAAGAGAGGAATATCATGAGAAGTGGTTCAGAGGCAGAAAAGCATAAATTGCCTTGGGGAAAGAATGAACAGATCACACTACCTGGGGTTAAGTTTTTATGTCAGGCAATGGTATGAGATTAACATGGATGAAAACAGATGTTGGGGGACTTGAGTCTCAGGCTAAAGACATTTGAGTTTCTCCCACTGACAACCAACCAGGAGCTACCAAGAATTTAAAAGTGGAACAACAGGATGGTCCAGTGGGTAAGACTCCATGCTTCCAATGCAGGGGGCCCAAGTTCGATCCCTGGTCAGGGAAGTAGATCCCGCATGCATGCCACAACTAAGAGTCCACATGCCGCAACTGAGACCCAGTGCAGCCTAAATAAATAAATAAATATTTTTAAAAAACAACAGTGGAACAACATGGTGAAGAAGTGGCTTTAAAATGGATTGGCCAAGGAGACTGAAGGCAAGGAGACAAGGAAGGCATCCACTGCACAGATGAATGATGATGGAGCCCATGAAGGAAAAATAGGCAGAACTTCATGACTAATAGAAAGCATGAGTGAGTTGGTTATCCATATCTCTTGTCTTCAACAGAACAAAGCATTTACTTTGGAGTCCCACATATCTTCAAAGAAGACAAATTCAAAATTCTTTATTCTGAAAGCTTGAAATATGGACTTAAGAACAAGGAAATTGAGAATCTGAAGGTAAAGCGCTGACACCCATTTAAAAGTAGACCCTAATTTATCTGTTCAGAGCAAAGTGGTAACTTCAGGGGAGGGGGCTATCAGCAACGTTCATTGTTAACTTTTTTGTGCATCAAGACCCATGAGAAACATCACCCAGTTCACACACACCACACACACATTCTAAAGCTCCATAGGTTAACTTATCAAAGACTCGGATATTACTTCAAAAACCGCCTCTTGTTGATGCTAATCTTACAGAGCTACATTATAGTTAAATAAACTTTTCAGTAATAACCAGCAGAGTAAAGGATTATGGAAGGATACTAAGATGATAAGGAAACGTAATGATCATCCAGACCAACCCCCTTTGTTTTATAGGAGAAACCGAGACCAGGGAAGTTATTTTCCCATTTAATCCGAAAATACAACTACTGCTAAAATCCAGGTCCCCTCCCTTAAGAACAGTGTTCTTATTTTCCCAGCCCTTTTCCTCAGCCTCAGTGATTTCACCCTTCCAGGAAATGCCTAGAAGTCAGCAGTGCAGCTGTGTCATCTTTAGCTCTACAATTCTCTTCTCTTTGTATCATTGAGAAGGAAACACACCAGAAAAGGACTTCCAGGATGAGACACAGCTCCCACTCCAAAGCAGTGAAGTAGTTCATCCAGCCCGCAGTCCAGAAGAACAGAGTGGGGTTGAGATGCTCAGAGAGCGGAACAGAGCCCCAGTCTGCCATTGTCCACGTTACCTACTATGTGATACACTTGAAGAGGAGTAAACAGTAATTCTGGCTCCGAGATGTCAGAGAAAAGCAATTACTGATATCATCTTACAGGCAATGGCTGGGTAGTGGGAATAGAGCAACCATTTCAGGAAGGGACAGAGATGAACCCAGAGAAACTTAAACTTCACTAACCTGGGCCCTACCGGGTCTAGGGAGGTGCCCTAGCAATTTTGTATTTATGATTTTGAGGGGTTTTTTTTCCTTAAAGAGTTTCCCTCAAATTGTAGTTTAGGCTGCACAAAACCCCTAAGAATGGGATGTGCTAAATAGTCTAGAGCCCTCTAGAAATGCCTCGAAGATGTCAGTGACCTGCTTTATTAGCTACTACAAGTCCAAAGGACCACTCTTTGGCTGTTCTTTATAGTTATTAAATATACCAATAAGACTATTAGAAATAGAAGACATAGTGTTTAAAACTTTACAATCTAAATAATAGACATTACTTTCATACCAATATTTAGAATTTCTTTCCATTTGGCTTGAATTAAACAGTTTCTATTGAAATTATATCTCTGCAGAGCAAGTATAACTTCAGAGGCAGTTACAAGTGAGATGTTAAATAGAACTATTTTGTATATTTGTTGCATGTTCAGGCCCCGGAAATATGCTATAGAGTTCAAAGCCATGAAAATCTTGATTTCTATTTAGATGGAGATTTATCATTATTTGTGAGATATGTCCAGTATGGTTTCACTTTAAAACCACAAATAAAGTTTTAGCAATGGGTATTTTTCTCGCTGAGAGGTCTGTGGTCAAGCTAAACATCTCTTAGAACTTGATTAGGTCCTGATGTTTTCAAATTCACTATTCAGCAAATACAGAGCATTTGTTTGGCCATAAGAAACAATTAAGAACTTCGGAGTTAATGCAACTCTCCTGAGCCTGTTCCTCCTTTCTGATGACATGATAATCATACATAACCTCTTCTGGTCTTGGGCCTCACCTTATGTAAGATTGAGGCAGAATAAATCACATACAATTAATCTTTTGAGGATCTAGGTGACATTGCTTTTGGTTTTTACATCAGCAAGTCCTTTGTTTGCAGTAGTCAGGAACAGTAATGAAAAATTTTTTATGTTATTAAATGCTTTATTTCTTCGTCCTCACTCCCAGCTATCCTGAATCCAGAAAAATAGACACATGGTCATTCTGTGAAGACAAAGGAACATTGAATAGTTAATTATATAACAGATAGAGCTGTCCACTGTGTATTCATTCTTGTAGCGGGTTGCTAGAGGGTAAATTAGCATATTTAGTTCAAAAATCTTATAAAATAGAAATGGGATGGATTGTTTTAGCAATTTCACAATTTGTGTAGTAACCATCATACTTCATCGAAGATCTGACTCAAAATAACACAAGGCTCTGAATAATGGGAAGGGGAATGTTCTACAAACATCCACATGGGCCAGGTTATCTCCAATGCTGAGATGTATTTAATAATGTCAAATATCCACTTTTCCTGTATAAATACAGTATCACCGTAATCCTAGGGGCTGCATTTGCTTTCTCAGAACTGAACTCTTTCTTCCAATGATAGGCCTAAAATAAAATTGGCAGAAGTCATTGAGTTGTTTCTGTAACATTTTCATTGCTGGAAGGGACCTCCAGAGGTCACCTAGTTCGTCCCAATCTCCAGCCAGGGCTCTCCCTAATACTGAATATAGCTGTAGAGCGATATGCATTAAGAAAGCTTTTAAAGATCCCTGGGGTTGGTCAAAAAATAGCTAATATTGGCCTGATTCACAGAACAGCATTATACGTATGACAAAATAGCCACCTTCATCAGGGAAGACATCCATCAGGGCTAAGTGCTAGTAGTATCTTCAAAAGGAAAAGCTTTATTTTCTCAGAGAAAAGGGTGGTAGGTTAAGGAAATGACCAAGCGTGTTGGTATTTTTTTGTTTAGGTGCACTTTTGAATGCTTATCAAAAAAGAAACATTGTCTTGTCAAAGACCACTGCAGGGTAAGCCCAGAGGTAGCTGTGAGCAAGCAGATCACAACTCCTTAACAAGTCCTTTCAAATGGCTACAGAGCTCAGAGGGGGAGCTGGTGTCTCAAACAAGACCCGATTAGCATCAAGTTAGTGAAGGGCAGATGGTGAAACATAAGAATAATGTTGACAGATCTGCTTTTTAAATGGTATCTTTCCCCCCTAATCAGCTGAGTTTGTTAGAGCTGATAATTTTATTTCTTCAAATCCATTCAACTGTGGGTGCAATGGACAAGAGTTTAAGTGTAACTTCAATCTTCTAAGACAATCACGACTGTTTTATAGGGAAAGTATTCCTCCACAATTATTAAACTTCTGAATTATCGGGTTGAAGTACTACACTAGAATCTAGAAATTCAGCGAACAGGAGAGCTGAAGCTCTTAGCTGGATTAGTTTGGGCCTTTAAGCCTTTCAGCTGAACTACACAGAGAATTTAAAGATAGAGCTTTAGCTATCTATAAAGTGAGGGAAATGACCTGCCCTCTCCCCCAACAATTGTCCCAAGTAGCCACATGATTTTGCGTATTAACACCACAGTTTTTCAAATCATATTTGTGTAAGGTTACATAAAAGCCTGCTCAACCACAGTTGCCTTCAGGGATGGGAACTGGGGGGCTGGATGGAAATAAGGCTAGAAGTTTTTTATCACATACTTTCTTGCCAACTTTCAAATTTTCTGCCTGTACTTCTTCCAAAGAATTCATTTGAAAATATATCATTTTTTTAAAAAACAGAAAGGCACCTCTGTGCTCTTACAAGGTTAGACAGTCCGGGTTACAGGAAGTGGAAAGCTGCGACTACTGGCCTCTCCCATCCTCCTTTGCAATTCTTGACTTTGGAAATGGGAACTCAGCCATTGAGATTTTTTGATGTGCAGCTACCTTTCTCAGAACACTAACCAACTAACAAAGTCTTCAAGTTGTCTTTCCTCTTCCTTTTGTGAGAGCAGGAGAGAAAAAGACAAGGAGATCTCTCTGCAGTGTCTCCTTGGCTATACAACATTCCCGCAGTGGACATCTACACTTAATGTGCAGTCTACATACTCACCATAAAACTAGGGCACTTAAGGTAAGGAAATACTTCCATAATTACTTGGATATTGGGCAGAGTAGGTTTTTTTCTCCCTTAAACGGCTCAGGTAATCGTCCCTAACTAGTTCACATACACAGCCTTTAAGAAGTGTTGTTTTTTAAAGTTATCAGCCTAACAAATTCCCATAGCTGCATCAAGAAATTCCAAACAGAAGAAACTGAATCAGCTTTAAAGAAAGATAATCAAAACATAAGAGTGTAAGGAAAAGCAGAAGGTAGTACATTCTGTTATTTTTATTACAAAAAAAAGTTCAAACCCTTTACATGCTATGACATTAAATGTCATATATGAGTTCACTGCAAGCAAACCTCTTAAAAAATATACATACTGTATATATTTACATTCAAGTTTGAGTAACTGGTGTCAAGGTATAGTTCAGGATCTTTACCCACCCTGTGGATTTGTTCAGCTACTAACTAAACAGCGATTGTATCTTCACTCAGGCACATAGAGAGGTAGAAACTGCTTTTTAAAGAAAACAAACCAACAAAACCTGTAGTGCAAACGTGAAGATCATTGCTGAAGCAGCTTATACATCAAGGAGGCCCTAACTATAACTAGCTTTGGTCATCTCTAGAAGCTGAATACATGTAGTCTTGTCTTTTAAATTAAAACCGGATAAAACTTTGGGGAGATGCTCTTCTGAGCACATCAAGGTGTTGGTAGAGCTCAGCAAGGAATGCTCCGCCACTCTGCACCGAGAATTGCACATGACTAAGTTAGGCAACATAGCAGCAGGGCTGGGCGGGCGGCTGGGCTCCTTTTCCCTGATAAGACACAATTCATACACAGATCAGTGGCTTTAGAGACTTCAAATTAACATCTGTATACCCACAGCTCCGAACTCAGAAGCCACCAGGATACTTCCTCTCCCAAGTGAAACCTCTTATTATTTCTGCCCTGCCCACCTCCATCCCAAACTGAGCTAATAAGTCCAGATAGGGGTGGGGTGGCCTGTAAGTTCTACAGGCCACAGTTCCTCAGCCTCGTGACTAAACCTCATGAAGGTTCTTGGGCCTGAGAAGGGCTCCCCAGGTTCTTGCCAGACTTGGTGGGGCTCGTTCCTGAGAGGGGAAGTTGGAGGGAAGTCACGGTGGTGGCCAGGGACAGAAGCCCTTCTCGTTCCCTTTTCTTCTGTTTCATCCTGCGGTTCTGGAACCAGATTTTGACTTGGGTGTCATTCAGCTGCAGTGAGTTGGCTATCTCGATTCGTCGGGCCCGAGTTAAGTACTTATTGAAATGAAACTCCTTCTCTAGTTCTGTTAGTTGCTTAGTGCTGAAATTCGTGCGGATCGCGCTGGACGAGTTGGCGGCTCCATACTTGGCAAATTTGCCTGCAACGTAAAGACAGGGAATCAGCGGGGCGAGAGGACGCGGAGACGAGGCTCGGGAGAGCTTTGGGGCCACATCAGAATCAAAGTCACTAAGCGGCCCTCTTGGGTCTCCGAACACAGTTGTGCCAGGAGAAAAGCTTCACCGAGTGCTCCTTCCCGCAATTTTCTCAACGCCTGGCACTCGGGGCACGCTCAAATGGAATTCGCCTGCTTTAATGATGCCTCGGACCGCGTTTCCCCCATAAAACCCAAACCGCCGTCCAGAGGGGCAGCTACAGCACGCCCCCGGCGCAATTCCGCGAGGCAGGCTCCGTCCCCAACCCCAGTGGCGTCCGTCCGTCCAAGACCCAAGCACTTACTTTTTTTCGGGGCGTTCCTCTTCACTTTCATCCACTCGAACGTGCTGAAGGCGGCGGGGAGGCCGGAGGAAGGGGACGCAGACTTGGGGTAGACGCCGGGGGCGGCGGACGCGGTCTGGAAGGCCCCGGAGTGGCCGTCGGCTGGCTCTTTGAGACACGCCGGGAAGGGGGCGGGCTCGCCGAAGGCCGCGTAGTCCACCTGGCTGCTGAGGAGGAAGGAGCCGCCGCCCGAGAAGACGGCCGAGGTGGCGTAGTGGACGTGCGCCCCGCCGTCGTCGGCCGGCCGCCCGAGCGCGCACGGGAAGTCGTACGGGGGCCCGGGCCCCGGAAGACCGTAGTCCGCGCCCCCAGCCGCGGCAGGTGCCATGCCCTGCTCGTAGGTTCCCTCCAGGGGGCACGGCGCGTACGCGGGCGCGGCCGGGGGCGGCGCGGGAGGCTGCGCCGGAGCGGCCGGGGGCGAGGGCGCCGCTCGGGCCGCGGCCAGGGGCAGGCAGCTCACGAAGGCGCCGTCGCCTCTGCCTATGGGGAAGGCGGGCTGCAGGACCACTGGCCGAGCGTCGGCGCGGCAGAACTTGGGCGCAAAGCTCAGCACGTCGCCGCCGCCCCTGCCTCTGCCGCACGACACGTAGTCCAGGTAGGAACTCATGGTTCCGGTCCACCCCACCTGAGCGCGCCGGCCGCGCCCAGGTGCGGGGCCCGCAGGACCGCCGCGGTCGGCGCCGCTCCGCCTTCCCTCTCTAGCCGATCTGCCCTTGCCGAGCCATGGCAAGCCAGCCGGGGGGGTAAATAGAGGCCTAATATAGGGGCGGGGTGGCCACGTGGCGCTGGCCGGCCAATGGGCGCCGTCTCAGCACGGCCTGGGTCCCGACTGGCGCGCCGCTGCACGCGCCTGCCCGGCCGCCAACTTTGCCAACCGGCGGGTGGCCGCCGCCCAGCGCCCTACCCCGGCCCGGCGGAGAGGCGCCCTGCCCTGGGGCTGCCTGGGGAAGGGCGGGGCGAGAGCGCGGGACGCCTGCTTCCCGGACAGGTATTGGACCAGGTGGGGGCAGAAAGGCAGGACTGGCCGCCCGGTTGAGGACAAGAGGGTGGAGAGGGTGAGAGCTCGTTCTTCTGCATCGTGGGTGGCTAGTCTCTCGGGTGTGAAGGGTGGGCGCCGCGGTGTGGAAAGTGTTAAAAGGCCCTCGGGGACCGCTCCTAGCCTCCTCCTGGGAAGGTAAAGTTATTCCTCTTCCCTTTCTCTCTGAGCCCTTAAGCGCTTTCAGTGTTCTTGGCACTCCTCCTAATCTCTCTCCTAAACCTGGAGTAGACGTTTAATTTTCCCTCTTTTCCCTCTCCCCCCGACTCTGGGGACTAAATTTTATGCTGTAGGTGCTGTGTAGCTGGGGCGGCACAAACTCTTCACTTTTAAGCTAGATTTTTCACGTTACTTCGCAACTTCTTCAACTGCTTTCATTTGTGGCGGCATGATAAGGGCGAGTATTGGAGTCCAGCGGTTTGATTTGGACAGAAGAAAGTTTCTGCCTGTGGGACGTTTAGCAGACTCTCCCCCTCTGACTAGGTTGTAAAATAATCTGCCCTTGAAGTGGAACGCTCGTTGTGCTGCTCCTTGGGAAGTTGGCACACGCACCGTTGCTGCGCACGGTTTCTCCAAGGCGCTTTGGCTTCAGGGCGCAAAGGCTTCCCAGGGACCGGTCAGACCTCAGAGGTTTGGAGAGCCTTGTACCTCGAAGCAATTAAAGCTTCTGTTCCATCAGATAAGTGCTGCGTCGTCTCTTGCGAGTGAAATCTGAGGTCTCACAATGTTAATGGGCTCACGTCTTTCCCTTGATAATATGGTTTTGTTTACTGAGTGTAGAGAGACGGGAAATAAAAGTGCAATTGGCACGGGAAATGAAAAGTGGAAGGGTTACAAAGACAAGCTTTACGTTGATAAACCTTCCAACTTCCTTGAGCATTTTTTTAAATGTTTCCCTCTTTTGGGCTCTAGGACAAATAACAAATTAAATAAATAAATGTTATTTACACACAGCGGTAATGAAAGAGGGTGGTTTCCTAAAACTCTGTGTGAATAAAGAGTCTACTTTTGGCTTATTCAAGTGCCCTTGAGGACTTGATCTATTACAGCCTCTCAGTTATGGTGACCGAGGTTTTATTATTGTTTTACTGATCCACTTGTCATGAAAGAGCGATTAAGCCCTTGCCTAAAATTCCACTCTGAGGAAGTCTGGAAAATAGGAGCTTTTACAGTCCAGGGAGCCAGTTCCTTACAGGGATGTGAACTTGTGAATAAACAGAGCCACACCAAAAGTGTTACCAGTGTTGAGGCTGAAGTTGAGCCAGGATGGGGGAGGGTTGAGCCTGGAGGGGAGAGGGTAGGTAGAGGGTAGATGCCTAGGAATGAGCACAAAGCTAAAGAGGTCTAGGATTCCTGCACTGCTGAAGTTCTTGGATTTAATTGGGAAATAAAATCCTGGGCTGGAAAATAGCCCTTCAAATTTGATATTGCTACTTCAGTTATCTCCTGTAGCCAGTCACACAACAAAGGTCCTAAATAGTTTTTTTTTTTTGAATAGTTTTTAAAAAGAGAAAAAGGCTCTTCTCTAGCACCTTGGTTGGGAAATGATAGAGCTCTGCAGAGCTAGCTCAGGCATCAAATATAGATGCATTTCTTCACTGTCCTCCTTCTGTGCCCTTAATGCAAAAGTATCAGCAGGTCAGATGCTGCTGAGTTCACAATGTCCCCTCATCCCCCCACTGGCTAGACTTTAATTTTTACCAGTTTTTACCAGCATAATGTCTCAGCTCTCACACTCTTGTCTCAAAACTATAAGACCCGCTCTCAAATGGTTCTCATCTGATCACAGCTTCTAGGTCCAGAGGCCCCAAGGGGTCAAGAAGGAAGGGTGGCCTTGTAAACGTCTCTGGAGAAAGACACCAGCTGGCTGCAACCCAGATGTAGGACAGGAAATCCAGCCTGATTGTTTGGCAAATCTGACCAAAACGTAGCAAGTTAAAGGCCTTTTCTCTAAGGTTTCAGGAAAAACAGGCAGCCTAGGTGCCTTGGCAACCTTCATTGCAACAAAGACCAGGTTTTTAATGCTAAGCATTTGGAACAAAGGTTGGGTCCTTCATGTCACAGTTGTGCATTGACTTTGGTGCACCAGTGAGCTGTACACACTATTTCCCCAAAGAGAAATTTTGGAGGTTGAGCTTTTGCTGAGAGAAGAGAATGTCCTGAAAGGGACATCTAAAATTAATAATCTAAAAATTAGATTTTAAAAATCGTGCTATTTTAACAACTGTGGTTGAGGGTGGGTGGATGGGGTGTTCAGTATGTGTTTAGACCCGGTAGCAGTTCCCTGATAACTGCAGGCAGAGAGCTACATTCTGTTGTTCCTCCTTCTCTCTACTCCCTTTCATCTCCCAGCCTTTGGCATATGCTACACCTTGGGGCTCAGAGTGGCCATCTCCACTCCTGGACTGGTTCTTGACTTGCTCAGGATGAAAGTCCAGACTCTGCTCATCTCAGACTCAGATTCAATAAACATTTGCCAAGGACCTACTGTGTAAGAACTTTTTTGTTAGGGGAAGGTTAGGCTGAGAAAAAAGATATTCTCAAACCAAAGGCACAAGGGATTCATTTCTGGCACATGTTAGCTATACTATAAATCTACTCTAGGAAAATTTGCATCTATAATTTTCTAAGGAGATGTTGGAAGATATTATTGGGGCAACTGTGTGTATAAAGATACGTATATAGGATATTTTTAGTAACTTTAAAGTTTGTCTCCTAGAAGTTCACAGAGTATGGAAGAAATGTCTTACTGATTTTATTGCTTGTTCGAGTCGTGGATTCTTGAGGGTCACTTACCCTGCTGGGTCTTGGTGCTGTGACTTCTCAGCAGGAGGTGACAGCCTAGGGGCCTGATTGCCAGGTTGTGTTTGATGTAGGAATGCTTTGAAATCTGTCCCATCCTACTCACCACAGCAGTCACCCCCTAACCACCCCCCAGGACTACCTTTCTCTCCCAGTCAAACAACAGTCTTCTTTTCTGCAGAGAGAAGTGATGGAGGGTGGCAGTCTGGTCTTCTGTGTGTTTACAGTTGTTCCTAAGAAGCCTCTTACAATCCCTCTCCACAAGCCCCACTGTGTTATCCCTTGGAGATGCTTGAGCACATGCAAACTCTTGGCTCCACAGCCCCAAAGGACAGAAAGGCTCTTGCTTGTTGGGATAAAAAGGAGGGTTCTTTTCTCTTAAGCAAGATTTGCAGCTCTCTGCAGCATCCTTCTATCCTAAGGTAGAGGTAGGGATGAACGGGATCCTAAAGACAGGAATTCAAAACCTGTCCGAAGTCTGATAACGTGACCCTCCCTGAAGAAAACAGTTTAGTGTGCTGTGCCTTTCCCTAGAGTTTTGTGAAAGACTTGTGGATCAAGCCCGTGCCTGGCACACAGGAGGCATTCGAGAAACGTTTGTTGGCATATGGACACCAAGAGGGGAAAGCGGGGAGGGGGGGATGAATTGGCAGACTCGGATTGACATATATATGCTAATATGTATAAAATAGATAACTAATAAGAACCTGCTGTATAAAATAAATAAAATTCAAAGGGAAAAAAAAGAAACGTTTGTTAGGCAGAAATAAAAATGGACAGAATGGTGTGTCTTCACCATGACCAATATTGGCTAAAGGATATCCCTAGATTATTGGCTCCCGGCACCACTCCAGGTGGGTAGGAATCACCAGAGAAGCTTGTTTAAATGTGCAGGTTCCTCAGCCTCCCCTGTATCCCCACTGAGCTTCTAATCTAATAGGTCTGGCTCAGGAGTCTTTCTTTTTAATAAGCCTGTTGGGTGATTCTAAAGCAGTGTTCTTCGGAACCACACTTTGAAAATTTCTGCTTTAGGAGTGGGGGTGGGGGGCAGTGTGGGGAGAGGGGTGATTCTTGACCAGCAAGGTGAGAGTTCATGGCTAAATGGAGCAGGATTATACCTGAAAAGTGTCCAGAAGCCTGTTGGGTAGTAGGGGCGGAGAGGTCAATGTCAAGGTCAAACTTAAGTCTGGCTGGGCTGAAGTTCCAGAAAATATCCTTAAAAGGTAGTCAGTAGGAATATCTCAAGTTTTGCTGACAAAATAGTGCTTTGAAGAGACCCAGCTTACTTCTTGCCACTTCCCTAACTTGGCTTTGAGAATGCCAGTGGGGTAGGAAGTGAAAGAAAGGGATTTGTCTCTCCCAATCCCTTCAGAGAAAGCTGAGTGACTCTGAGGCAATGGGAAGAAGGAAGGAGTAGGAATGGGGGTCTCAAGAGAGAGGCGCCAACTCTCATTTCCTTCCATGTCTCCCAGATTGCCTGGAATGAGCACTTGAGCCCTCAGGCTCCAGAGGGGGCCAACCATCCCTTGGCCTAAGGTGTAACTCTTAGTCTGGCTAGAGATTGACCTTTAGCAGCATAAGATGTCAATGCTAGGAGATCTCTTAGAGATAGGCGACATCAGACCCCTTATTTTAGTGGGGAAGTTACTTTATTTACTCAGACTTTAAAAGACAAAGCCATCCTTCAAAAGATGAGGGAACGAACTTGGGTCTCCTGAATCCCCACAGTGTGCACAGAGGACGGAGTCAGGCAGCCCGTCCTGTGCACAGTGGTGGCCTCCACGCTGAGCAAGGACACCACACAGCCAGTGGGGCTGACTGGGAGGCCTGCAGCCCTCCCTTTGCCATTTGTTTGCTAAACCTGTGCCCCAGACTTCTGAGGCCCCACCTTGAGCTGCTCCTTTGAGAAAGGGCAGAACTGAGCCCGGGTCCTCACACCCTCCACCAAGCAACGGTAAAGGATCCCCTCATTTCCTGTTCAGCTTGATCAGCATCAGGGCCCTGGAGGCAAAACAAGAGGTGTCCCTAGATTAATGTAGCTGGCTAGGCAAGTACAAATAAGGACATGTGTGAACACACATAGGTACACCCAGGTCAATTATACTGATCTTTTTTTTTTTTTTTGCTCCTTTATAATGGGTATCAAGTTTGAATTTACATGGTTCAAGATTCAAAGGGTACAAAAGGATATGCAGTGAAAGCCTTTCTCCCACCCCTGTCCCCAGCCATCTAGTTCCCCTTCACATAGACAACAATTTTACGAGTTTCTTCACCACTTTTATGAGTGTATCTTTCCAGAAATACTTTATACCTTTACAGTTATAGACAGATATATATTTGGTTATAGATACATCTCCCTGCATTTTTCCACAAATGATAACATATTACAAGACTCTTCTGCACTATGCTTTTCCCCCTATTATATCTTGAAGATCATTTCATACAGAACTGTCTATACTTTATTTTTACAATTTTATGCTGTTCTACTGTATGCATCTACCACAATTTATTTAGCCAGTCCCTTATTAATGGGCATTTATTTATTTTCATTTTGGTATTAGAAACACATGTTCAAATTTTTGCCTATTGGAAAAATTCCTAGACATGAAATTACTTAGTCTAATGTATGTGCACTGGCAATTTTGATATATATTGCTAAATTGATCTCTTTAGAAGTGAATCAATTTATACTTCTACCAGCAACATATGAGAATTCGTGTTTCCCCACACCTTTGACAAGTCAGTGGGATATTAAGTTTTTTTTTTTTTTTGCCAATCTGATCAGTGAAAAATAATACCTTTTACTTACCCTTATAGCATCTCCAAAAATGTCATTCTTCCTTATCGTATTTGATCCTATTATAATTTTATTTTACAAATGCTAATACTGACATAGAAAAAAGATAAACAATTTCCTGTAGTCACATCCAATGTAAATGGCCAAAGTCAGATGTTCAGCACTCTTTCCTGTACTGCACTGTGCCACAAGGAAGCCTAGGGAGGTTCAAAGAGCATTCCCTGAAAGACACATGGTATAAAAAAAGCACAGAAGCTTTCAGACATCTGCTAAGAGGCCTCTCCTTTAGTGGTCAGATACGAAGACCACATTTCTGCATGTTCCCCTGGAGAGTACCCTCTGGAAGCTGAGGGACTCTGATTAGCAATCTGATCTGACCTAGCCCTAAGCATTAGGTTGGATTCAATATCTGGGAAGCAGTAGGGTGTTGTTTTTAATTTCCCTGAGACTTACATTTCTCACTGGCCACCCCGGATCTAAGTATTGATCATCATGGTGTGGGTAAGAGGACGTTTTCCCTAGGTTTTAGCATTATATAGGACACTAACTTGGACCTGGTAAAGATAACACCTAAGTGTGGGAGTGCACACACACATGCACACATGCGCTCTATGATAAACTTACAAGGTAGATGTCTTTATTGACTGTTTCATTGATGATGTAACTGAAGGCCAGAAAGATTCAGTGAATTTCTTAGGGTCACACAGTGTATCAGTTAGCAAAGCAGAAACAAATGTACAGAGACCTAAACCTGAACTCCCCTATGGAGTCTTCTCTTCCCCCTCCACTGTTCGTTTTGGTGGATGACCTGACTACCCCCTCAGGCATCAGAATCGAAACCTAGGGATTAATAACCACAACTCCTCTTTCACTGATCTGATTGATCACCAAGTCCTGTGAATTCTTCCTCCTAAATGCTCTCCTCTTCATCCGTATTAAGTTTCTTCCTCTCTAGGCTTGATGATGGCAGCAACCTCCTCCTTTGTTCTTCTTGCTTTCTGTCTCTCCTTTGTCCCCTCAGACACAGTACCCCCAAGAGTCAGCTTTCCAAATATAGATAATAGGTAACCACATGTCCCAGCTTAAAACCTTCAGTGGCTCTCCCTTGCCTACACATTAAGTCCAGACGCCTTTCCATGGCCCTTACACAACCTCTCTGTCCAGCCAGATGCCCCGCTCCAGCTCCTCTCCTTGTTCCAGGTCCACACCTTGCCCTTTCTTCCCTCCCTGCTTTCCTATGTGCTGCTCTTTCCATCTGGTATGTCCCTCCTTCCTGGGCCTAAAAAAAACTCCTGTACTTCAGGGACCCAAATTCGCCACTTCTGAGAAGACTTTTTTGACACTACGATACTGTTAGTGGCTCCTTTATTCCAGGAACATTTCGGCCACACCTATGTTATAGCATCTGTCACACTGTCTTAGGATTCTTTTTCTTCTCCCAGTAGATGGAAGGGCGCACACATCAATTTTGTATCCCAGAGCCCAGCACAGTGCACGTAGGAGCTGTTCAGTAGCTATTGGTGAAGGGAGAGGACTCTGAACCAAGGACAAGAGGTCCAGTATTTTAATTGCTTGAGAAGTTCAGGACCCTGCGCAAGGCTTAATGCTTCAGTTTGTATCTTTCTAGGAAAATGGCAGTAGACCATTTCTCCAGAGCACGTTTTTTCCACCCAAGAGGACGGTGAGAGAGAAGAGGGCTGAGGGGAGGGGGAGAAATCTGGGACTTTCTATCCTTCAGGGGCTCTTTCCTATGGGCTGAGGCAAACACATTAACTTGAGAAACTTCTCACCTGTTGTCACTTAGAACAAAGGTTAAAGAGAGGGTAGCCCAGAACTCTCTTAGAACTTATTACAGAGAGAACAACAGGTACCGCTCAAGAGGGGGCACAAGGCCCGGGCTACCCGCTCATCCAGGCCTTCCTGCTGTGAACAGCTGTAAGACTTAAAGCCTGCCCCCGCCCCGCCCCCACCGCTTGTAGTCTCCTCCTTCATGGTGCTTCGAAAATGAACCCAAAAGAGCCAAAGTAGAAATACTCCAATCCTTCCCTCACACCATAAAAGAGAGAAGAGACGTATCATTGTGGTTAGTGTTCTAAGTGTATCTTTATGGTTACTTTACATGGCATTCAAGTTTAGTTCCAAGTTCAATAGGGGTCTCATCCTGCTTCCTCCCACGCAAATAGTCCTGCAGGTGAATGAGAGAACGAAACTAGTTCAGCGTCTCCCCTAATTCTGATCCCTCGGGACATCGTGTATAAAACTCTTAAATAAAAGTGTATGCAAGAACCTTCCGACCCATTGAGATTTTTCTTGTCCTGCCCTCAGAGATGGATTTGTCCCTTTCTGGGGGGACAGCAGCGTTGAAGGGGGTCAGTGGGGGGGGGGGCGGGAGGTGCGGGGGGGCCGGGGCTGGGCGGCGTTGGGGCCGGGCAGTTGGGGGGCCTGCGCGCCCTGCGTGCTCCGCGAGCTGGGCTGGCGGGCGGCCGCGGTGCCCTCGGGCCTCGCGCGGCGGAGCGCGTGGCGGCGGGTCGCGCCCTCCGTTAGCGCTCAGCCTGCGTGCCTGCGTCTCCTCCGCTTGCGGTTTCTGGTCGGATCCCAGCTGGCCCGGACTTGCTCCGAAGTAGGAGGGACCGCTGTCGAGCGAAAAGTGCACACCGGTGATTGATGAACTCTTAATAGGACTAACCTCTCCCGCCCCCACCCTAGACACACACGCAGAGCAGGCCTTCACCCCCGCCCCTCCCCCGGCCTCCCCGCGGGCCGGGGGGACGCGGTCGCCAGCCGGTTGGGTGATCAACTCACCGTTTGTCTCTCGGAAAGTGTTCCAGGTGGATCAGGAACACCCACCCGCCCGCCGCGCCGCGCCGCGCCGCCTCCGGGAGACCGGATCGAGCGTGCGTCACAAGGCGCGGGCCAAGCTGGCCTTTGTGCAGCGCGACCGCCCCGCCGCCCCGGGGAGGCGGCGGCTATTGTTCCCCGCGGGGGTGGGAGGTGCTCGAACTCGGGGTCCACGCCAGCCCCCTCCCCAGTGTGTCCCCGGGTTCGAGGATGGGTGGGGGCCTTCTTTGTGTGTTTTCTGCCGGCGGCGGAGATGGCATCGTTGTTTCCCCAAGAGGTTCGGAGACGCGGGTGAGGGAGGTCAGTCGTGGCTCTGCCACTGCCTGGAGCTCAGCCCAACCGACCCAGTTTCCCGCTCCCTCGGCCCTTGGGCCCTCGTGGAGGTTGGGAGGGATGTGGTATTTGTAAGGCAGCGCTCTGAACAATAGAGCCATCAAAAGACCTTCTCCCTGTCTCCTCATAAGTCAGGGACACTCTTCGCTGCTTCAAAAAGGCCCTGGTCCAACAGGTCCTCTTGGCCCGGTTTTAGCCCCACTTCCCCAGCAAAAACACTGCATTTGTATCGGGGTTCTCCCTGCATCCTCATTTAAATTAAGATCTCCTCCTTGCGCTCTTACTAATGTTAAAATCCTATTCTAATGGTTTTCCAGTTCTTATTCTTCCATAAAAATGATCCAGACTAGATATAGGAACCAGTCGAGATATTTTGCCACAAGTCCTGGGACAAGAAGACTTCCGTCCTATCTCCCACCATGCTGATCTCCTGGGGACCCTTCACCTGCTTCTGCTACTGCAAATGACTGAACATGCATTTATTTACCTTGGTTCTTCTTGCATGTATGGAAACCTTTTGTTCACTGTGCTTCAGGCTGGACCGGGCCTGAAAGTGGGTCTTTGAATTGTCTTTGTACTTTCCTAACTTGCCAAGGTGAGTATGAGACCTGAGCCAAGTGTTTAGGCATGGGCTTTGGGCCAGGTATAAAAATCCATTGGGAACCCACTTTGAGCCCCGAAAATAAGGGCATTTGTAGCTGGAGTAGAACACAAGGGAGCTATGATCACTCAGACTTCATCCTCTGTGATGATCCTCTCCACCACCAGTATCACCAGTGCAGTAAGTGCAGAGGATTCATCTACCCTTTGTTCTCGCCATCCAGGCCTTCTGCAAGAGAGGTCTACGTGAGCCATCGTCAGAGGTGATGAGGGTGTGGCTGGGAACTCAGTCTCAGCTCCCTGTGCCCAAAGTGTCTAGGGATGGGTCCCCTCACCCAGGCCATAGCTAAGCCCCTCTCTGGGAAGTTGCAGTGTCCTGAAGTAATCAGGCTATAGGCCTGTGGGGACTGGAGACTTCTGTCTCTCTTTTAATTTTTATTTAATATAAACTTCTGTTCACCCTATTCTTTTCTTACAGTTTCTGAAAGAAGGAGCAGAGTGAGGCCAAGAGTTGCCAGATGAAGAGGACCTTCCTGGATCCAACTGGGATTGACCCGTTCTTGACTAGAGGAGGAAGTTTCAACTAATTCTCAGGATAAAGTCAAAACGGGCCTGTGGCTGTCCCTTGAATATTCATGGTGTAAACAAGCTTCTGGCTCCCCCAGGTCAAGCAGAGAAACACTTTTTATTAGAATGTTGGGTTTCTTCTTTGTTATTCAAACATACACCCACACACATCCTCTTCACCCTTCCTAATGAAAAACCTCAACAGATGGGGAGCCTAGGCTCCCAAGCCTGCTGGCTGAGAAGATCACTTCACTCAAGGGTCAGTTGGCTGGTACAGAATGGGGGAGGGAGAAGGGACGAGTAGCTAGTATAGTTAATCACTATTTTTTTTAATACTCCTTACAGACAGAAATTCAAAAACTCCTTTTCAGCAAGGTTAGCAGCCTCCAGGGCCTGGGAAACTAATTTGGCTGATGTGTCTCTGATAGGGACTAGGCTTGGGTTGCTCCAAGGGGAAAGCACTTGCTCTGTATTGTCTCCCTCTCTCATCTGAACGCCTGAACAAAGTACAGATGGAGGGTTAACTTAATGATTCCATCAGAGGCGGATTCTTCTCTGTCAGGTCGCTGGATAAGGCTGAGGTCTGAAAGCCAGGAGGTAGAATGTGTAGTCGCCCTTCCTTGCCACCTTTCCAGGGGCCAGGACTACTCTTCAGGCCTTTCCTCGGCAACTTCCCCACCCCCCTGGCTAGCTCAGTTGGGTCTTCTGACTCCACTCCAGGCTGGGTCCTGAGTTTCTCCTCGTAGCCAAGGCAGGCTCTCCCTCGGCCGAAATCTTTTCCCACCCCACCTCCCATTTTGCAGCTGGCCATTCCAGCTACCTCACCTCAGCGCTGCTTTAATTCACGTTTGACTGTCTCGACGGAGCAACTGGGGGCTCCCGAATGACCGCCACCCCCCATACGTGGCCCTGGGCTTGAGGCCCCGAGCCCTTTCTTCAGGTCCCAGGAGACTCCCCCACAAACTCCCTGATCCCACCTCCCTCAAAGCGGTCTCTGTAGGACAAAGGCAGAGCTGGCCACGGCCACAGCCAGAGAGCCATTTCCTCCCCTTGCGCAGACGAGGTAATGCCTCCTCGAGCCCAAGGCCCGGAGAGAGGCCGGCCCCTCACCACCTGCCGGTGTCGGCCCCCGCGCCGCCTTTGTGCGGCCTCCCCGCCGCGGGGCCCGTGGGAAGCCGCGCGCACAATGGCGCCGCCGCTCCCGGAAGACCCGCTGCTCCGGGTGCCCTGGACCCAGCGCCAGGTAGCGAGGGGCCAGCAGCCTCGAGGCCGTGGTGAGCTCCCCACGGCCCCCCGCGCGCCGCGCCCGGGAAGAAGCCTCGGTCTGGGATGGCGGTTTCCTTCCGCTGCAAACTTGCCCCTTCCCGCTGCAGTCCGCTCCGGGAGAAGGAGAGGCCTGGACCCGGAGCGCCATGCCGGGCCCAGGGCTCCCCTCCCCCACGCTTCTTTATCTGCTTTTCCGAGACCCGGGAGGGAGGAGGCGGGCGCCTTCGCCGATAGAGCAGCTATTGTGACCTTCCCTCGCAGAGCGGGAAGCCAGCCGGGTGTCTACCGCCGGTGGTGGCGGGGGAGGAGGCGACTGTGTGCAAACCTCGGGGTGCGGAGGGGGTGGCACTGGGAAATAAAGGTTTGCAACCTCGGGCATTGGAGCCCTTCAGAGGGTGTTTGGTTGTGTTTAGACTCCGGTGCTTCCTAACACTAATTGCAGGCTCAAAAGCAGCAGAATTTATGGCGAAGGCCAAGGCGGCTTGTTTATAATTTATGAAGTTTTAAATGGCCGTGCGCGGGCCCCCGCTCTCGCCCTGGCCGGCGGCCGCGCGGGAAGCGCCCTCCCCAGACTCGCCGCCGCCCGCACTCGCGCCGGGAGCCACCGAGTGTGGCGACGCTCACGCCAGTGGCAGGAACGGATCCATCCGAGCGGCTCTCAGAAGCCTCGGGGAACCTTTCTCCAGAGGTGAGAGAGGACCGCAGGTTTGTCCCAAGAGAACTCCCACCCCACTAGCGAGGGGCGGCTGCGGCTGCCTGAAGAGGGGGCCCCCAACCCCGCGCTTCTTTCAGCCCGAGTGTGAGAGGAGGCTATGTCAGCCGGGCTAGACACCGTTTAAAATCTAATCCATGAAACGCTAAGCCCCAGATGACACTTGGGGCCTTGCAGACACCCGCAGGCTCAGCAGATACTCCTGCGGTAACACACCGCGCTGGAAAACGCCTGGAGCCATGATGCATTATGTATTTTTATTATTATTTATGGTGGGAAGAGGAGATGAGGGAAAACCGGGCTGAATCTAAACAGCCTGACAATTCATCTGTTTAATATTTAGCCAGTTAAGAAGGGTTGTTGTAATCCCTGCAAGGCAGCAAGCTCTTCTTTGATTTCCCTAATAGCTTTAAAAAATAATTTCTTACAAGACAATTAGAAATTCTGCCTATGGATGCAAATTTCACAGAAAAACAATTTTAAGCCTTGAAAGTGGGTAAAATATCCCTTCAATTGAAGTCATTTATTCTGTTGATACACTTCTACAACATGTATACTTTAAACCTGCTCGGATGAAGTGAAATTTAGCAAAAAGGATAATCCCCTCCCACCCCCAATCTAACATGCCATTTTAAAAACAGCACAGAGGAACAAGGAAACTAAATATTATTTTCAGCCATCACTATTTAGCGAAACACAAACATCCAAATAGAAACGATTGTTGTTCCACCAGAAGATTAGAAGTTAAATTATTTCCACACAATAGGAATGTCACCTCGTGTCGTCGGGGATGTAGTAGGAGTTGCATTATTTGTCAAACCAAATAGAGATGCGTGGGCCCACTTTGCTGAAATACAAAAGAATTGAACCTTATCTGAAGGCGTTCTCCGAGTGCCTCCTTCTAGAGAAGCGGGTGTAAGTAGTGCTCCCCAGCTAAAACCACACTAATATTTACAAAATGGTTATATATCCTCGAAGACATTTTGCCCATTTTGTACAAAGAAGCAGGAGTGAACAAAGTGTTTATACTTGTTATGTTCCATTAATGAAACTTTTATTACTTTACATCACGGGGAACGTTTGTCTTCTTGAGAAATGAACTACTGACTTCTATAAGGAAAAAATCATGACAATTTCCTAGAGAAAAAGCTTAGGTGCATGGCTTCAAATGATTATTTCTTTTTCTGCATCTTAGCTTTTTCATAGCTCAGTTCTTATGACTTCTCTTGTGTCTTTGATTGTCAGTTTTCTTTCAAAGTTCATTTTTTACTACTTAGCGCAGAAAAGTGAGCTCTGGCCTCCCCAATGTAAGTGCAATCTAAAAAAGTGGATTTGTGTCTAGAAAGAGGGCGATAGAAACAGCAAAACAGGCAGCAGTGAAACACCCTACCCAGATCATCCCACACAGAACATTTCTAGGTTTGCATCCTCAAATATTCCCCCCACACACACACACACAACCTAAAGTCAATAGCTGGAAGGTAATCAAGTATCTATCCCCAGAACCAACTTGTGTACTGGATTCCAAATAAGTGGAAAAAATATTTCAAAGGGTCAGCCTACTGGGGGGGGGCCTTCCACCGGGATTGTGCGCAAGATAAAGGTACAGTGATCTACTTGCAAGTGTGCGTGATTAACACAGATACACTTCAGACTGAGAAATTTTTTATTCTAAATATTTGTTCAAATAGTACCAGACAATTTGAAATCAATAAACTGTGTCGAGTGGTGAGGGCTGTGGCTATTGGGAAGAGAATAACGGGTGTCGTGCCACGCCATGGGGCCGCCTGACTCTACCCGTGAAGGACAATTTGCGGTCTTAATCCTTTACATCAACTACACACACCAGCCACGGTTACAACTGTTCAAAACTACTCTCTCAACTAGTTCAGACCAAGGGGACTAAAGAGGTGAAATGTGGCCCCCGTGGCCTGGGAGCGCGTTCCTAAGCTCGGCTGGAGAATTCTACAGATATACACATAAATACATTAAGACGAGGATAAATAATCAGGAAAACGAAATGACTCGCTTCAAATAATAAATACAGATCGTTGAGTCCGATGCAATCCTTACGGGACGGGAAGAAGCATATAAATTAAGGTCTCCGCAACTAAACTAGACGCGGGCCATGCCCGGACTCTCCGGGTTCTGGACCCTCTGCAGGGCGCGCCGCCGATGGATCTCAGACTTACCTTCGGGACACCATTACCAGATTAGAGTCCCTCGGTCCGCAGTTATGTGGCACTGTCAGGCTTACAGAGGAGAATCCTTGGCGAGTCACCCAAAGCAGGGCGAGCCTGGAGAGGAGGCCCAGACGCCTGCGCCTCGGCCGCTGTTGGCCCGAGACCGGAAGGCAGCGACCGGGCCAGAGCGAGGGAGGGGTCACCGAGCTGCCCCGCGGGCCCCGCCCGCCACCCCCGCCACCCAAGCAAAAGAGGTAATCGCTCCGCGAGTTCGGGCCGGTGGCCGCCGCTACAGATGCGTCAGTTTGGGGGCCTCGGGCAGGCGTCCCTGAGACGAGTGGTGGGCCGAGAGATCTGTGTAGGTGGGATGAGGGTCACACGGTCCGTGGTGGTGATTGCCGGGAATCTGCGCGGCGCAGCTGTAGTCCACGCTGGCTGAAGATGGGTGCGAGAGGTGGCCCAGGTTGAAGACAGGCCCGGATGCGGGAGCCATGGAGTCGACGAAGTTGCCGCCCACGTACACCGGGCTGCCCTGCAGGTTGGCGCTGGCGAAGCCGCCGCCGTTGCTCGCCATGGGGTGGGGCTCGAATTCGGGCGCCGCGTAGCGCTTCTGCTGCGGCAGGCAGCTGCTGAGCGGCGCCGTGTAGGCAGCCAGGCCGTACATGTTGGGCTGAGATTTGGCGAAGGCGGGCGGCGAAGGCGCGTCGTAGGCCAAGCCGGGCACGGGTGGCAGCTGGCCCGAGTAGGCCACGTGGCCCGCGGCGCCGCCGAGCGGCGGGCTGCGCTCCGGGGACTGACCGGCCGGCGAGTGCAAGATACCCTTGGCCTTCTGGTCCTTCTTGTACTTCATGCGCCGGTTCTGGAACCAGATCTTGATCTGCCGCTCGGTGAGGTTCAGCAGGTTGGCCATCTCCACGCGGCGTGGCCGGCACAAGTAGCGGTTGAAGTGGAATTCCTTCTCCAGCTCCACCAGCTGTGCACTTGTGTACGCCGTGCGCACCCGCTTGGACGCTGGGCCCGGTGGGCTCTTGTCCTCGCAGCTCTCTCCTGGGCAAGGAGGGAGAGAGAGGGTACGCTGAGCGGGAGAGGTGGGGACACCCTGGGCCGGAGAGAGGTGCTTCCCAGGCTCCTTCCTCTTCCTCCCCCCCGCCCCGACCTTAATCACGGCTGGAGCGGGGGAGGGGCGTTTGAGAGGTGAGATTCCAAGAACTCAAAGGCCCCAGGCCTACCTATCAGTGGCACCTGAAACTCCCATCCGCCTTCTGAAGGCCAACTCATTCTGCCCACCCCCTCCCCTTCAGCCTAGCCCATCATCTCGTCCCAGAGGCTGAGGAGGAGTTTAATGAGAGACTAGTAGCAGCTGCTAAGCCCTTCCCCGTGTCAAAGCAGGGCCAGACTTCTTTGAACATACAGCTGGGAAGTGGGTTGCGGGGGGGGGGGGTGCGGTTGGAGGCAGCCCCAAACTGCCTTGCTCAGAGTCTGGCTCCTGGGCAAAGCACCCCAAGCACCGAATGAGGGTGGAGATCCTGGCACCTCACTCCAGCTCAGCTGCACCCATGAGCTCAATACCCAAATGCAGGGAGGTGACAAACCATAAAAATACAGCCCCAGAGTTTTAGAGGATCCAAGACCAGGCTGGGCATATTTTGAATACTGCAATGCTAGGAGCAGCAGCCTCAGCCCTGGTTTCCACCACCCCTGCCACCTCTCAGCAGATTGTCCACTCCCTCCCTGGGAAGACAAATGGATTTCTCCTGGGAGGGAGGGCCTGGGTGTGCAACTGAGAAGGAGGGGCAGGAGGAGAAAGAGCTTAAAGACTTGAAGACACTTCCCCCCTAGGAGCAGCAGCCCAGAGAGCAGCAGGCAAACCAGAGAGCGGACTACAAGCTAACTACATCCCAGGCCTCAAGCTAGCCCTGGGGCTGGGAGCAAGTTCATCTACCTGAAGAGAAAGTACCTCAGAGAACACAAGGCCAGAAAAGTTCAGGAACCAAACAGGCTGAGCACAGAGAAGGCCTCAGAGCTCCTGGCCCTACCTGTCTTCTTCCACACCCCCTAAATGGACCTACGGGAAACATTCTCAACTCCAGGGTCTCCTTTTCCAGAGAGAAAAACCCAAGGCTGCTCCTGTTTCAGAGTACATCCTCTTCCCTTAGGATATGTGCCTCCACATTCGGGATTTAATGGGATGGGGAGAACTGACCTGGGGTGGGCTAAGTAGAGCCCCATGGTTATTCTTTGCAGACCCTCGTTGGATTCCGGTGTGTCATTTGGGGTTTTTTGTTTTGTTTTTTGTTCTTGTTTTTATTGTTTGGGCGGGGGGGGGGGGTTGGGGTGGCCAGGCCTCACAGCTTGCAGGCTCTTAGTTCCCCAACCAGGGATTGAACCTGTGCCCTCGGCAGTGAAAGTGAGAAGTCCTAACCACTGAACTGCCAGAGAATTCCCCAGGTGTGCCATTTTGTAGTTTTGTTATCTTGGGCAAGTGACTTATCATCTCTAACAGTTTCCTGATGGGTGTTTTATCATATACCTACCTCAAAGGGTTCTTTGGAAAATGAAATTAGACAATGTTTGTAAAGCACTGAACATGGTTCTTAACGTAGCATTCCATAGACTTTAGTTCTTATTAATTTAAGCGAGTGGGAATCATGTGATATGGGCTATACAGCCACCTGGATCATAGTATCTGTCTTCAAGTTTTGAAGAGCTGTTGGCTGGAAGAAGGAGTTGAGTTATGACCAGCAGCCCAGGAGAGCAGATATTAGGGCAGTATAAGGAAGAGCTGTCTATGAGTAACTATAAGACATGTCCAGCAATGACGCCAGCAGCCTGGAATGGACGTGAGCACCCTGTCACTGTAAGGATATGACCACAATCAGAGACACTAAAAAGAAAGAACAGGGAGTTCCCTGGTGGTCTAGTGGTTAGGATTCGGCACTTTCACTGCCGTGGCCCAGGTTCAATCTCTGCAATCCTTGGTCAGGACAGCCAAAAAAAAAACTTTTTTTCTGCATGAGGAGTTTACACATATGGCCTCCACAGTTGCACTTCCAGCCCTGAGCCTCTTAATTCCTAGGCGAGCTAGTTTCTTGGGGTCAGTCTGGGGCACTTAGCCCAGGCATGAGCCCCCTCAGAGAGCTACCTGCAGTGGCACAGCTGTTCTTCTGCTTGGAGTTCTGTCGGGACTCTTTCATCCAGGGAAAGATCTGCTTGCTGATGGTGGCCGAGGAGCCAGAAGCAGTGGGCCCACCCTTGGCCTTCTTGGCAGGTACTCCACCTCCAGGGTTGGTGGGCGAGGATGGGGGCAGGGCTGGTGGGGGAGGAGGGGGTGGTGGTGGCTGCTGCTCTGAGTTCAGACCAGGAGGCTGGCTGCCACCCCCACCTCCCTGACTGTTCCCAGTGCCAGGCCGCATGCAGCTTCCATTGAGTTCAGCCCCCTTGTGGGCTGGGGCTGGCAGAGGTGCAGAGCTCTGGATGGAGCAGGCAGAGCCCGGGTAATCAGTGTCCAGGGAGTTGGCAGCAGCAGGGGGTGGATAAGGCTGATGGGGGGCACTATAGCCATAAGTGTCAGCAGCTTTGCTGTAGCCATAGCCTCCGAAGAGTCCTGGGCTTTCATAGTAAGCAGCCTTCTGCATCGTGTACTCAGGAAGCTCCGGGGCCTGCTGACCCTGCTCAAATAACATTGACCACCACTGTCTCCTTCACCACCACCTCCAATGTCTGCCAAATCCTGAGAGAGCTGGGGCAGCTCCAGGCTCCAGACAACCTGCAAAGAAGAAAAATGAGAGGCCCCAGAGGGACTGTCATTGGCAAGACCAGTCAGTATAGAAGGACTAGCCCAGGCTCTCTGCTTCCCACCAACTTAATAGTAGGAGGATCTGAGATTTTATAAAGTTCAACTTATTTGAACCCTTGGAAAAGTCAGAAGGAATTTCTCATAAACACAAAAAAAGAGTTTCCTTTATCCAAGGGAAGGGGCTTTTTTTTTTCCATATACAATTTTCTTTCTCCAAGATTGTCAATTTAGCCTTTGAAACTACATAGAAGAGCATTTATGGCCTGATGCATTTTAATGACTGATTCTCCCACTAGACTTTGAGCTTTTTGCAGGAAGGGACTGTGTCTTATTCACCTGCGTATTCCTAACATCCAGCCCAGCGCACCACATGTAGTAAGTGCAGTAAATGCTTGTTGAATGAGTGAATGAATGAATGGATCAGTCATTCATTAGATCATCCCAGGGTTTTGATGGGCAAAAGACAGTCCTATAACACTCAGAAAAGCCAGAGCTCTCAAAAAAAGTATCTCCCCCACCTGGTTTCAAAATCACAGCATCCTTCACGGAGACGCAGATAGTCCACTCTCCAGTGACTGGGTGAGAATTGCCCGGTTAGCTCATGGGTCAGCACTGTGAAATCTACTAGGAGATAAAAGCCAAGAAGAGGACTTAAAGACTCCCAGACTTATTTTGAGGCTAGAAAAGTTTCTTCTCTTTGGTCTACATTTTTCTAGATGCTTAACTTTGTCCTCCACTACTTTTAAATTGATACCACTGGAAATGAGTGAAGAGATTTAGAATTTGAAATGCATGGAGCATGGGCAAATGAAAAATGCTTTATGTTATAACTCTATCATTTTAATCCTGCATCCATTGTATAGATACTACTATTGACCTCTGCTCTGGATCATCCATTCCACCCCACTTCCCACCCAATCTACAACCAATGAGAGAACCTCTCTTGGCATGATGAATGGGCCCAGAATTAGAAGAAGAAGAAAAAAAACTAAGAAAAATTCTACCGCTTTTGTGTCCTCTGACTCTTGATGGGGGGCTTACCTTCTCACCCGCCCCCCTCTTCTCCTGAAAGCCCCTGATGAGTTAAAGTATAACTAATACCATTCAACCACTTTCATCTGCTTGATAAAGAAAACTCATAGGTCAGCTCCCAGGTCTGAATTCTTGATCTCATCTTTCAGGCAGCTTTCCTTCCCCCAAACTCCCTGGTTTCCATCAGGGACATCATGATGGACCACATTATCTAGACAACTTATGTAGCCTAATGGATTTGACCACTAGTACTAAAACCACTCCTCCATTTACTCGTTTCCCCTACACTTTCACCAAACAGCCTAACTCAATTTTTAAAATTCTTCATATTAGCCTTTATTTGGTAGTATAGTTGCCCATTTTGTTTTCAAATAAAAGTGAATATGCCATTAATCTTGATAAGAGAAAGACCCTTCTCAATGGAATAACAGAATACTAGGATGTAATGTTTTAGGAATAGTTTCTATTGTTGTTCTTAAACTTATGTAATTAGGATATCTACCAAACAAAGCTGGTCTTAATCTTTCTTTCATTCATTTTCTGTATCATTCTCTGACTATTAAAGTTACTGAATATTAAATGGACAGCTACATCCTCATCCTGTGACTAATATTTGTATGTATTTGCCCACAGGCCAAAGGACTACATGTACTCCGAGTTTGGTTAAATCTCTGGACTTTTCTGGGATCCTGCTTCCAGTCTTAAACCTTGGGCCCTCTGGATGTCAAAATGGTCACATTTGACACTCAGACCACCAGAACTCGCTGCTGTTTCTCTGTCACTCCATTTACAGCGGTGCAAGCAAAACATCCCCCCTCTTGCCTCCCAGGATGACCAAGTTTATCTTGATAGGTAGACCAGTCACTTAAAATAGCTTCCTTAGGAACTGACCAAGTCTTTGAAACAGATAGCTTTACATATATATTTGTTCCTATGGCATATTCCTAGACAAAGCTCTGTGCATGTACCTCAAAAGTGCAAATACTGGGCAGCTCCATGAATAAGCACAGAGTCTGTTCTCCCACTTCTGTTTTCATTGTCTTAAGGAATTTCAAGGGTCACTCAGTGATGATCCACCACCCAAATGTCCAACTTCCCAGAGGCAAGGGCAGTAGCTCTCTCCTCACTGAAAAGGGCTTTGCAGCCTCTCCCCCACCCCCAAAATGTAGAGCCCCAAAGAAGTCATCTTTCCTAAAACAGAACCTGAGGATATTGTTACAAAACTGGTTTTTTTTAAAAAAAAAAAAAAAAAAAAAAAGCTTATTTCTTTCCAGAAATCACTACTCCTTGTGAACTCTGCTTGAACCTAAGAAGCAGGAACGGGTCATAAATCACTTGGACAATGGTCAACTGTTCAGTGGCTCATCTTTTCGATCCCCCCCCCTTTTAAGGCTTTCTTTTCTCGCCCTTTGGTACCTCTGCTCATTTGGGCCCCCGGACCCAAATGCCTTGGGGTGAAGACTAACTCGCGTAGGGGGAGGGGTGGTTTTCGAAGTCCTCAGCTGCCCTTTCCTCTCCTCCTCCCCTCTACCTCCCAATCCTGCTCCCACCCTACAACCAGCAGCCCCCCCCCCGGCCCCCCAGCCCCCCGGCCGGGAACACCGGCCGAGGCAGCCTCCCCAGAACCCCGCCGGCACCATCCCCGGCTCCTCCTGGGGAAGGGGCACCAAACGGGGTTTGGCTGGTTCTTTCTCGTGGTCCCGGGAATTTGCCCAGCTCAGCTCCGAGGCCCAACCGCAGGCCGGGAATGCAAGGCCAAACGGTCCCCAGCCGGAAGGAAGGCGGCCTCGGAGCGACCACCGCCCGTTCCTCGGGCCGTGGTGGCCCACCGCACCCGCCGCGCCTCCGAAACAGCCGAACCCTGATGCTTGCTCACTGCACTTAATTCTGCCCCGGATCAATACCTAAATATGATACCGAATAAATAAAAGGCGCTCACAGCGGCCGGGGGACGGAGTTATTAAGCAGCTGGAGCTCTCACGGTGCATATCAATGCACCTGTCATTGTGGTTTGTAGCAAAATTTATGACTGCGAGCACGGCTGCAGTAAACGCTTCAGTAAGGAATGAAAAGAAAAACACTTCCCAAGGCCTGGCACTTTTCAGAAGTGGAAAACAGGCTCCGCGTAGGAGGAAGCGCAGCAAAAGAATTCCCTGCTCCGCACTTTTCCCGGCCCCGCGCCCCGCGAGCCGGGGGATTATATAAAGTGGCCGGTACCGGCCTCTCGGAGCAGCTCTGCTCGGCGGCCGGACGCGGGACGGGACGTGCGTAGCCTGGCCGGGGGCCGAAGACCTGCCGCCCTCCGCGGCCTCGGGAAGCCGGGAGGCTCGCCGGACGCGCGGAGACCGGCCCCGCGCTGTTCGCCCGCCGCCCGCGGTGGCGGCGCAAAGGCCGAGGGGACTGGGGAGAGAGACGGCTGCAGTCGTTGGGCTGTGACTAGCGCCGCGATCGTCGTGAATCCTGGACGGGTAGAGTTAGACCATGAGACTTGAAAGAGAAGGGGGAGGCGTTGGAGTGCCGGTTGCTTCTGTTCCTCTCAATTTTTTCTAAGGTTCGAGCTGGCCTCGGTTCCTCTCTGTTTTGCCTAAATCAGGGCCTTGGAAACCCACAGATCTCTTTCTGGCGGACACCAATATTGCTGGGCATCCCCATTAATTCACTGGAAGCTAGCAACGCTTCTTCCCTTCCTGTGGGCTTTACTACCTCGGGATTTCATTTCGAAGCTACTTTTCGGGTTTGCTCAGAATGGGATGTATTTACCGCAGAGCTGGGGCAGCTTTCCGCCCACGTTCTCCCGATCTCTCAGCCAGAGCTCTTCTGCCCTATGGGAAGCCCTGGACGTGCCTTCTAAATCACTCTTATTTAGCCCAGATAACTTAATACGTAATACGCCCTGCATTTAAGGCACTGGGCTCACCCCATTAAAGCGCCATAAATTTGAAGGCCGATGATCGGTTATCATGTAACCGGCGGCAGTTCACACTGAGGTGATCCACTTCAAAGCCGCCCTTTGTTTTATGTCTTGATGTATGAATCCTGAGATGGCTACCTCGAGTTGCAGGACAAATGGAAATGTAGTGGAAATTATTTTTAAAAATCACACCACTCACCACAATGTATGTGTGTGTGAGAGAGAGAAAGATTTTTCTAATTTTGTTTCTAACTCTATGAAGGCTCTCCGGGTTCCTTTTGATAGTCTATTCTGTTGAGGTGATCTGGAACAAAATGGAAAACTCTCAGTGGCAGCCAGTTCTTTCTTACAAACACATGCAGAGACGCATTACTCCCTTTAAGGGTGTCATAATCAATGTCACTATTTTACATGGTGTCCGCAGCCACTCCAGGCACCTTCTTACTGGCAGAAAGGAGATTCAGTTGGCTCCTGGGGAGCAGGTGGCTTCTAACACCAAAATCCTTGACTGCATGGGAGAAGTGGGAGGCAGGACAGTAGGCAAGGGCCAGAGCCTCCGCAGGGGGTGAGCCAAGTGGGTCAGAGGCACAGGGAAGCCATTTCTTCTCCTCCTACTCCAAACAAGCCCGAAACGCCCCAGGTTCCCCAATCCCCCAGGTCAAGCCCACCCCTCTTAGGAGCAAAAGGGAGGGACTGTGCAGGACTGGGATGGGAGGGAGGCTACAGCACAGGGCACCAGAAAAGGAGGGTGGATATGTAGATGGGCCTGGGTGGGTCCTAGTCAAGGCTCCCACAGGCAACCACAGTGAAGAGGGAGCTGGGTGTTATTTCTTGGTTTGTACATTATATCTCCGATGATTTCCCTCAGTTTATTTTATTCCAATAGGTACCTACCACATTCCTGGCCTGGGCTGCCCACAATTGGGTCGAGTTTGGGCTGCAAACCGCCTAAGAAGCAAACATCCCTTCCACCTCACCCCAAAACAGACCAAGCTGCCCACCACTGCCTGTGCTCAGCGGGTGCCCGCCCCGGTCAGGTGAAAGGAGAGATGCAATCCCCCCTCTTGCATCTGCCCTGTGCCAATTAGTCGACTCAGTAGTTTGCAAACACCAAACTGCGCCCGGGAAAGCCCCACACAAAGCGTCAGGGCCCTTCTAAAGACCAGAGCGCGCAGCCATAAGCCTTTGAAGTGACCTTTGGCTCAGGCGGCAATAACTCACCCCTTAATGAACACCCAACGGAAGCGCCTCGGAGAGATCCCGTACTGGTAGGGCTCCTAACATCGCGCCCGGGCTTCAGCTCCCCAGCCAGCCCCAGACCCAGGGGCTCCACTCCACTGAGCCGGCCCGGAGGGCCGCTCGGTGGAAGCACGATGCACCCAGGCCCTCGGACCAGATCAGCGGGTCCCGAAGCCACTTTATATGATACATTCACGTGAGCGGACGTCAACTTTCGCCACTTGGTTATTTATTTATTTATTTATTTGGAAAAAAAAGAGTTCTTTAAAATTAGGAGCTTCCCCTCAGAAGAAGGGCTAAATTGGGAGGCCACCCGGTGCCGTGATTCCCCCGTGGCTGTAGCTAGATTATTTTTTCCCAGCCGCGGAGGAACAGGGTAAGTTTGCTCCCGGGGGTTCTGGGGTGCTCAGTGCGCTCTGGGCGCAGGAGGCTTGGGAAGGGGAAAGTAAAGAGGACCCCAAGGTGGCCAAAGTTGGGCTACCCAGAGCCCCCACCATCTTCTCCCGCGCTCTTTCCCCAGCCCACCCAGCACCCAGCACAGTCCCAACCAACTTCAGCCTTCTGCTTGCCCAGAATCGCAGGCTTTATCCGGCTGGCTCTGGGCCACCAGCCTCAAGTACCCTTTCCACAGCCAGGAACTGGGCGAGCAAGCGGGAGGGAGACCCGTCTGAGAGCTGTCAAGGAAGAGCTAGTCCCCAGCAGACCTGGCCCTAGACCCCATCCCCCACCGGGAAGAGTCTTTTGAATAGGGAGCCTTGGTGCAGATTATTGAAATTTTCGGGGAAGTTATAAGTGAGTGCTCCATGGGGCCAAATGAAATGCTGCTCGCAGTAATTGGATTCAGCTGACTAAGTTGGCAGGCGCGCAGCTCCAAGGCAGCGAGAGAAGAAAAATGTCCAGCGACTTTAAGTTCTGATGGAGCCAAGCGCTGGAGACTGACAAAACAACTTTACTGCTCTCCTTTGACGGCAGCACCCCTGGAAGTCGGTCCCTCTCCGGCTGGGGCCCGTCCCAACCTAGGCTAAGGGAGTGCGCCTTGCTTTCTGGATCCCTTCCCCACAGAGGCCCAGTCTGGCCTTGCCCTGCGGCTCCCAGGAGCATGGAGATGCTCACTCCAACTCATGGAGCGGCTTTCTCAGGCTTTGGCCCCGGGGAAAGACCCAGGATGACCTGTCCTGTCCTCTCACATCCAGGAGCCACAGGACACAATAAACAAAAGGATGGATGGGATGCAGGAACCAAAATATGATTTAGTTTTCATTTTGGGTTCTTTGAGGTGAAGGACCCAGAAGCCCTAAACCTTTTCTCTGCCACTATCGCAGTCAAAAACCAGATTAGTGAGGGGGAGGAGCCTCCCAAACTCTTTTGGGTAGTTTGGGGGTTCTACTGAATTTGGGGGAGAAGCTTGAATAGCACTTTAACCTCGCAAGAAGAAAATATTAAGCCAACAGCAAGAGATAAAGGCATACGTATGTGGAGCTAGCTCCCAGAACAATGCAGGGAGCTGGCTGGTCACACAGTTTATTTTAAATACGTATAAATCAACCTGCCTGCACCCAGCCAGGCGGCTCAAGACATGGAATTAATATGATGCTCCATCTTACTTTGGCAGTGACAGTGTAAAAAAAAGTTTCTTTTTATTCATTTCATTTTCAACCCGTTCTCATAACTGTACATTTACCCCCAAAATACCTCCTCCAGCCCCCAGCCTCCTCACCGGCCCTCTCCTCAAACTGCCACCTCCCCCCACAATGCCACCGGCCACCTTCCCAGCCTGGCAAGGTAGTGTGTCCTTCTAACCTTTGGGTAGGCGGGGAGCATCCCCACAAAGCGCACCTCCTTACGATTAATCACCGTCCTGGATGTACATGTAGAAGTGTAGTTAGGTCTACGAGTGCTGCCTCACCAACTGGCAATCATCAAAATCACAGATTACACAAAATAAATCATATTTAGTATCCCACTCAGGGCAGCAAGCAGCCCCGTGCCCGAAGATTTCATTTTGTCATGCAATTGCTTACCTGGATCCCAATTTATCATAAACCTGGTGTCCTCGGCCTCAGAGTGGGCGCCAGTTGGGGGCAGAGCTAGCCTTCCCCCTTTGTCTGCAGACAACACTGTCCCAACCCTGGTCTTGCGCGCTCGAAGACGCGGCCATATACCCGAGCACACGGAATTCCCGGTAGAACGGAACCAGACTGAGGTTCAGCTACCAATAAACGCAGGAAGAAAGAGTTCGTAGTCCCCGCGCCGGCTTTGCCTGCGCTGCACGACCGTCGGTCCACCCGCCCGCCTGTCCGCTCCTAGGCCCAGAGCGGCTGCCACCCGCGCCCCCACCTACTCCTGGGTTCCTGCCCAGCCCTCCCAGGCCCCCCAGAGCTCGGGGTTTGTTTTCCTTTCGGAATGTGGCCCTTTCTGGATTTGAAGAGAGCCCCGGAAACCCCCTCATAGCCGGCAAATACAGACGCTGCCTTCAAATGCGAGCATATTTGTTCACGTGACCCCGAGGGAAGATTGTACTGATTGAGGCTGAAACTTTCACGCCATCCAGCCCCAGAGCGCAGCCAGGCCTGGGGGCTGGGAGGAGGGGCAGGAGACGTGGGATCTCGCGGTCCCTTCCCTTGGGCAGACAAGGGTGGGTATGGGGCGGAAGGAAAGCCCCCATCCCGCGGCTCGGGAGTGACCTAGCTCCAGCCTGGCCGCCGGCAGTGGGATGCGAGTGCTGAGAGTCTCTTCCCACACGACCTCTGACCCTGGCCCAGCCTTCCATCAGGCTGGTCCGGGGATTGGAAATTCTAGAGGCTGCCTCTCTTACGGGCGTCTCCGGAGGCAGCTGTGGAGTATCAGAGGCCCAGGGTTCGCCTAGCTCCCCGGCCGCGCCCGGTACTCCGCATCCTCAAGCACCCGGGCAAGGCGCAGCCTAGTCGGAAGCGCCGCTCTTCCCCTCCCCGGGGAGGCAATTACGTTGTGGCACAGCGCAGGCTCCGGCCCTAAGGTGAGAGGCTCCAGCCCACAGACCAGGCTGGTCACCCCGAGGAACACTCCTCTTCACCACCACCACAGTTTGGGGCCTTGGCTCATTCCGCGGACGCGGCCGATGAGCCTACACTTCCAGAGCCAGAAAAGGCGCAGAAGCACGGGCCGAGACCCGGAGCGTTCTCCCCTCTCTGTGTCTGGCGAACTCCACCCAGGTCCTGCTCGGCCTGGAGCCGCCGAGGCGCGGAGTCGCTGTTTGCCACGACCTGTGCGCCTCCAGATTCAGGCAGGGCCCACGGATCCCGCAGGCCCAGCAACCGCCAGGCCGCGGCTTCCCGCTTCCTGCGGCGCCTCCAAGAACGCGAGGGGGGCTGCGAATCAGTCCTGGCTGGGCTTATCTGGGAGAAGAGGGAGCTTCTACTTTAGAAATATTAAATCAGGATAGGTTTCCAGCACTCTCCGAATGGTTGGGTGGAATTTACGGTAACAATTCTGCCTTCGGGAAGAAGAGTTAAAAGCTCCCGGCCAGGGCGAGCAGCCAGCCTCCAGCTCCCGGCTTGCGGTGAGCCCCACGGCACTACCCCAACTCGGCCCGCACCCCGGAATCTCGCACCATCTGGGGGTGTCCATTCCATCCCCGAAGTCTCGCTTTCATAGCCAGCTCTGCTTCTTAGCGGCATCGGGCACGGAGCAGATGCCCTGTCGCCACTTGCAAGGTCTCGGACAGGCGAAGGCGAATGTGCCCGGCAGCCGCGGAAGAGCCAGGGAGAAGGGGGTAAGATCCTCCGCATTCCCACTCCAGAAGCACGGGAAAGTCCCGGAGAACAGGTCACAGGCTGGAGCCCCCAGACCTGTCAGCGAGCCCCTCCTCTGTTCACCCGGCCCGGCCTGGCTGGAGGCCCACTCGGGGCGCCTCTTGGAGTCGGACCGTGGGTGCCCCCAGTCCACCCTCACCCGGAGGACCCCGCCCCCTAGCCTCCCGCCAGGGGCCGAGCAGCCGGCCCGCAGTAAGTGTTAATCTCCAGCCAAAGAGGGGGGCTGCTTTGCGGGAATTTGTCTCCAGGAAAGGATCTGAGCCTTCTTCAATCGGAGCATATGTTCATAGAGCAATAAACCGGAAAGATTTACAGTCCTCGCCCGGCCCCCAACAGCCTCGCACCCTTTCAGGAATTACTTACGATGATTTATCACACCAACCCGGGCAATTGTCACACTGATAAAATAGCCCGGGCCGGTGCCCGTCAAGCCCGGGCCTTGGGAGGCTGTTGGCTGCCGGGCTGGCGGCGGGGCTGAGGAGGTTTTTTGTGGGTTCCTCTCTGGGCCTACCAGGGGATGTCGGGGTGGGTGGGTGGGTGGGGTTGGGGGGTGGGAGGGCAGCCAATTCTCATTGAGAAAAAAACGCAAGCAGCTCAGAGAAAGCGCCCGGAATCTACGCCAGAGTCACTTGCAAAGCACATAAACATTTGTCATCTTTGAATAATTGAATTAATGTGTTATTGTTTGAATGTATAATTCACAACGGAGGAAACTTTGTCTCTGTCCTGACGGGGAAATACACACACACCAAAAAAAAGAAATCAAAACACACACAATCCCAAAACAACCACCACACGCAGACAGCCCCCCAGCTCGCCGATGTCATCCTCAAAGCCAACTAGAGGGAAGGAGGCAAAAAAGAGAGGCCCTCCACCCCGGCATCAGGGCCGGAGTTTCGAGCTGGAGGAGAATGCCCGCTGCTGCCCCCAGCACAGATCTCCGGCAAGCTGGGGGTGGGGTAAGGTGGGGTGGGAGTGGAGTGGTCCGTGGGACCTCGCAGCTCCTTGGAGTTCAGGAGAAAAAAGGCTGAAACTGGAGCCAGCGGGAGAGACAGCTCCTGCCTCTCACCCTGGCGTCTTCCCCCCCAACCCCGTTTCCCTTCTCCCGAGGCTACTTCCCCTCACCCCAGGGTCTCCCATCCCTCGGGCGGCGGGGACTTCTCCCTGCCTTTATTTTAGATCTTCTCCCCAAATTAAAGATACAAAAATCGAGGGGAAGACGGGCAAACTCCTTGCTGGGGTGACAGAAGCAGCAGAGCGTGGGTGCGTGGGTGGGTAGTGGGAGAAGCAACTCGGAAATCATTATCTGTTGGTTGAAACCTGCCTGGGGTAAAATTTCAACTCGATTTTATAGCCTTCCATTATGACGCAAAGAAAAATTTACGACCCTCGCTTGAAAAGAGGGCCGAGGCCTTTTCTCACCGGTTTAAGAATAGGCAGCAGATGCCGTGACAGCGACCATTGTTCCCGGTAGACACAGGCGACCGGGCAACCTCGGCCCGCGTGCGCCAGGCGCGTCCCCCAGCCGGGCGGGTTTTTACTACTCCTGTCGCCTCTGAGCAGCCCGCGCGCACCCTCGCCCCTCGCCCCCCGCACACCCTCACACACCCTCTCTCTCTCTCACATACACACACACACACACACACACACACACACACACACTCGGCGGCTCTCAGTAATTTTTCATAAGTGCAAAGCTTTGCTGAACCAAAGGTCACCATCCAAGCCACTAACAACTTCTCGCCGGCGCACGGTTCCAAATCAGGAAGCAAAGGGAACTATTTGTCAGTGGCCTGACAGCTAAGTTCATTAAGGATTTAAATCAGAATAAATAAAAGTCGCGAAAATATTTACCTGCCGGCCGTGCTCCCGCGCCCGCCGCCTGGGGCCGAGGGTGGAGGGCTGGGGGCGCCGCACGGCCCCCCTCGGCGGGTGATATTCTTGGGATCCCTGCACTTTCCAAGTCGGAGAGAGCCCTTTGCGTGGCAGATTAATGACGACTCCGTGTTTCTTAAGGGACGTGCTGAATTAATTATTTCACCAATCACGTGGTCGGGACTTGTAGAAATCTATTCTTATCATCTTCCTCGCACTTTGAAAATTCTCCGGGTTATGAAAGGCCCTCCCCCGGCTGGCGGCGAGCCCCGGCCGCCCAGCCCGGCGCGGGGGGCAGGGAGGGCTCCCCAACATGGCGGGCGCGCGGGAAGCGCAGTCTGCCGAGGGTCCCGATTTACTGTACTGTACTCCGGCGGGCTCGGCTGTGCACTCGCTTCCTCCTCATCCCTGCCCGCGACTCAATACACACAACCGTACTGATGTATTGGTGGGCACAGGAGGAGCCATTAACCAGAAGACGGGCAGAGAACAATCATAAAATGTGTCTGAATATTTAAACTTCTGTTTGCGCACTTATAAATACACATGTCCACGCGTCTGAGGCTAGCCCTTCCATATATTAAGGACACATGTCTGATTTTATGCATTCTGCTCATTTCCTGTCGCGAGTAAGTCCCCCTCCCATCTATTTTGGGACTCCTGTCTTGGCCCCCTCTTCAAGGCGAGGCCAAGACGTGAAAAGCCCTCGTGAAAAAAACAGCACACGCCACTTTTTATAGTGGGGAGTGTTTACTGTGGTCTGGAGGGCGGAGGGGGCACTCGGGGGAGGAGGGGCAGGTGCTGGAGGCCCCGGTGGGGCTGAACAGCACAGGAGAAGTAGAAGGAGCCCAAGATTGGAGACCAGAGGGGTGAGATCCGAGCAGCCAACCGCCAGCCCCAGGTTGGCCCAGAACCCAGCACCAGACACGCCCTCAGAGTTGGGGGTCCAGGAGATCTCTCTCACCCACCATGTCACAAAGAGAGACCGAGGGGGCCTGGGGCTGATCCGGGCCATGCTGAGAGCCAAACTGGAGCCTCCTTTTAGCCCAGGAAGTTACTTATTTTCCTTTTAAAAAATAATGTCCACCCCACTGCAGCCTGAATCCAGCCTTAGGCTTCCCTTTCTCACAACATATGATGGCCAAATTGGGAGTGTGTAGGTATGGGGGAGGGGAAAAATGGTAGAACTGCTAAGCCTTACACAGATTAACCTTCACGCATCAGGCACATTACAGAAAATAATAAATTGTTTATATTGGATGTTAGCTTTTAGAAGATCTAATGAAGAATGCTTCTGTGGAGGCACCAAACAGGAGGGAGATTTCGCTACACCTTTTATTATTTCAAATATAGATCAATGAATTACATCAAAACTACAGGCAACAATTAGTATAAATAATACTTTAATCAGTGGCAGCAGAACATTGGTCAATTCTATTAAAAAAGCATCTTGTGTGAACAGACACCATGGGGCTGACTGACAATGTCATCTCCCAACAAAAGGCTGCAATGGACAAAGTGAGATGGGAGTCTGAGGAGCTATGTCCTCACCAAACACTTCACTCCCCCCAGTCACGACCCCAACACTGAAAAAACTCAAAACAAACACTTCTGGCTCATATTTGGGGGAACAAACTGGAAACAAATAAAAGCAAATGGGCACTGAGGCTTTCTACATCTAGCTTTCTCCAGAGTACGTTCCCAGATGGAAACTCATTTCCTTCCCTGCCCTAGGTGACTGGGGGGCCTGCTTCTTCCCTGCCCCACTCCTGTGGGCCCAAATGGACGCTGGGGTCCGATTGGGACCTCAGGGTTGAGGGCCGCCCTCTGGGCCATCCAGGCTCCATTAACATTTCAAAAGACAATCCCTAGAAGAGGAGAAGGAGAAGTGAGACTTATAAACAAACAAGTTGTTTCTCTGATTAAGTTACTTTCCAAAGTAGTGGGGCTATTTTTAAGAAGGACCTTGGATTTTCTTCATCAAAACATGCCTCTTGGCTTTCCTCTGGGGCAGGGGTGAAGGCAGTTAAGTAGTTTGGCATTTGGTCTGAAGCTGGGGTGAGTAACCTGAACTTCTGGGAAGGGGGAAATCTATATAATAATCTTTGCAATACATATGTAGTTGGATGTTGTGAAAATATATATTACCCCCTCCCAAGGAGAAGGTTCAATGTATTCACAGATTCGGGTTTTAGGAAAGAATCTGAGCAACTTTCCAACTTGCCTAAGGATAGCGGCCCTTTTCAAATCCTACATCCAAAGACTGCTCTCCATGTTCGAGGGGGAAAAAAAGAAGAGAAGGGTAGTTAGAGTCCAAAAGGTTAAGGGTTTAGAGGTCAGTCCTCCTGGCTGAAATACAGCTAATCGAATAGAAAATTTGTCCTCTGGATGAACCTGATTCTGTAATTTAGCCGAACTTCAGTAAAATACCTTTTCAGCTTCTCAACGTGAGGGCATCAGAAAAAAGACGTCTTGACTATGTATGAACTCTGTGCTTTTTGTCATAGAAACAATGATGCGAATAATGCAGGAATATCCATCTTTAATATCCCGACGTGGCGATATTCAAGTATTGCCATGTGCAAGTCTGAGAGCCAGGCTCACCCCAAGGAGGAACAAAGAGCTATCCCTAGGGTCCAATACAAAAGAGCAAGGCTTGGAAGACACTTTAGAGAAGTGGAATTTCAGCCTAGGGACTCCAGTGAATACCTGCCCTCAGCTCTCAGGAGACACAGAACCAAAGAACATGCCTGTAGAGGAAGTTTTTTTTCCCCCTACACTTAATATATACACTTAAATATATTTTTTAAATTACCTCTGAAATCTTCTAAAGTGTTCTCAAGCACTGAAAAAATAGCCCCAATTCTGAATCTCCCTTTCAAGCTCACCCCGTCTCCCTCCCCACTTTTGTGACTTTTCGGTAGCTACAACCAGGGGTTTCTTTTTGGAGCCCGAGGCTTTGCGGTTTAAATTTCTGAAGCCTTGTTTCATTTGAGTCTATGAACTCTGGCCATTACCTTTGACTCTTTCCCTTATCCTTAAGGGTCAACATTTTAGAAAAGTGAGCTTTGAACCCTTCCCAGGCAAGGCATAAGAAAAATGACTGAAGAACATCTCTCTGTTGTTTGACAGCGATTGTTTTTAAACCACTATTCTCAAGGCAAGGGAGAGGAGAGGGCCTGAAAACTTTTATACTTTTACAAATTCTGCTCCAAATTAATGGGTTGAGGAAAACTTCCTTAGATTTGTTTTTAAAAAAATAAAACTTAGGGAAAAAACTCTAAGACCAACTTTTGTGGACTTCTAGATTCAATTAGTTTTTCTTTCATTTTTTACAGCAAGACTTCCTCACCTTCCCACTTTCTCCCCAATGCACATTCCCTCTCCCATATAGGCAGGCCATACACCAATGCCTATAAAATACTGCTATATGGGGTATTTGGGGACATTTGGAATCCAGTTGGAACAGAAAATTCAGTCATTATCTAATGACCCAGAACACAGAGGTTTTGTTTTCTTTCCCCATAAGGAAAATGTTGGACCATTTGTTTCCTTCTTTTTTCCCTTTCCTTTAATCACCCAGAACTGGTTCTAAGCACAGTGCTGAAAAAAGCACATGTGGAAATATATTTTCAGGAACTCAACTTTGAGTGGATCCTTTGCTTCCCTCTAGAAGGGTTAAGGGCCCCCTACACACATTTCCGGGGAGTGGGGAGGGGGTGGAGTTCAAAATGCCGGTTACAGCCATAAGTCAGTCCACGCATCTCTTGATTCTGCTCCCTGAAACCCAGCCCCTTTCACCATCGGAAGTGTTTTGGCGATAAGATGTCAGTTATTTCTGCACCCTAATTCCCCAACAAATAAATATTTAAGCAAATATAATCTAAACATGCAACAACCCGTTTGCACTTCCTTCTTAGACTCATTTCTTTGGGCATGGGGCCACCGGGAGAAAAAAAATTTTTTTTCACACTGGAAATTATACAGACAACCCAAAAGTTCAGAAATCCTGGCCCAGCCCTCCTGCTTCCACTGAAAGCACCTAGCGCAGGGGTGGCCAGCCTTCTGCCTCAACACGCCCACATTATGAAACCACAAAGATCCCTGGAGGTGAGGGGGGGAGGATGTTCAAATTCACACTGGGATAAAGCATCCAACCTTCATCTGCAAATTCAAAATCCAACAGCGGAGATTTTCAGGAGTTTAATGACTCGCCAAGGTTTTATGTTCTCAGTAGCTCCTGCCATTTGATAATATACTTAGAGAGAGAATCCCGCCCCCCGACCCCCATCCCCACTCCAGGGAGGGGGCCACCCTCGGGCAGGGTGCTAACCTAGTCCGAGGGCGGCCTGCCTGTCCCAGGTCCACCCTACAGTACCTTAGAGCCCAGGGAGGTGACCCCCCGCAGCTTCGGCTCAGCCGGGAGCTCAGGGAGGGATGGGCCCAGGGTCCCCACTTCTATAAGGTCGTCAGGTCCGTGTGGTGGTCCTTGGCCAGCGGCTGCAAATGCTGGCCAGGGGCAGCTGAGGAGGAGCAAGAGGAGGAGGAGGATGAAGACGACGACGACGAGGACCTGCCTTTCGTGTTGGGCAGCTTGTGATCTTTTTTCCACTTCATCCTCCGGTTCTGGAACCAGATCTTGATCTGGCGCTCGGAAAGACACAGGGTGTGAGCGATTTCAATCCGACGGCGCCGCGTCAGATACCTGTTAAAATGAAATTCCTTTTCCAGTTCTAGGACTTGCTGCCGGGTGTAGGCCGTCCGGGACCTCTTGGGCTCCCCGCCGGTGTAGTTGGGGTTCACTGTGAGACAAGCAGACCGCACAGTCAGGTCAGCGCCCGGCCTCGGGTTAGGCCACAGCCGCTCACTTCCTGGCGCGCCCCGCGGCCCGGGCCCTCCCCGAGCGCTCCTGGCCCACTCCCTGCCTCTCGCCCGCCCGCCCGCCCTCCTAGGCGCACACGCTCACTCCCACCCACCCCCTCGGACTCACCTGCTCCCCCGGGCTCTCGGGCGGGGATCCCCAAACGTGCCCCCATCTCCCCAGCCCACCGCCCGCTCCAGCATTCCCAGGCATTTTGGAAATCCCCTCTTCCACCACGTTCCCTCCGCTCTGAAAATGGAGTCCTCCCCCACCCCACCCCCATCTCCACCCCCTTTTGCGCCCAGAGCCAAGCAGCCAGCCACATGGTCCCGGCCTGCTCCCTCGGCTATAAAAATTTATGGAGAGAGTAATTGCGGCGCCCATTGAAGCCCCACACGCCCCCACCCACTCGCACCCCCTCGCGGGGCCCAGGCCGCCGGGCTGGGGTGGAGACTGAGAGGTCCTGGGCCCGTGCCTTACCGGAATTCACGTGCACCTTCTTCATCCACGGGTAGACCACGGCCGGCTGCTTGAGGGCCGTCCCAGGGGGCGGCTGCTTGGGGCCGCCCGGCTGGCTGCAGGCCCGGGCGCCGGGCAGGGGCGGGGGCGCGGGGCACGGCTCTCCCGGGGCACCGTAGTGGCCGCTGGGGCCGCCGGGTTCTTGCCCGTGACCCCGTGTGGGCAGTGCCGAGCCGGGCCCGGCGCCGCCGCCTCCGAAGGTCTGCTCACCGAAGTCCGGCCGTGGGTAGAGCCCCGGGGGCTGGAAGTCGGCCCCCTGCGCGCCGCCGCCGTAGTAGTCAGCGCCCTGCTCGCCTAGGTAGCCACCCTGCAAATATTCCTCGCACGGAGGAAACTTGGGGTCCACATACTTGGAGTTCACCATATACGAACTCATGGCCATTAATTTCAGAAGGTAGAAAATACTAATTTTTCTCGTGTTGTCTTTTTTTCTCCTTCCATAGGGCCCTCCTACTTGCTGTCAACTGAATAAAGTTGGCGGCCATGTGACCAGGCCAGCCAATAGCGAGGGAGTGAGTTTATCACCGGGTTGGTGAGCATCTCATAATTTTCACAAATTTAACTAAATAACATACGTGTAATCAAGCGACTTGCCATGGCACATTTGAGGGCCCCCGCCAGATGTTAAAGTAGTTCTAATCCCAGCATCCTCATTCCCCACAGGTAACCCCAGCTTTTGTCTGTCACTGACTTTGCTAACCTCCAGTGCCCTCGCCACTCACCCCGCCTGAAATCAGCCCCCCAAAATGGGCACGGTTCAAGGGGGAATGAATCCTCATATCTGTCAGGGTGCATGGCATCAAAAAGTGGGCGGAAGAGGTGGCTTCTGAGTTGGGCAGAGAACCCCAGGCAGGCAGGACTCCCGCCCGCCCAGCCTGCGGAGCAGGGACTCTGCCATACAAAGGCCGAATCCCGGCTTTGTCTTCATCAGGGTCACCCAAAAGTTACTACAATCTGGCTGGCCTGAATCAAATTAGGCAATGAGTAACTGCCAAGCTTTCTTCGAGGCCGGGGTGTTTCCAGCCAAATCTTGGCCCTTGCTGGTATGGCAAGAAGCCTCCGTGATGCTCTAGCCAGAGCAGCTGAAGGGTAGCCCAGGAAGGTGGTGAGGGCACCCCCAGCTCACCCAAATGGACCCCAAAGGACCCTAAACTCCTTCTGCCCAGCTCACCTTCTTCTCACATGGCAGTAATGGCCAATGAATCCCTTCATTGGGCACTCTCCAACTTTATGCCCCTGGAGGGCAGACCTGGGGCTGGGGCGACCTGGACTCCCACCTTGCTCCCCAGTGCCCCCAAACCTAACCCTATGGCCCTGCATACATGCAACCAATTAGGGGTTTACACAGGGGGCCCTGTTTAAAGGTGAGGAGCTTCTCCAGGAAAAGGCTGCTGTATGTCACCAGGCTCAGACGATCCTCCTGGAGTCCAAGGTAGTAAAACAGAAAGAGGCGACTGACCCGCCGGCTGCCTCTGGCCTCCACTTCTAATTCTGGCTATTGCGGAGAAATGTGAAGTTTTTGCATCGACCATATATTCCCCTAGAATCGAATCTGTGACTACGTGGATACCACACAAATTCGGTTCTACAGGGTATATATAGACAACGTTACTACCTCCAGGTTCCACCCAGAGCGAGTACCCAGACCGTTGCCAGCCCCTGCCTCTTCCTCGGAGCTGCCACCAGCCCAACGCAGCCACCCTGCCTTTCAGAGATGGTTCAGGTAGCCTGAAGCGCTTGGTGGCAATTTGCAGCAACGAGTTCCCCATCCTTGTACCAGGGCTGGGGTTACCAAGCAGCCAAAGAATCAGGACAGTCTTCTTAAGAAAGAAAGAAAAGAAGAAAAATAATCCATCCCAGAAATGGCGGCTTTATTACCCCCCTCTCCGGATCCACGTAACCCCACTCCCTTAGCAAGTGGTATTTTCCAGAAAGGAGCAAATGCCCTCAATGGCAGAAGAAAAAGAGGCAAGAGGGAATATCCTCTGCTCACTCTTCTGCCCACTGTCAGGGCAAGCCAGGTTGGCTGACAAAGCTAGTTCTCCAAGAAGTCGCGCATTTACCTTCCAGGGCCCTGAGCCCGGCTGGCCTCTCCGTCCGGCTGCTGCTGCAGACCCCGAGGCAGGCACTGCTTGCAGGCACCGAGCTGCCCTGGGCTGGGGCCGGCGCACTAATGGTGAAGGGCAGGGCAAGGGGTCATTCGAAATCATTTACAAACATATCACAAAGTTTCATTATTTTTGCTTTGCCGACAGCAGCACACAAGAGTACAAAAGTTCACGAGTTGTGCCCGCCCCAGCGCAGTCCAGGGCTCACCCCTCGGTTCAGGGCACCAAGAGCACTCAGGGCCCGGATGGATTTCAGGGGCGGAGGGATGCCCGGGCTCTGGTGGGGCTTTTGGATCCCTGACTGTAGGCTAGAGGTGTTTAATTTTTTTTTGATTGTTTTGATTTTACCCTCATGATTCAAAAATTATTTTCAAGCCTCAACCTGGGCCTGGTGCGGTGGAGCCCCCCTCTGCCTGGAAAAATTGGCTGGCTTCTCCTACTCTGCCCTGTGCACGCTTCCTGCGCACTCCCCCACCGCCATCCTCTGGTTCCAGTGCTTTGGCTATTTTGTAGGGATATCCTGGGTGCCAATTCTAACAAGAGCTCTGAGGCTGCCCCACACCCAGCTCCCTTGTCCCAGGGGGGCTCCCCCCAACTTCCTCTAATGCCAAGAGCTCCCACACACCTGCCTTCCTGGGGACCTTGGGCCTAGGCTTTATCCAGACAAATTGGGGGAGCCTGCTGGGACGGGTGGGGAGCCGGGTGAGGGTACATACACATTTTCATATTTGTTAGACGCTGTGACCTGCATTTCACCTTATTGCTCAACTTGTTCAGACAGGTCAAAGCCAATGAGTTATTGATGAACAAAAGCGTTAAATATTCACCTCCCGCTCAACTGCCCATACAAATGCTTTTGATGTCTCTGGCTTTTTGTGCTGTGTTCAGCTACAGGGTGCTGATCGTGGGTTTGCAAGCAAGGAGAATCCACAGAGATAAGCACCCAGAGCCAGGGCAGCCTCAGGAAGAGGGCAAGACCAGGAGATCCTGGGGACACCGGATTTTCCAGCCTGGAGCCCTGAGCCCTGTTTCACTTGAGACAGCCTGATTCATAGAGGTGAACTACGTACTGGGCGGAATCTCCACTCCTGGGGGGTGGACACAACCCCCAGGGAGTCGATTAGGCTGCCCAGCCTGGAGGGCAGAAACCTGGCCCAGAGCCAAGCCTTAGCTTCCCGGACCCTAGAGAGAGGATGTCTCACCAGGGAGGGAGGGTGCCTGGTTCCTAACACCTTCGCACATTCCATCTCCTATGAAAATAAAATCATCTCCGTTTTGCATGAGGGAGGGGCCAGTGGTCTTTCCTTGATTCTCCCCCCACTACCATCATCTTAATGAGAGAGCCTTCCTGGAGATTTCACAGGCCTCCTCAGAAATGTACCTGTCTTCTGCGGCAAATGCAACTCAGAAAGATCCAAACTTCCAAGCCCAAGACCCCAAGAATCTCTGCCCACCCCCGCACCCACCCCCCACCGCCACGTCTGCCTGCAACGCTAGCGGCTCTGGCCGCTAGCGGCTCTGGCGCAGAAATTCTCAAATTGCAGTTATAGAGAAGCAGAGGTGAACTAGAAGGGCCGTACCCCTCCCTCCTCGCTCGGCTGGAGTTCCCCAATCCAGGGCCCAAACCGCCGCGGCTGGGGCTGGGGCCTAGGGAGGGGGGAGGAGGGACTTCCACGTAAAGCTCAGAATTCGCAGCCCTTCCCGGAAGCCAGCCAACGGTTTTTTGTTTGTTCGTTCGTTTGCTTTCTTTTTATAAAAAAAACTAGAGAAGGTTGGGCCAGGCTGGACCGGGTTGAGCTGGGCTGGGCGTCAAAGGGGGATCGCGTTGCCTGGGTGTTCAGCAGGTTGATTCGAGCAGAAAGCGATGCTCGCCGCGACTTGTTAATAGGGCGGGCTGCTAATTAGCTGCAAGCTCTTCACAGACGCGTTCGCTGCGGCGGAGCTGCACCTGTGCGAGCTGGGGAGGCCTGGGAAGGCCGGGAAGGTCCAGGGAGGTCCAAGGAGACAAGCGCGAGAGGCCGCGGCCCGTTCCCTTACTTAGGTGACTGTAAACCAGGCCCCAGAAAATCTTTCCAGGAGTCCAACTTAGATCCTCCACCTCCAACTCGAGCTCCCCTCTCACAGCCAGGCCTGGGGAGTCAGGGCTGCTCTTCCCCCCGCCCACTGCCCTGGCGCGGCCCTTCTCCCCTACCACCCCAGTTATCAATACCGCCCCTTCGCGATTCGGAAGAAACGGGAAGGTACTTACAGCGGCGGTTTCTCACGGTCCCGAACCTGTTGCAATGAAAACGGGGGTCACTTAAATTCCACAGGATAATAAAGATAGATGACACACAGAAAAATGACAAGGCCCAGACACCCCGCCAATACACAGACCTCCCTCCTGCTTCGGGTGCCCGCCCCCAGGAACTGCGCCAAGTTCTCCGAGCGCGGAGCGGGAGACTGCAGTGCTCAAGGGCAGACCCACGAGGTAGGAGAGTATGGCCCCCATCACCTCCCCCACTCTATGCACCCCTTGAGCAAAACCTTACTTTTCGCTTGGCCCGACTCAGGCTGTCTGTAACAGGGTTTCCCCAGTGGGAAAACGGGAAGCGAGGAGAAAACGGGCCTTTGTGTGTTTTCTTCTGCACAATCGGCGGGGTGGGCGCAGGTCCACTGGGGAGGGGGTTAGCCGCTGCATCTGTCCCCTGCCCCAGCTCCCCGTCTGTCTCGCGCTAGGAGCAATTCAGACCCCTTTTCCAATTTCAGATTGGTTTCAAATTCCCCAGCCCTAACCAGCACTCCCCTAAAACTGTCTTTTCCTTCCCAAAGAAGGACCAGGCAAGGCTGGAACTTGCCTTCCCACTTCTGCTCTAATTCAAAACAAAGAGCAATCTCCAAGGGAAATGAGGACCCAAATGATAACCAAGGAAGAGGAAAACCGATGGGTTTAAAGGTAAATGGCAATGCTTTAGACTGTTATCCAGCTCTATGGATATGACATCATTTCGTCAGCATTTTTGCTGGAGGACCCACAAAGCAATCTTACAAAGCAGTGATCCTCACAGGGGCTGGTGTCCAGCTTTAAGTTTTCAGTCTCCTCTAGTTTTATTCTGGGATGGCAGTCTTCTCTGAGAAATCACAAAGGCAGAGCCATCTCCATCCTTATCCTTTCTCTCTGTCCACCTAGACTACCCGTTTTATTCCACTTCAGAAGCAGATGCCCCATTATGAGGAGGAGAGAGACAGAAAGTCCCTCTTGTGAGGTGGGAGCCCTCAATTCCTAACTTTCTATGTCTAGAAGGGAGAGGAGAAAACCAGGATTCCCATCCTATTTCTTGATTTAGGTTTAAGCTAAAATTAAAATTAACTTCCAGGGGACTTCTCCCCACACCAGGTGGAAAAGATGGGGCAGAGAAATCCCCCACCCCTGGAGTTGTCCTGGAAGAAGTAATAAGTGACTTACTGATTTTCTCTCCTAGTGGGCAGGGGAGCTGGGAGCAGACCTGTCTCCTGAGCCCGGCGCTAGCTGGAGCCTCTCACTTTTCTATTGCTGCTTCAGGAACCAAGCATCTGCACTTGTATGCTCTTAACCTAATTTACGGTGGGAATTATATTTTGGCTTGTCAACTCTCAAGCCATAAAACAAAGTTTATTGGGATCACGTGTTCGTAAATGGCCACTCAGGTTCCATCTCTGGCAGAACCATAAATAACCTTCTGCTTTAAACTTTTATTCACTAAATAAAGGTTCACTGCAACTGTTCCCTCACATTTAAATAGTTCCAAATATCTAGGATGCAAGGAGGGAGTCATATTCATATCAATACCCCAGGCTTTTCAAATAGCATCTTTTCAGGGATGTCTGTTGAGACTGGGAGATAGTGCTATTTGGAAAAGGCTGGTTGATGGGCATGTCTTATGATTCTTTGGCTGCATCCGCTGTGAGTACCATCAACTCCTTTATTTCAATCATTTTTTAGCTTTGGATGTGGTAAATAAAGAGGAAAGCCAAAGGCCGCTTCTTACTTGCTTATACCAGAAGTTATTTGAGATTTTGTTTTAGCTTCAATAAGAAAAGGGTGGTTGGGGAGACGCTGGGTGGGCTTGGGGGGTGGGGGGCAGCTGGAGTTAACACTTGGCTCTGTATTGTTGCGAATGAGCTCAGCGAAAGTTGAAGGTAGCCACATGCCTAGAGGTTTCTATAGTTTGCTTAGATCTGGAAGGGAAGCCTTTGCAAGTGACCAAACTGCTTAAAACAGCAAGACTTGGGGTTTGGTAAAGTGAGAAAGTGGAGAATAGCCCCATCGGCATCTTTGGCGACTGAAGCTCTAAAGAAGGTTATAAAACAATAAAACAGCCCTGGTGTGAAGGGGACAGGGTGTGAGGAAGTAAATGAGGCTCTCAAGGAACCCAAGCCCAGGAAGTCAGATGTCCCCAGTCCCATAGTGTCCCAACCACAGGGCTTGGGGGTCCAAATCTGGGTGGGATCCTCTCTCTCCCCCACCCTTACCCTTCCACCACCACCAGAGGGAGAGCCTAAGAGAGGGGCAGGCAGCGGGCTCTCCTGCTGTGAAAGCCAAGAGAAGGAGCTTGGGCCGAGCACTGATCCATGGAGTAGAATGTGCCACACTATGCCTGAGGTAGGCGGGGGTGAGGAAGACGCCCCCAGCTCCCACCAAGGGGAGTGAGTGAAAAGAGAATTGACACCCAACATCCTTCCATAGCCTGCCAGAGTTGCTACCAGTGTGAAAACGTATGATTTTGACTATTCCGATTAAAAGAATGGGTGTTCTGTGTAGCTTTGTAAAGCACATATACATCTATGATTTCTAAATCAAATTCAGTTGTAAAAGTTCTCATCAGCAAACCCATCAAGCCCTTGAAAGAGACTCCTTTCCACAAAAATCTCTTTGCATCCTAATTTCCACCCATTCTCTGTGCATTTCTAAACCCATTTCTTGATTTCACTTTCACTGGCTAGAAAGCAGGGGGCTATTAGCCCGGACTGTACGGCATCTATTTCTTCCCTCCCCCCGCCATTAGCCACTTAGGAGTACCTTTTTCTTTTACAGTTGGTAGCATCTGTTTTTAAAATATGAGTAAAGATCAATGCTTTAAAAAATGTTTTCTGACTCTATTAGCACTAGGTGAGCAGCTTCTAAACAAGCCTCTGTTAATCCACTGTAAAAAAATAACAAAAGTTTGAGGGGTTGGGAAAAGCCTTCTTTATTTGTCCTTAAGTTAATAAAAGAGGATGAATCAAAGGACCTATGACATTCTAGGCAATTGTTATGAGCTTTTTATGGGGGAGGGGCCATGTAAAGAGAAGACCAGGCTGAGGAGATGGTGTTTGAAACAATGTCTGACACCTACTCAGGGCTCAGTAGATACTTTTTGAATGAATGGTGGTAAAGGATGGTAACTGGGACTTGCCTGCAGTATTCACTGTGGCTTTCGTAAGAATAAAACTATATAGCCTACTCTGTACATTTAGATAATAACAGCAAAGTAACTAGCTATGCGTAGGGGAAAAGGAGAAAAGAAAGGAAGACACTGAGGCAGACAACTTCAATTACTTTCTAGTCTTAGAACAGCCAGGCGACATGATTAAAGGAGAGAGTGTCTAACTCCCTCCAATCTTCCTTGGCCCCTGCCCTCAATGCTGGGCTTCTGTAGATGAATGACAGAGTGCAGATGGGGAAGAGCAAACCCTGTCTAGTAAGAAGGCTAAGCACCAGGGAGAACAGAAGACTACTTTGGGCCAATTTGTTGGTTTTTTTCCAAGGACTTTCAATGGTGGTGGTAACAGTCCTGAAGAAGAGGTCGGGGAGAAGAGGTGGGGTGGGGGCCTTCTTAAAAACCTGTAAGGAATTTGGGTTCTGGGTAAATTGAGACTCTGGACACTGTCCTTCCCCACTGGGCTGGAAAAAGCCAGTCCTGGGAATTCCTGCTCAGAGAGCTTCCATGAGCTAGGGTTCCCTGAAGGAACCCAGATGCCAGAGCTGCTCCCAGGAAGGAGAGACTGAAGGGGCCCCAAGAGGCATCAGCTGCACTCCAAATGTATTGAGGTCCACTCTCTGCCCACCTAAGGGCCCTTGCTATGTGGCCCAGGAAAGAATATCCTGACCTTGATTTTCAAGAGGCCTCTTGCCCAGAAGTGGTACTGAACTCTTCCCTTAAACTGTCTGCACAACCAGGATAGGTGGGGATGGGACTTTGGATGAACTCCCTAGGCTGGGGGCTGATAAAGAAAGACTGCCAGGCCAGGCACTTAGGGACACAGGCTGGCGGTAGAGCCAGAAAAGGGCTGAACAGGGAGTCCCAAGCAGGAGAGAAATATAATTCCATATTCCTGGCATTATATCCCATCACTGAAAGAGGACCACTTCTCCTGCTACCCCCACCCCTCCCCCCTAAATGGAGTCTGCTCATTGGAGCTCTGCCTTGGTGTCCTCTGGGAAGGAAAGGTGACCCCAGAGGGAACCACTCTAACAGTGAGATGTGGCATCCAAAAGAACAGGCTCTGGGGCAGGATCTCTGATGGCGGGGCCAGAGATTGGAAAAGGCTCCAGCAGTCCCAAGAAAAGCAGGATCTGGGGGGTTACCTAAGTCCTTTGAGAACCAAGAACAGAGGGTAGATGGCACAAGAGATGGAGGTGGCTGGGTGGCTACAGCACTGCCCGGTTTCATGGGCCAAACTCTGCCCGACATGATTGATAGCAAAAGAGACTAGGTGGGTTTGGACAGAAAATCTGACCCAGGTGGACTCCTGGTTAAGCCAAGAGAAGCAGCTTGACCAAGGGCTGCAGAGGCCCTCTTACGAAAAGTCTATAGTCAGAAGTCATGGAGGCCAGGGTTAAGGCGTAGAACCTGGTTGCAGGGTGTGTGTGTGTGTGCGTGCGTGCACATATGTGTGGGTTATAGCCTGAAATAGTATACATATAATTATTTTTAAAAGATATAAATAATCTAAAAAATTGGAAGGGCTGATGGAGATTTGGGGGGCATAGGCCTCTTTAAGACACACCTTGACATCACTGTGGCCCAAGTTTGGAGCTGTGGCTCAGCCACGGTCCTGGAGCCCAGATCTTGGAACACAAGCAGATTAAGGGGGAGTCGGGCACTCCTTGCCTCCTTTGCTGTTGCTCACTGGCCTTTTGCTTTCCCACCCTATCCCAGCTTTCAAGAGACTGAAAAGAGGGTACTTGCCCTGGGGCTGTAAAAGAGGATGCTTGGCCTAGTGGGTGTGACTGATGGGTGGTGGTGGAGAAGGTGACTCCAGAAGGTGGAAAGTAGGGGCTGCTCTGTTGTAAGGCCTGAGCCTTCTGTAGTAGTCACAGATGTGCCCATGTGGGTGTGAAGCCTCCCCTACCTGACATCTGCCCACTGAGGAGCTAGGGGCACTTTCCTCCTAGGTTTGGCCCTGAAGTCTACCTGTAGGCAGGGGCCAGACACTGAGACCCAAGGGAGCGGGGCCTATGAGGCCCACTGCAGCAAAAGAAAAAGTCCCAGATCCATGTTCTCCTGTGACCAAACCTCGTCCTGTCTTCTCTGTACAATTCAAGGATTAGGTGAGTGAACCAGTCTCTTTCATCTCTGAAGGTCTAGGCCTGATTATTGAACAGAAAAAGGATACTGATGATAAGGAACTCCTATTGAATGCTTGTTATTCAATATGTGGTCGAAACAGGTGTTGAATGTTTGGCTTGTGCCAAAAAAAACTATTTTAAGTGCTTAATCAGTGAGTTAATGTATGTAAAGTAGTTAGAATAGTACTGGGCATATAGTAGTGCTGCGTAAGTAAAAATCCTCATAACAACATTTGAAGGTACTCTTATTATCCCTACTTTCTAAATGAGGAAACAAGCCCAGAGAATTTGCCCTACTTGCCTAAAGTCACACAGCAGGTAAGTGATAAAGATTTAAAAGAAGGCAGGTCTGTACCCAGAACCTACTCGCCTCTTTGAAAACATCTCCAAGTTAGCAAGGGATCAATGTGTCCTTCCCTATATGGGAGCAACTAGTCAGCTTATGGGGTAGTGACATTAGAAAACCTAATTAAGGAGGGAGCCCCCAAACCTAGGGGAATGGCTGTTGCTGAATGGTAGAGAGAACTTGGCCTCTGGAGACCAAAGAACCATAGAAGCAGGAGAGACCCTTGACCAGTACGCAAACATAAGCATACATCCTAACTGCCATGGTGGAAAGTGTTTACAAACTGCAGGTTCTGGACATTCTGATTCAGTAAGTATGGCAAGAAACACAGGAACCTGCATTATAAACAAGAGGTTTGAACGCAGGCCTTCATTAAGAATCACTGCCCTAAAGTAGGGAAAAGAGGGAGACAAAAGACTGTGCTGCCAGGAGGCAACGAGGAACAGTGGGGTTGGATCCGAGCCAGTCGTTGAAGTTGGGTGTCACAGCTGATGCAATACCCCATGGAGCCCACCAAAGGCCTGAAATGGGCGCAATGGGGAAACAAGAGTGTATGGGTGGTGTGGAAAAGGGGAGAGAGGAGCATCTGCGTTGTTCTCAAGCCGCACAATCAGTGGGATTCACCCGGGATCTCAGAGCCTCGAGGGAGGCCCGAGGAAGTCCCAGGACACAGGCCTTGTTCTAGGTGAGCCAGGGGCGAGGCCTGTCAGCTTGAGGGAGGAGGGGCTGAACGCTCGGCTTTTCAAGTCTACCGGTCTAGGTACCAGGAATTACGGGAAAGGAAAGTGGCAAGAACAGCAGCCCAAATGAGGGGGCTGGTTGGGATTGGGCGCAGCTTGCCCCACCACCGGACCCTAACTCTTCCTGCTCTTAGGAGCCCAGCGCGCGAAAATCGCGCCCCCTCCAGGAAGGCAGAGGAACTGAGGTGGCCCGCCACCCCCGAACCTGCCTTCTGACTCTGGGGACTCTGGGCTGCCTCTGCTCGGGAAGCCGCCCCTGGGTGTAGGCGCAGCACCGCCAACTCTCCGCGCAGGCGGAAAACACTTGGCGGAGGCGGAGGCGGGGGCGGAGGGGCGGGGGTCACGTGTCCTCCCCTCCCCCCAGCCGCTGGCGCCCGGGACATCTCCCGCGCCTCCGTAACCCACAGGACGCTTGTCCTACAGCGCCTCCTCCTGGACAAGGTGCCAGACAGCAGAGCAGGGGGACTGCGCCAGCCCCGGAAACCCGAGGCCCCGGCTTCTTCGCGCGGGCGGAGGTCTTCCCGCGCCAGAGGCTGCGAGCTGGTCCTCCTGTCCCCTGGGGCGGTCAGGAGTTGAGAGGGCTCTGAGGCCGCCTCCCCCCGCAGCACTGACAACAAGCTCGCGGCCCAGGAGCGTGCATCCTCCATTAATTAGGCGAGCCCAGGCGGAAAAGCCCTCCAGTTTGTCCGTTTATTTATTTATTGTTTGACCGCTCTCTGCTGAGCCAGTGGTCCCCACAGAGCCCTCGAACGTGCTGCGCTGGCGTAACAAGATCTGGGAATGGTCCGGCTGAAGGATTGGCCTGAAGTTTGGCGGTTTGAACAGGCGCCAAGAGGAAAGGCCTTTTCCCAAAGCAGAAGCACCAGGCTGAAGAAAATCTATACACTTCCCCAAGGATCAGATACACACACACACACACACACACACACACACATATATATCTTCTTTTAAGGTGTTAGAAATGTATGTGTGAGTGCTTATTTTAACACCTTGAAAGAAGATTTGGTTTCCTTTTTGCCACTAGCTCGCATTTGCAGACTGTTTCTAAAGTACAGATTTAAATTGGGGTGGGGTGGTGAGTCAAGATGATTGAAAATAACGTAGTCAAGGGCAAGATGTTTGACTATATTTAGAATGAAGGCTGGAATAAAGGAAAGATGAGTGGCGAATCCTGAGGGAGGAGTTGGAGAGATCGGGTTATATCTTCCTGCTCTGAGTCCACTCGCCCCCTCCCCCCTTCCGTGCTTTGCTGGTTGGATCCCCAGGCTGGGCTATTTCATTGCACATGCGCCGGACGCTGGGCAAGCGGGCAAGGCAGGCTCTTCGGGGCACTGAGCTGTGCGGTAGCTGTGCGCAGTGCTGGGCGGTGTGAGGCACCGCGCACTGCTTCTGCGCCTACCTCCAGAAGCGCTTGGACGCCCCATCTTAGAGAGGCAGGAAACATACTTTTTCAGGAAAACCTGTGTTAAAAGCCTCAAACGTGATCTGCAAGCCCTGTTGCGCCAAACCAACAAAATCGCCATGTTGCCGGTGAACCCTCTCAAGGTTTTCGTTTGGATCAGCAGTTTCACATCTAATGCACGCCTTCTCCCAAGTCGTTAATCAAGGCGGGGTGGGGGAGAACCACCTTACGTTCAGAGAGCACAACTTTTCCCTCAGTCTGCACAACTATGAAGTCTAAGGGACCAGTTCCTAGAAAGAGGGTATCTATTCACACCAATTCCGGAAAAGTGGCCCTAAATTGGACTTAAATCGGAATTCCGAGTTCTTGGTGGCTTCTCCCGAGCTTCCGGTGCCCCCGCGTGCCCTGCCCGGCGGCCGCACTGCGGCAAGGCCGTAAATACCTCTAACAGCTGCCTGCCAGTCCAGAGTGAAATACTGTCTTTGTTCCTTCCCCTGCTTCTCGAGCTCGGAAAACAGAATTCTGGTGAAATATATTTATTTGGAGGAGCATCTGACAGGAAAATACGTTTGGTTTTCAGCCCTGGTGCTTGACCACATTTATAACAACGAGCTTTTTTCTGGTCCTCCCGGAGAGCACAAGCCCAGCTCACTGCCTGACCTTAGACACTGAGGCCCGGACGTGCCACCGGCTCCCTGATGTACAAAGGGATAGAGGTTCGGCCCAAGGACGCTGAGAGTTACACTCCCCCACTTGTGAGGTCCTAGGGTCCAAGTGTTCTTTTTTAATTTCGTTTAATTTTTTAAAAATTGGGTTAACCGGGACAGTGGGGGCATTTCTGGCAGTGGCAAAAGCGTTAACTAGTCTCCTCTTGGACTAAATGGCCTGCGTTCAAATGTGATTTGCAGATTATTTATTCCCTTAGATGCAATTGACCATTTAAGCTCTTAATGCAATTGACCATTTAAACTCTTAATGCTACTATGGGACTTACAAAGAGCCCCCTAGTCCTCCATATCTGCCCATGACGTCACCCTCTGCTGCGTAATCGGACCTGCAGCCCGCCCAGGTTCTCAGTCACTTGGGCGCGTTCAGCCACCGAACCCAGGGAAAGGCGACTGAAGCTCTGAACACAAGGGCTTGGCCATCAAGGCCACAACTCATCCCCACCCCCACTGAGCTTTCAGGCAACCTAGGGGCTCCTTAGGCTCTGGAGTTGCCAGGGGAGGGCCTTGTGAGCCCCTGACCAGGGCCCTGCTTTTCAGTAGGTAATGCTCTAAACCAATATGAAAGAAGATCTCAGCAGTACCGTAATAGAGAAATATTCACAAAATACAGACGTTCCAGATTTAAAAATCACTCTGAGTTTCTAATTTGTTAGTGATCATAGGGATCCACGACAATTCTGCTAGACGTCAACTGGCCGCTAATCGTGGCCCTCCATTTTGAAACTCGCATGATTCCATCGTTAATTACTAAAAATACCTTTCTACAAAGATGTCATTTATTGTTCAGAAATGCTTTTACGGCCAACACGGTTACACTGGAATATTTGGGAGAACATTAAAATGTTAGGGTTTTCCTCTGGGTGCTTGAAAAAACGATACTCCGCTGCGCGCAGGTCAACCTCATGCGCAATGCGGCAGATTGTCCCAAAGGTTTTAATATTTCACAACGTGTCCACGAGAGAATAGGCAATAGGATTTGAGAACTGCATCCTCAATTGCCGTTCAAAATCCGTGGGAGAAAATAGCATTTTTTTCTGCAAATAATTTTCTTTCGACTCATATTTTGGTCCAGTAATTTTGAAGTAGAGTTGGAAATGTTGCTCTATAATATTCATTCGTAGGCAACACACACACACACACACCACGACAGTACATTTAGAGAGCAAAATATCTACTCTTTTCCCCAATCCGGCAAATAAGAAACACACGCGATGTCTGAACTTAGACATGCTTCGAATTTCTGAAATGTCTCTTGGTTTTTCCCCAAGACCTGCACCAGATTTTCTGATACTACCACCTCTGAAAACATGCATCCATTTTGTGGCATAGAATAATCCAAATTCACCTGACAGATTATGAGATGTGTGAGGAACCTTTCTTGAATTGTTACAAAAATTATCTAAGACCTAGAGAAGCAGTTAATATTTAAAATTCCATCTCATATACAAGGCCCAATAAACCATAAACCCTAGAAATTAGCATCACTCATCAAAGCCTAGATTATCAAACCAAGCACGTCCTGATACACAGAATCCACCCCACCCACAAGCTGCAACCCTCAAAACACACCTGTTAGCCTCCCAGGTACCTCTGACCACAGACAAACCGCAAAACACCGCTCTATACTACAGAGTGCCTTTAGTGACCCCCAGCAAAGCTGACACATCCAGGAACCATCTGCACACTCTTCACAGGGTGGGGATCGAGGGGCTCTCCATCTATGCCGCTATCCACCTCCCATAATCTCCAGAGGAAATAAGGCTTCCCTTCGACTTCTGAGCTCAGCCGGACCCCACCCGGGGCCCCAGGGGACGCCCGCTCAGAGACGGAGTGATCTGGGGCAGGGGGCGTAGGCAGCCACTCCCAGGTCCCGGGGAAGGGGAGGGGGTCGGGCAGGGATCTCCGAACTGCCCAAACGGGTGGGCGCCTCGAGCTTCTCGGTGGCAGCGCTGTGGGCGCGGGGAGGGGACGGCTCTTACCGGAGGTGCCGAGCTGGAGGCGGCGGTCGGCCGGGGCGGCTGCTGTAATCCACTAGGCGCTGCCGGGCTACGCGCGCTCTGCGCGGCAGGGACCCGCTCATGTTAGAGAAGGAGACGCGTCGGAACCACGCGGCTCGGTCACCCAGAGCAGGCCGGCTGCTCCCGGCGGGCGGTGTCGGCGCCGGCCGGGGCCTCGGCGCCCCGGATTCCTTCCGGGCTCTCCCGCCCGCCGGGCTCCCCATCGGCTCCGGGGGCGGCAGCGGCGCGGCCGGGGCGAAGGGGCGGCGGGGCCAAGTTGGGCGCCGGGCGGGAGCCGAGACCGCCGCGGACCCCGCAATCCCGCAGCCGGAGACTGGAGCCCACCTCTGCGGAGACAAAGGTTAGAAAAAGAGGGGGTGAGGCTCTAGGAAGGCAGAATGCGGGGGGAAATTCGCCTGGGAAATCAGGAAAAAGGCCGTGAAGGCGAGCGGAGCCTGCACATGACCAGCCGCAGCCAATGACGACCGCAAATAGGTCATAAAAAGGTCTATTACCAAGTTGTAAATTTTCTTCAAACAAAAAGGAATTTACTGCAATTCCTTGCGGATTTTGCACATACAGCTCGCAAGCGCCATGTTTTTTCCTCTTTCTCTCTCCTCTTCCCTCTTCTCTGTTTTTCTCCTCTCCTTCCTCCCGCTCCTCCTCCTCCTCTTCCTCCCTCCCTCCCTCCCTCCTCTCCTCTTTCTTCCTCTACGTCCCTCTCTACTGCTCTCTCTGCCTTTCTTGCCTTCACGGTTCCTTTTTCTAGGAATTCTTTTCCTTTTATTTTTTCTTTTGGTGGTTTGGCTTGAAACCTCTGCTCATTGGGCGCTGTGTTACAGGGAGAATGAGTGCGGTGTACTGCCCCCCGCGCTCGCTTGGGGAGGTGATCCTGGCGGTCACCCCTCCAACTCTCCCCTCACTTGGCTTCCCCTCCCCTTACCTCACCAAAAGGCCGCTCTGAAAGAGCAGACAAGCACTTTCGGTTTTTGTCCCTCTCGTCTCCAGGCAAGCCAGCCCGTCTGACCTTGCGCAGAAAACCTGGGCTCTGCAGGCCAAGAAAATGTGCTCTCCCCCCACCAACCCTCTCCTACATAAGTTGGGGTCCCTCCCATTTCTTCCAGTTTCTGCGGTAGGAGAATTGCCAACCAGCTCAAAGGCTGGAAATGGTTTTATGTACTTGTCAACTTATCCAAAATAATAGTTTGAACTCCCAATGTCTATCCTTTTCCTCGGCATAAACATCCTCCTGAACAGTCCTGGGTTAGAGGAGAGGCAATCTTTTTGGATTCCCTCTGAAACCCCTTGTTTAAGTCTCCCTCCCCTAAGTGCAATTCTCATTTATATGGAATTAACTGTAGCCCCTCTTCCCTTGCCCCCCAAATGTTTGTCCACTGACAAGCCTGGTCAATGCAACATTGAAGAGGAGAGGGGCTCCATTTGTTTAGGGAAAAAGCAACTCCCCAGTTTCAGGCTTGAAAAAAAAATAGTCCTTCTTCTTCAAAGGCAGGAGTCACATTCCCTTTGCACTTCTCATGGAAGCTGCCCCAGTGAACCCCAGCTGAAAGTAAATGTCCTTGGCTGGCTCCCCTCATCATTAATGCATGGGCATGGCCATCAGGCTTTAGAACCTGCCTGTTAAGAGGTAACCTCTCACCCCCCATCCTTTCAAGGACACTGTCTTTGGATTTCTAGTAATACGTTTATAAACATTTGCGTTGGATGTCTATTTGAAAGTTCTCTATTAACATTCTCACACCCAGTAGTACCTAAGTGGACATGGACTTAAGCAGGAAGTATGCAGCACCCTCTGGAGCAGGCCATTTGTATCCCTTGAAAAAGCTCCGATAACCTTGGATGTTTTTGATTAAAGTACTTCTGTTGTCACGTGTCAGCAAAAGTCATATTCTTTCTAGAAAAAGTCAGTGGGCTCCAACTTTTCTGGAGGTAACCATAGCTGCAGCCAGGGTCCATTAAAATGTTTTCTCTCTTCCCCTGTTCACCACCAGATGCTCGAGGATTCAGCAAACACTGGGGAAGCAGAGGACAGAGGTTTGGTCGTGAAATAGCAACACCTTCTGCACTGAAGAATAATTAAACAATATTTTTAATTATACAGGAAAATCAAGCACGTTGTTGGACCCTCCCAAGCTAGAGCACTTTACACTGGTCTGTACATGGAGAACTGAACAGAGCTTGTTCAATTCTGAAATATTCTGAGAAATTACTTCAATTGTCAATTTTCCTCTACCCAAATAAAGGCAGAGCTTTATGACCCTCCTTTTCAGCTGGGGGAAGGAGGGCTGGGAAAAGACTGCATTTTTGAAAAAGCAGCCATATTTTGCACTTCTCCCCCATGTGCAGCCTGTAAGCCATGTGCTGGGCTCTGTGGAATCTCACAAAATGGGAGTCCCTGAACTGACTTTTCTCTAGGAACCATTGAGACCCACACCCTCTTTTGTGTGTTTCCGGTCCACGCAAACAGAGAACCTAAATCACTTTGGACTCTTGGTTTTCTCATCCAGTGTTAACATTGGAGGGTCCGATTTTTCGGTAAACGGTTTACAAACCTCTCTAAGCAGACTCTCTAAGCAGTCCAGAGCACCAGAGTGTCGGCTGTTTGCAAAGGGTTCTCTGAAGGTTTATGCAAATTGCTGCAGCAAAAATGTTGGTTTGCTTATTGCCGCAAACCCTCGGATGTTTTCAGATTTGAGCCAATTAGAAGGGCATCTCCTGCACTCATCGTTGCGAGTTGTCTGCATGAAACACTGTGATGGGGGTTTCTAGCCACTGTAAGAAAGAAGGTGGTGAGTGTGTGTGATCTGTAATTCCACAAGCTCTTTATTTGGAGACAAATCTATGCTTTTCGTAGCTACAAAAGGAAGCATATATACCTACATTCATTACCAACACTTTCTACACATGACTAATCTACATATATGTACAAATACACCAAATATATACCAAAAATACCAAATTTGTAAATGTACAAATACTCTCAAATGTACTAATTATTACAACAGCCTTTTTCTGTACATGAGCTACGAGTTTACCATGGGTTAGGGGGCCGATGGGGCCAGAAGGTACAACACTTTCAGAGTAGCACAAAATGGAGAGGAAATAAGAACATTTTTACCTCCCTTCCTTCACTGATTTCCACATATATCCATGCACCAGGTCCCACACCATACAGAAAGTCTTGCCCATATCAATGGCTCTAAAAATGATTTTGGGGGAGCATTGTTGTGTAGGAGAGAGCGAATTTTGCTAATAGAGGAGTCTCTGAAATGGAGGGCAGCTGGAGCTCAGCCAGCACCAGTCTCTAGCCAGCTTACTCCCACCCTCTCCCCAGCCAGGCTGTTCCCTAGCCATGCTTTCAGGCACTTGGTATAGTTGCTCTACCCAGTCAACAGCAGAGTCTCAGGCAACACACAGAGCAAAATGTTTCCAAATGCAGCATGCACGTTTGCAGCTGTCTCCTCTCCTGCACCACCCTTGATTTAAAATTGTCTTTCCTGGCTCAGGTCAGCGAATGCCACAGCCACGGCCTCTTCCCTGGATAGAAAGCCAGGTGGTGCTTCGCCTCTTGCCGAACCAGTGCCAACATCTCCGTGGTCCTTGAAACAGCAGGCAAACAGCTCACCAACGCCTGAGGGGGTGATACAGGCCTAAAACTATAGGATTCCAGTTTCTTACCTGTGCAATAAAAGCCACTCTGGAAATTAAAATGTACCCCTTTAAAAATATACAGGCATCTAGAAAAAGAAGAGAATTCTTCAATGCCTACCTGATGAAGGTGCTTTCCCTCTTGGGGGGAGGAATGTTAGTTTACTTGAATTTCTCCTCTTCCCTCCCGCCGCTCTTCCCCCTCCTCTTCCCTCATAAAATGGCAGCTGTAGGAGCAGCCTCAAATAGAAAATGGGTATCTTGTTAATAACAGATCCCAAACCCCAGCATCAGCGCCAGCTCAGTGGAATAAGCCGTGGTGTAACCTGGACTCTGGGTTGTTCCCCACTGGACCTATGACTCCAGTCCTTTGTGAAGTTCAAAGCTTTCCAAGTATCTTATCAAGGTTATTTAGAGCAAAATGAAGCTGGGATAGCCTAGCCAGCCCTCTCTAGAATGAAAGAGAGGCCCCCCTCCTTGCACTGATTTATTTATTTTTACAGCAAGGGTGCACATACCCCCCCCCGTTTTAAAAAATCAAATAGACGCTTTAGCAGGATGTTGCCTTCACGTGAGCCCAGGCAATTGTTCCTGACTCAGGAAAAGGGTTATTGACGGCGCTCAAAGACACTAGCTCTAGAAAAAGATTCATTTCTTTTATTGAGGAGCTAGCTATGTTCTGCAGCGGTTGTTTACACTCGGATTTTTCTGCGTTTGCTCTCAAGGATTGTTTCAAATAGGTGAGGCCAACCTGGAGAACAGCAGAGGACGTACCAACCGACATCTGAGACGTGCACAGCAAGTTGGCTCACAATGGGCGTGCAAACAGAGCGAAGGGAATACAAATAAATATGGCACCTCCTCAAAAAAACAGAATCACAGCGGTGGCCACAGCACAGAGACCTAGCAATTTCAGGCAATACCAAGCACAGTTCAAAACGAAAGCAAGTTCAGAAACGAGAGGCGTTCCACAAGGCGACTTGCCAAAGTAAAAAGTATATGAGTGAAAATGTTATAATTGGCTTTTCAAGTATTCATTCACTCTAGATGATTAAATTGCCATAATTTGTATAAACTCTAGAAAAATGATTAAATGTCAACTTTGACATTGTCCTGAAACTTCTGTCACTGGCCCAACATTTTCCCCAAGTTTAAGGCAGCTGCAGAGCCAGGACTACACACTACACTCTTCAGCTAACATGTGCTTTTTGAATATTTGGCCCAGACTTTTTCCCAGAGATATTACATTTACAAAATACTCAAAGAAACCTTTTAGGAGTAAACAAAAGGCACCCGAACCATTCATTATAAAAGTAGAAAGAAAAAATATAAATAATACATTTTAATCAAATAATATAAAGTAAATATTCTGCAGGCATAATTTTTTTAAAAAAATTAATAGACTTCTTTTAATTTACTCACCATAAAGGAAAGATTTAAAATGTTCAAGTGCACTTGTTTGATTAATAAAGCATTTTATATTCAATTATTTAGTGCTAAACATTAGGAAGTTTACGTTGTTGAGGCAAAATCACCAGCTCAGCCATTAAAAACTACCATTATAAAAATATAGCTACAAGGTCAGTATCAAATTACTCTTACATAGGACAGCTCAAGGGCTGTTTCTGTACGACACTAGAAACTTTTTTAAAAAAACACCCAAATCCCTCTCAAAGCGCAGAAACCTCAAGAGCAGTGACATGAAGGTAGCTTGAAATACAGGTAAAGTCCTTTCCAACAAAGAAAATAGGTGGTGTTCACCAGAATATGCTGATCATTAGTTTCAATAATCTGCGGTAAAATTTTAAAGGTGGAAGTTAATTTGTCGGGCCTTCGGCTCGGTCTTCCTCCAGCTCTTGGGCTTCCTTTTTGGTTTCCCCATCCTTCACCTCCTGTCGGGAAACCGGGAATTTGTCCTTGTTGTTCTCCTTTTTCCATTTCATTCTCCTGTTCTGGAACCAGATTTTTACCTGTCTCTCGGTGAGGGCCAAGGCGTGGGAAACCTCGATTCTTCTCTTCCTGGTCAGATAAGGGTTAAAAAGGAATTCCTTTTCCAGCTCAAGGGTTTGGAATCGACTGTAGGTTTGTCTTCCTCTTCGTCTACCAGGAGCTGCTGATTAAAACAAACAGGAAAAAAAAAGGAAAATAAATGTTTTTAAAATGTAATGGTGCATCTGCAGGTTGCTGAAGGTTTCTGGAACGGGTCTAAGGGGTGAAATATACACAACTCTCCTTAGGTCTGATATATATATAGGATGGGCAGTCAAGAGGGGCAGTCAAGAGGGGCAGAGAAAACGTCTTCACAATCATTCTGTCCCCATCATCTTTAAATGGTTTCCACTTTAAAAAAAAGTTTATCTTACTTTATAAGAGTCACTGTAAGCTACACAAAAAGGAAAAGGAGAGGGAGAGGAAAAGGGAGTTTTAAAGCTACAACGTGAGATGAAAGCAGATTTCTCCCCCTCTCCCCGCTTAAAAAAAAAAAAAAAAAAAAAAAAAAAAGCATCCCAACCTTGTGGTCTCATCCAGGGAAACATTTGAGAAGGAGACGAGCTCTGATTTAAGTGGTCTGGGTCCTCGCCAATATTACCACTGGACGATTTACAGTCAGGATATTGTACCAGCTCGGCCTCTTGCTGGGTCGTAAAAATCGGCTGTCTCTGTAAGTTATCGTATCCGTAAAACTTCGCGGGCTCCCGGTGACAGGCAATCCCGCCGCAGGGGGGAGGCGGCGGCGGCGGAGGGGGGGCGGCCTGGTAGGCTGCGGCCGGGCTGCCCCCTCCGGGGTGGAAGTACTCCTGGCCGGGACCGGGGCCGCCCCCACCACCGCAAGCCGGCCCGGCAGGCGGCGGCGACGGGTGCGGGTGCGCGTGCGCCTGCGGGGGCGCGTGCGGGAAGCCGGCGGCGCTGTTGCCATAGAGCTGCAAGGCGGCGGCGGCGGCGTGGCGGCCGCCGACCTCTGGCGCGAAGTGACAGTCGTAGTAAGTGGGATTGATGGCCTCGCCGGCCGCCTTGTACTTGGAGTACAGCGGGTTCACGAAGTACGAGCTCATCGGGGCGGCGGCGGCCGGGGGCCGAGGAAGGGCGGCCCCGGGCGGGCGGGCGGCGCGGAGCAGACAGGGAACGCGCCTCAGCGCGACCGCACTGCCGCGGGGGCCTCTGGGGCGGCTGCTGGCGCCGCTGGGGCCGCCGGGCTACGTTGCTGCTGCCGCCCGCCCGCCCTCGCGTCGCCTCTGAGGCCGGGTAGCCGCGGGCACTCGGCTACCGGGCGCTCATGCTCCGCTCTCGCGCCCGCCGCCTCTACCTCGCGTCGCCTCCCTGGCGGGTCGCGGGGCCTCACCCAGCCCCCGCGTTCCACCGCCCGCCCGGCCTCTCCCGGCGCGCGCCGGCTCGGCCTCAGTAAAATCGCCGACGCCCCGGGTGACCTGCCCCGCTGCCTCCACTGTTTCCTCTCAAGCACCAGGCGGCCCTGCAGGAGCGCACCGGACAAGAAAAAAAAGTACGCCCGGCCCACGGGGACACTCTTTGGCTTCGGTTTACAAACCCCCGCTCTGGAGGGAAAAGGAAAAAAACACCCTCTGCCCACCGCCACCTCTCACCTCGCCCCCCCCCGCAGCCCCCTCCCACCGCTCTCGCCGCCGCTGCCGAGGCTGCCACCCCGGTGCGCCCCGGCGAGGCATTTTCGCACCAAGCCACTGCGCAGAGACGGAGCGAGATGGACGCGAGATAACCGCGCGGAGGGATCCGCGCGGAGGCGACACTGCTGCACACGGTGGACGGCTCACAGTGGCTGGGAGATGCCTCCGCCGGCCTTAAAGGGGGCCCATAAAGCCGCACTGCCAAGGGCTCGCCGTGCCCCCGGGGGCCGAGGGAATGCGGGCCACGGCCGGCGGGGCGGGGGCGCAGCAGAGCCTTACACTTGGCGGGGAGGGAGGCAGGGAGGACACTCCCAGGAGGCTGTGGAGCAAATGACTCCCTCCCCGGGCCCCTGGAGCAGCCCCTCAGAGGCTGGCTGTGGCTTTTGCGCCTTTGGACACGCGGGCGCAGCCCAGGGAACGAGGGCAAGCCGTGTAGAAGATCCGGACAGAACATTTGCGTTAGGTCCTATCCAAGTAATTTGATTAAAGGCCACAAGGGTGACCCCAATACCTTGCATTATCAAAGCGAATCTAAGCCCTTCTTTTCCAGCCGAGCGGGCCTTGTGGAAATGAGATGTACATTTACCCTTGAAGCACTGCACGCCTGGCTGAGGCTCCCAGGTTAATTGATATTTAATGGAAATCATGCCCATGAATATAGTTTCCATCATTTCACCCTCGATAGACGTCAGTACCAGGCGCAGGGGGGAGGCTGAAGAATGTGGCGGGGCGGGCGGGGGGAAACATTAGCATTGCTGAGGGAGTAAATAGAAAAGCGGACAGAAATGTTCCAAGGCGGGAAGGGAGGACTCACGCTGGGGTGGGTGGTATTTCCTCGGGCAAGACGCACGACTCCCGGGTCTCAGCCCCTGCGCGGAGCGGACCAGGGCAGGCGGTGGCCCCGGGCGGAGCACGGGGGACCGACGCCCGCGAGTCCCCCCTAGGAGTCTCCGGGCCGGCGTTCGGATCGCGCCGGTTCCAAGCAGCTGCAGGCGGCGCGCGTCTTCTGACGATTCTAGTTCATCCAACAAGCCGGTGAAGTTACCGCCGAGAGCGGGTGCCGGGCTCAGCTTTAAAAGTTACCGATTTTTCCAAAAGAAAAAAAAATAGAAACTCGTTCTAGCTTATGAGCGAGGAGGAAGAGGACCGTCCCGTGTCATGTGGGGAAATCGCGTGTGAATCGGCAAAATATTCTGATTTTAGAAACTCGCTTTGAAGCCGCTTGGCGTTACACCACCGTTCGCTTTCTCTTCCCCACATCTCCCACTCCCTCCTCCCGTTTTCATGTCCAATAAATGTAATAGGTCTATACATTTGAGTGCGTTTTCCTTTGCCTATTCTGCCTTTTTCGTGGGTTCTTTGGGTGACCCTTTTCCTTGGGATGATCCATTGTTGTTGAGGACGCCAGGCCCACCGGCCTTGGGACCCGACCTCAGAAACACTCCCGAGCCCACCGAGGAAGCTCCAGCTAAAGCTAAAACACACCTCCCCGTCTTTTCACGCCAAATGCGAACGTCTAAAACCCCCAGACGGCTCCCAAAGGTGCAGCAGGCGAGTGATTTCAACTACCCCTCTCTCCTTGTGGGTTGGCCCAGCTTTGTGAGTGAGCTCCTGAGGTCAGTCCGAGTGGACTGAATATCATATTTTGCAAATGGAGAAAATAAGGTCGGGATGGAAAGGCATAACAAGATAACGTTTAAGACTCAATTGTTTCTACAGGGAATAGCTGAAAATGGTTAAGATAAACGGATTTCTAATGAATCTCCAAATGATAAAGTCATGCTTTGTTTAACTTTTAAATTAGCAGGGAGTGCAAGGAGGCTTTTGTTGTCAGCATGGTGACGGGTAAGGGTTTTTTCTTGTTGTTTTCTGCCAGTTATCGCCAGGTAAAATTTCCTTTAAATCCGAAGGCGAACGAACTGATTCTGACAGTTAACGATTTGTACTCCAATCTTGCAAATACCCAATTAAAAGAGTATTATTTTCAATAAAGCCTTGGATTGTAATTGTGCCTTTTTATTTCACTGTTTGGCGTGTGTGCGTGTGCGTGTTTAAACCCTCGATAGTGGGTTTTGGAATGGAATGGGGGAAAAAGAAGAACGAGCCTAGATCTCAATAATACAAGGCACCTTCTAGAACTTTGTGATTCCTGGGGCGGGAGGGGGGGGAGCGAAAAAGAAACACTACAGAATTCATTTCTACGCATTCTGGCCTAATTAAGAAAACATTATAACACAACATTTCCTCTTGGGACAAAACACTTAGTTTTTTGGGGGTTTTTTCCTTCAAGCATTCTGTTTATAATCTGAATGGGAACAGAGTGCGATTAACTTCGTAAATAAAGATGTATGCTTTTACACATTTCTGTTCTGATACAATGCATTGACTTACCATAACGTTTTATAGTTTCAGCTGTGCCGTAGTCCAAATTTTCTGAAATCCTAAGCCAAAATTTTATAAGTAACAAACCCTTCTGGAGAATTTAACAGTGCACATTGCTTCTTTTTGCTTAAATTTATCCTGATTTGGAATTTAAAATAAGATTATATCTTTAATCAAAACCTTCTTCCGCCGCAACTCCAGCTTTACTATCACAAAGTGGAGCAACGGCGCTCTCTAGTGGCCAAATGCCACCTCTAGCCGACGGAGCTTAACCTCTTTATTGGACTCAAACCATTTGCAATCTTGTTCTTTAGTTTGACTGGGGCTTGGATCACTGACACTAATAATGCTTCATCCCTTTGTCGACGAGTCAAGTGCAGCAAACAGGGGCTCCTGAATGCCAAAGATATTTGGGCTCCCAAGAGCTTCCAGTAGTGTCTTTTTCAAAAGCTTCCAGCCCTTCTTTTGCCAGACACAGTAAGTCCCCATTCTGTAATCGCCCACAATTATAGGATGGGCTAGATTTTTTTTAATCACAACTTTCTGAATATCAACTGCAACAGGCCTGTTTTTTTTCCCCAATGGAGCCAGGGACTTCAAAAACTAAGAAATTATAGAAGTTACATTTGTTAACTTTTTTCTTTTAAAGCCGTTACACTTAGCATTAAATCGTGAATATTTGCTACTTTAACTTTGTAATTTTAATGCTTCAGGCCCATTTCACTGGACAATGGAGGGGGGATAGAAGTCAAATTAGAAGCTTTTTGCTGTATCTCTGAATGGCTGTCTGAAAAGGCCCTGTTGGGCGGTGTTCACTGGAACTTCTATGCACAATAAATGAGACATTAAATTTATATCAAAAGTCACATAGTGAAGTGAATTGACTAAGCATTCCACTTGATTTTTTTTTAAGCCAAGACTTTAATCAGTTTAGGTGTTTCCTGAGAGGTTAATCTTTTTTCTCATCTTCAAAAATTCTTTCCTCTAATTCAGCTGTAACGATTAATTTTTCTATAAGCAAATAGATATAATTTCCAACAATATTTCTGCTACAAGGTTTGCAGTGGAGGGCCAGATATTTTTGTGAAAGGTCATTTAAGTAACTGCATCTTTTCCCGCCGACCATGCGGCTGGGAGACGCTCGGCCTAAGTAAATGACCCAAGATCACTAACTCTCCCACCCCCAAATAACAGGCCTATTTTTCTCTTTTTTAAAGTACAAGCTAGAAGGCGGCCATAGTCAAATATTATTGAGAGCCACCCACCGGCTACTTCTAATACCCAGCCCATTTTAAAAATCAGAAATATATCATCTCTTCCTTCCTACCGCCCTCCATTTTTATTCCCTAGGTGCTCATCCGGGGGTCCCAAGCCCCTGCCTTCTTAGTCCAACAGAGTCCTGTTTACATTTTATTGTCCAGATTTTAAGACCCAGTTTTGTCTGCATTTTTCCTTTCCTCCCACAAACACAAACATCAAAATGAGATGGTTTCAAAGAGAAGCGCCGGGCTTGTCGTAAACTCATTACCTCCAGACGTCTCGCCGGCTCGATGGCTTTATGACACCTTGTCTCTTCCTGTTTTCAAAGAGCCCAAGGTATCGGGTTGGCCGCAGGGGCGGGGGTACGCAGCACCTTCTGCCGGATCTGGGCCTTGGGTTTCCCTCCCAGCCCCCCTCTGCTTTTCCTTCAAGTCCCCTCTTTCAGCCGGATCCCCCAAAACTCTGCCATCGCCCCCGCCTTCCGCCGAGCCCAGGCCGCCCGGCGCCTGCCTCTCCGGCCTGCAAAGGCTGGGCTGGGCCCGATCCTTCACTTACAATGACCTTCATTTTAGCCTCTGAACGCGGCCCTCAGAAGGCCGAGCTGGGGGCTAAACACACAGAAACTGGGTGGGGGGAGGGGCAGCGGGGTGGGGATAGCTGCGGAGGAGAGCCTTGACCATTTTGATCTGCTAAGGTCACTTTGGGGCTCCCGTGGGGAGGAGAGGAAGCTCACGGTCTACCCGGCTCAGCCCTCCCGGAGCCAGCCAGCCAGCCCCGCGAACCTGGAAGAGTTGCCCCAGAGTGCAGAACTGGCCTCTTCCTGGTTTGGAGATGGGGTGTCGATGGGTACGACTCCATGAGCAGAGGGAGAGGTGGGGCACGGTACGTCAAAGCCCCAGCGAGAGGGTGCCTGGCTTCTGGAGCTCGTGGGGCCGCTGGCACTGCTGCAAGGCTGACACTGGGGCCAGGGCACAGAGTTCGCAGAGGCACTGGAAGCAGGCTGGGCGGCAGGGGGGGCGGGGGGGAGGACGGCCAAGTGCCCCCAGGGGCCGTGCTCAAGGCTGGGCCTGCCCACCCAGAGGGAGACTCAGAGGCACATCAGAGAAACCTCTCAGGTGGAAGGGCCCCGGATTTTTAGCAGCGTCTCCTTCCCAGGGATGGGGGAGAAGTCCCATGAGGGTGACATTTTGCAGAGAGCCGGAGAAAGCAAGCACACAATGTTCAGGGCCAGCGTCTGGGCTCCATTTGATCAGGTCAGCATTTATTGGTAGGAAGTGGTAACATTTACAACTGGTCCTCAGGCAGGAACCGGGAGGGCCTACACCCGCGGCTGCCCACGGGAGCCAAGCCCTCCCGGGGAGAGAGCGGCTCCTCCAGTGCCCTGAGAAGAAACCTCCGACCCACCGGAGGCCCTGGGCTCCTCTCTCGGCCTCATTCCAGGTCTCAGTGGAGGGCCCGCGGGCTCCCTGAGGAAAGTGGGCTTCCGTAACCGGTGGGCAACACGGCCGGGGCTCAGCCTAGGCCGGCTTCCTCATTGTCGTCGCTCTGCCTTCGCTCTCGGAAGTGGGGTGCGCTTGGCCCCTGCTTGAGCAGCGCTGGGGGCTAAACTACAGCACTTTTCAGAAACATAGGGGACATTTACACAGGAGAGAGCTCCTCAAGCCGGCGTGCACTCACAAAATATAGCATTTCCTAAGGAACCAAAGGGACAGGAAACGGGGAAGCGGGATAGGGCAACACCCCAAAGCCACTTGGTTTCTCCAACACATAAGCGAGCAAATACAGTCCCCCAAATACCTCACAGAAACCAACCACACAGTCACTTCTACCTAAAAAAAAAAAAAAAAGGCCGGGGGGGAAATGTCCGAATCGCTGGAGAACTTCTGGAAATCAAGCACCCACGCACACAAAAAACCCTCTGCCACTGCAAAGCCGAGCGGTCCCACCGGCGCCGCGCCGGGTCAGTCTCCTTTGGGGCATTTCTCCTTGCTCATCTTTTTCATTTTCATCCTACGATTCTGGAACCAGATTTTGACCTGTCTCTCTGTGAGGTTCAGAATCCTTGCCACCTCATAGCGCCGGTCCCGGGTGAGGTACATGTTGAAGAGGAATTCCTTCTCCAGCTCAAGCGTCTGGTATTTGGTGTAGGGACAGCGCTTTTTCCGAGTGGAGCGAGCGTGGATCCAGTTTGCTGCGGGGTTGTCTATGAAGAGGGGTGTTTGGAGAAGGGGAATGAGGGGCGGAGGGGAGGCAGGGAGAGACGACAGGGTGGGGGAGAGAGGTCGTTAAATTAATTTCACCAAGGATGGCTGCTTTTCACAACTTGGGGGGAATTATCATAAAAAGCCTTAATGCCCGCGCTCTGTTTACCGTACAAACCGCGCGCCCAGGGTAGGTGGTTATGGGAAGCTTTTTTATGGGTGCGTGTTGCTCGCCTAAGCTAGGGTAGGCGTCTAGACGTTTTTATAGGTTAGTAAAACTATCAGTTTTGCACATTCGAGCCTTACAGGTTTCAGCAATAAATCAGGGGGCAATTTCTTTTGCACTTACTTGGGTCAAGTTGCTGCTGCGGCGGCTGCGGATGCTGCTTCTCCTCCTCCTTCAGCGGGCAGCCCGGGCTCGGGTGGTCGCTGCAAGCCGAGGGCTCCGATGAGCCGCCTGCCCCGGACCCAGACCCGATCCCCGCCCCGGGCCCGGTTCCCCCAGCCACTGCTGCCGCCTTGTCCCGTAGGAACGAGTTGCACGAGAACTCGGGGCCGCCGCTCCCCTGGGACTCCCGGGCCGCGGAGCACTCAGTCCGTTTGGAGGAGGAAGACGAGGAAGTGGAGGAGGAGGTGGAGGTGGTGGTGGCGGCGGTGGCGGCGGCCGGTGCCGCTCCATTTTCAGGCTTAATCCCGTAGTGGCGCCCGTTGGGTGGACCGCTGGGTCCAGGGCTGGGCCCGGGGCCCGGGCCACCGTCGCCTCCGCCACCGCCCGCACCGCCCGGGAAGCCGGACAGCGGCTCCATCCAGGAGCGCATGTAGCGGCCGGGCTCGGAGGCGGCGGCAGCCAGGGGCGGCGGGGGCACGTATGGGTGGTAGAGGCTGCTCATCGCCGCCGCCGCTGGGGGCTGGGCGGGCACCGCGGACCACGAGGCGGAGAACACGGCCGATTTGGGGGCGAAACTACACGAGGCAAACTCGGCGGCGGCGGCAGCCGGGCTGTCGGCCACACCTGCGGGCCTGCCCTGCGCGCCAGGCCCTGGAGGTCCGAAGCGCGCGGCGAACACTTCGTCGCCCTCATGGCCTATGAGCGAGTCCACGTAGTAGTTGCTGAGGGTGCCACTGGAGGACATTTTGAGGCGCCGTGCGCTCCCACCCAAGGTTACACTGCCCGCCGCCGCGCCGCTCCCCGCCGGCGCCCGAGCCGCCGACTAGTTCGCAGGCTGCAGCCTCCACCATTGGTCGCGCGGCCCACGTGATCATATTTACCAATACCGGGAGTAAATCAGTCCGCTAAACTGGGGGCTGCTGTGATTTAAAAAAAAAAAATCATCAACATAAGCGTGGCAATTAGAGCCCGCGGGTCCCGACCCGTGCGCCGGGTTCAGCCCGGCCTGACTCGGCCAGCCCGGCGGCGCCTGGGACCACACGCCCGATCGCGGCCGGAGGAGGCGCTGGGGACTATTTGTTCCCCACTTCTGGCCGCACTCGGTCTTGCAGTCCGGAGCTGGTGCTGCCTCCCCAGTTCCTGGGCTCGGAGCTACCGGCCGTGCGTCCTGGGCGCACCCAGCACTTGGCAGAGCCCAGAGTAGCCCGGGGGCGGGGGGGAGCGCAGAGCCGGTGCGGCCCGAGACAGGACGGCCTTCGGAGGCGGCCCCCCTGGCGCCCGAGGGGAGTTCTTCTCCCCGTGCCTCTCTCCCGACCCAAACCCACCCCTCCCTACGCATACCCACACACACGCTCTCTCACAGCTTGTCGTGTTGTTTAAAACAGGTGGAAGACCTCTGTAATGATATTATGCCTTTCAATAAAAATTTTATGAGGTGTATTTGATTATAGATTAATGTGTCCCTAATAAAACGGACGGATGGAGCAGCTCGGAGGGCCCCCTCCCCCTACCACACTCACACGCGCGCGCAGCCACACACACCCCCGATGTGAGGCTGAGCACACGCCGAGGCCCGAGGGGTGAGCTGGGGCGGCCTGGCCCGTGGGCTGGGCGTGGCGGCGGCCACCGCCCAGGCTCTGTCTGCCCTCGGAAGTGTCCGCAAGCTGGCAGTGGGCACCGCGCGGACAGTGGCGGCCAGGGTGCCTTGTCTTCTTCGGGACTTCTGGAAAGGTCCTGGAAGAGAACACGCCATAGGGCAGAACCCAGATTGTAGAGCAGGCCCGCTCCCACCCGCTGCCCCCCGCCCCCGACTCGCCTCAAAGAGGCCAGCATCTCCCTGGGCCGGGCCGCTTCCCATGGTTCCCACTTAAAGGCCTCTGAGTGGACTCCGGATATGTCTTTTAAATGTCTTGGTCCTTTGTCTACTCTCTTAGGAATTCTGTTCTTTCTTTCTTTCTTTTTCTTTTAAGCCTCCAAAGGTAAGGCTGGGCAGCCTTGAATCTGAGGGAAATGCCCATTGTCACTCCCAAATCCATGGTACAGAGCCTTGGAAGCCCGGCTGGGAGCCGAGACAAAAGCAGCCAGGGCGCCGGCGGTGGAGGATATATCCCTCGCTCTACAAGTTGCCCAGCGCACCCTTGGAGGGCTCCCAGCCCACCTCGAGCCCCGGAAAGGAAGGGGGAAATGGCTGTTTCTGGCCTAATCGATTGCCTTTGCCAATGGCTTTCTGATTTTATTCCAGAGGAGCTGCCTTTGCCTGTAGCACGGGTTTTCCTCCGAGACATGGCCCCTGTCAACAACGAATGATGCTCCCCACATCGCAGGGGGTAAACTGAGAAGCTAAAATTGCCTTCCTCTTCTGCCCAACCAATGGAGGTCTGGGCAAATCTATTCCAGTGTTCCCAACCTGGCACTGATGCGCAGCCATCCCTCTTCCACCCTAGGAAATGGCTCCCCTAAAGGGTTCTGTCTTGGAACTGGGAAAGACTCTTCGTTTTCGGGAGGAAGTTTAAAACTCTGAATAAATACTGAGTCTCCCAAAGACTCCTTGGATGAGGTTTTAAGGCCCAGACCCCCTAAAAAAGGGGACAAATGAAAAGGACGTGTTTTGTGAAGCTGCTTGAATCTATCGGAGACCCTCTGAAACCACAGTACAACATGGGGTAACGAATTCTCTGTCAGCTCATCCCCCCAAGGCCTCTCCTCTCTTCTCCCTGGACAGACTAAAGTCTGGACCCTCTTGGGCTGAGGATCCTGCAATCTATCTATCTATCTATACACACACACACGTGAAAGCTGGCTGGAGTTTTCTGAGCCATGGTGGTAGCTGGAACACGGGGCTTCATGGGAAGTCATGTTCATCTGTAAATTCTCTTTCGGTCACCCTTCGTATATTTTCTTGCCTCCCAGATACAGTGGCTCCAACCAGCATTTTGTAATTAAATAGGGGGAGGATTAACTGGGGAAAACCTTTTCTTCCTCTAAAAAATTTTTTCATGTAGGCCACTAAAAGGTAATGACTGAGCATAAAATCCTTCCACAAGGAAACCAGGGCAACGTGGGATGGGAAAACTCACCCATCCTCGACTACACTTTGGCCTGGCTGTCTTGCACTTGGGATGGGGGTGGGGGTGGGGATGGGGATGGGGGTGGGTGTGAGGGAAATGGGGGCCGAATTGGATCCGATGCAATGCTAAGTTGCTGCTTGTCCTTGCTCCTGTAACGGAGGCCTGGCGGCTTCCAGGTGGGCAAGACAGATTTCAACCCAGCCCCTGATGATGGCACACCAGCCAGAAATCTCCAAGACTCCACTGAAAGCATTAAAACTAACAACCAAAACCAAAGAGAGGAAGACACACAAGTGGGGAGCTGCGAGGAAAATGCGGTTTGGGCACAGGCTTACTTACCAGGCTGAGACTGGAGGGGAAGCTCACACCCACTGACAAATCAATTATGTTACTATCATGGGGGGAGGGGGAGAGGGGACCCTCCTTCTTCCCAACTAGGAAAACAGCACACACAGTCTGGATTATCACTCCCCTGACCACTGCCAAATTTCAGCACCAAAGACCCTCTTCAGTGTTTCTCTCCCATTTCCCCTCTCCTGTTCTCTACCACCCGGTCAACTGCCCCAAACAAGCAGTTTAACAGGAAGACAATCTCACCAAAGTCTTTCATTTCCACCGTAACATATTTCCATTTCAGAAAGCAGAGGGAGTACACTCGTTTCCAGAGTTTATTGCATTATACATGCGACCAGAACATGCACAGAAAGGACAGGTTGCTGTTGTACTTCTACCAAACCATAGATGCACCACAAGGGAAAGGCTACAAGGCAAATTCTCAATATTCCATCTCACCAAGGACAACTGCTAAACTCATTTGCAAAAAGATACACTGTAATGTGCTTTTTTAGTCCCTCCCCCCAAAGCTTGTGGGTTTTCTTAATCTTTTTTAAATATATATGTAAAAGTACTTTTAAGTACTGGATGTACTCAAAACGCCATGAGCTCACGGACTAACCACACACACAGACCTTTTGTGTTAGGAAAAACATGAAAAAGTCACACTGCTGGATGGACGAGTGGATTGATGGATGCTCTACAGTTCCAATAAGTTAAGACCCAAACGAAAATTCACAGTAATAGTTACCCTGCATTACGATGAAAAAAATAATAAATTACATGTGCTAGTTTATATATATATATATATATATATATATATATATATATATATATATATACTCATAGGGATTACAGATCACTTGCAGCACGAACAGAATGACCCCAAAGTCACATTCTAGCAGGAAACAAAAAAAAAACAAAAACAAAAAACAGAGCAATGAAGGTTTTGTTTCCGCCTTCCCAGTCCTCCAGCACTCGGCTCTGGAAGTTGGTGCCCCCTCTCCGATCCTGGCCTCTGACGGGCCTCGGACCTAAGAGAAGGTGAGGTTGGTGGTCAGTTCTCGGATCCGGTTCTCTCGGCTCATCTTCTTGAGTTTCATTCGGCGGTTTTGAAACCAAATCTTGACCTGCCTGTCGGTGAGGTTAACGCTCTTACTGATCTCTAGGCGGCGCTCGCGGGTGAGGTACATATTGAACAAGAACTCTTTTTCTAATTCCAGCGTTTGGTGCTTAGTGTAAGGGCACCTCTTCTTTCTGCCACTCTTTGCAGTGAGCCAATTGCTGGTTGGAGTATCAGACTTGATTTCCTCTAACAAAATTAAAGGGAGAAGAAGAAAAAATATCAAGAATTTTTTTTTCTCTCAGTCTGTTCAAATGTACCCTTGGCCATGACCCCTGTGGCAGCCAGGCCCTTTGGGAAATGCTGGTATTACACATTACTCACACGAGGTGGGCCCTGGAAGGGATTTGTAAATGATGCCAGATTAGTTAAAATACCCCAAATGACACGATGGGTGGGTACTCTCGCCCTCTGTGTCAGCGTTCCCTCTCTCTCTCTCTCTCTCTCTCTCTCTCTCTCTCTCCTTTCTGACCTGCACAAAATATTAGTACAATAGTAAACTTTCAGGATCTCACCAGCAACATTCTAAGTGATCATCTTACAACAGGGATAGAGTGGAAGAAGCAAGACACAGCCTGACAAGCCTACAAACCCGACTGCTTCCTCAGATCCCCAAGTCTGCCACTTCTTTCCCACTTCTCCTAGGCAGGCAGGGAGCCCTGCATAGCCATGTTTATAGGTACCAATTCTCTTTCAAAAGATAACCGAGTCCACCTTCTCCACCCTGCTTGGGCATCGTTGTGTGCCCAAGAATTTCCTGAATTCTTATGCCTTCTTGCCCCCACACAAAAACATTCTCCCAGAAATGTAGCTCCTTGCTGAGCACTGGGGGAGAGGATCAGGGGCAGAAAAGCCAGAGCCCCTGGCTCTTTGCCCTGCCCAGCCCTCAGGCTGGCCCTGCTGGGTGGGCCACACACATTCCATTCTCTCCCCCTTCTGCCTCTGCCCCCTTTGCAAATGGTTTGCAAAGCTTGCAGCACTTTCCCCAGACAAAGCCAAGGTTACCTAGCTCCGCAGAGGCAAGGAGCCCTGTTCTTTCTTCGGCCCAAGCACCAACCGGCCCAGCTACCTCATTCCCCTTGCCGTCCCCAAGCTCGCAGGATGCGGGGTGCATACACTTGAACACGAACACGGTGCCTTGGACCACGTTAAAATCATCATTGGGTGAAAGGCAGGGCTGGGACTACAAGTCTGAGCAGGAGAAAGGAGGTTCTGGGGCCGTGTTTACCAGCCGCGGGTCTCATTTGCGCTCTTTTGTTGCATTTCAGGTCTAGCTCAGGAAAAATAAACCCAGCAAGCCTTTCCTCTGCCAGGGCGCCCTCAGCACGGGGCCAGGAGTAGCCAGGAGGCTGAGGGCAGCGCGGGAAAAGCGGAAACCATCTCGGGACTAAGATTGCCCCTCTAAGAGCGGGGAGGAGTGGCACTTGCCAGTCGGGGCCCCAGGCTGCCGGGTTCAGCACTGGGCACCCAGGCGTTCCCTCTCTCTGCCGGGTTCCCGGGCTGCGCGCCCCGCTGGGGTAGCAACTCTGCTCATACCGACCTTTGCTTTCCTTCTCCTGTACTTCGGGACTGGACACGGAGACCTCAGCTAGGCAGCTCCTCTCTTCTGGAAGGCCGCCCTTGGCCTCGGGGCTCTCCACCTGGGAGACTTTGGCGGGCTCCTGGCCACTTGCGGGCTCGTTCATCTTCTTTTCCATCTGCAGCTGGGCGGCCGAGAGCTGCGGCTTGGCCGCGCCGCGAGGGTTAAGCTGGAGCATGACTGTGGAGCTGCCTTCGGGGCTGTTATTGTACTCTTGGGTTTTCCCGGTGGCGTAGGTCTGACTCAGTCTAAAATATCCAGGGACAGGAACCTCAGGGTTCTCAACGGGACAGGACTCAGGGACCAGCCTCTGGTACGAAGGGACCTCAGCAGAAATGAGTTTGTTGCGCTTATCAGAATACATGCAGCAATTGGATTCTTCCTTAATGTTGGTGGTGAAGGAGCAAGTAGGGACTTGCTGTGTAACAGGTTGCTCTATTCGACAAGATCGGTTCGGGTCTGTCCAACTGTCTACTTGAGGTATATACGGATGCACATTCATACCCATATTTTGGTGGTTCACTTCTCTTTTGGCCAGAGACGGGAGTAGTCCACAGGTTTGCATTCCATAGGTCCCCATGTCTGCGCTAGGTGGTGGCATGTACATGCTGGCGCTGCTCGAATAAAAACTGTCACTCCTGCAGGCACTGATCAAGGAATCTACTAAAAAAGTATTAGCAGCAGGAGAGCTGTTGGGAAAGGACATTTTGGGGAGGAATTTGAAGAAGAGAGATTGTGTCCTTTGTAGGCTGACATCTCTAGGAAAACATTCCCCGTGTAATTGTGGATGCCTCTGCCGACCACATGACAACCAAGCCAATGAGATTTGAAAATGGCCTTGAGACGCAGCCTCCTCGCAGGTCACGTGCTCCAGAGCCCGGCCAGCCGGCCGCGTAAGCACGGACAACAGCGACATCTACTACGCGCCCGCGATAGTGCGCGCTGGAGACAACCGGCCCAGCACTCCCCGCCGTCCGCCAGCCTGCCGGGGCTCGCTCGGCCCGCCCGCCCCACTCGCGTCCCCCACTCCAGCCGCTGGGCCCCGCAGGCGGAAGGAAAGGCTCGGCCCGAGGGGTCTCCGGGAGGACACACGCGGGGAGGGAAGCCGGGGCGCCGTGGCGCCAGCACACAGAAGCATTCTCCGCACACGCCCAGGCAGAAGGCGCCCAAGAGGGCCGGGGCCAGGGCGGGGTTGGGGGCCCAGCCTGGTTCATTTTGTCCCAGGCAGCCTGGGAAGGGTGAGTTGGATTCCCCAGGCTCTGAGACATACCACCCCAAGGGTCCACAGTAAAGAGATCTGGTGCGGAGACGCGGCCAAGATATCCTGGGGAGCGGAGGCGAGAAGGGCCGCGAGAGCCGAGAGGCCAGGCAGCTGGCCGGCCCCGCGGAGCCCCGAGGACCGGCCCGGCCCCGGCGCTGTCCTCTGACTCGGCCCGCCCGCCCGCGTCCCCGGCGCCTCAGCGCCCCGGTGGGCTACCCGAGCCTTCGGCTCTCCGTGGAACCACACCCCAATCTCTGAGGGTCGGGCCGCTGGGAGCTTTCAGCCCGGAGACAGTCCCTCGCCAGCAGTTCGGTATCCGCGAAAGCATCCCCCGGGTTCCCAGCGGAAGAACTAAACCAACTAAACCAAGGATTCCCTCCTCACACGCCCTGATAGTAGAGGGCAAAGAGGAAGGAAGAGAGAAAAGAATGTTTTCTAGGAAAGGAGGAAACTCTCGCCCTCAAGACTCCAGAAGTTTTAGAAAACTGACTGGGCCAAGCAGGAGAGAGAGAGATGCAAAGGTGTCATTGGGTTCTTCTGCACAGAAAAATATGTTTTCCTTTTATGGATTTTGTAAAAGCACTGGTTTCTGACAAGTGCAAGGTACAAAAGGTTGTGGAATTTATTAATACATATTAAGAAGAATCAGGGTGATCAATAAAATTCTCATCTACATTCTTGGGCTACTTGGTAATTTTCTGGCTTCTGAAGGTTTTTAAAGAGTTATACCCGCTGTTGCCACACACTGGAAGATATTTTATTAACAAATCAATTGAGACTTTGTAAAGGATAAGATTAATAGTTAAGATTTAGCATAATGGCGTTTGCTTTATGAATTATTGAAAATTATACTATTGATTTTTCCCCTTCGCTGCTAACCAAGAAGGTCAATTTTTGTTTTAACACAAATTGTCAAATATTAAAAGCTATACTTTTGTCAGAAGTTGAGTTTTATAGTTTTGGACAATTCCTAAAAGTATTTGACATGATTCGATTCTGCTTGGGTAAGGGAAGGGAGGGAAAAAGGAGGTGGGGAAACCTCAGTCCTCTGTTTCCTTTGGTGAGGGAAAGTTCTATAAAGAGGATTTAGTCTGGGGTTTTGGTCAACCTCATTAAAAGAACAACCACCAGCACCACCATGGAAACTCAGAGTTTTATGAGAAACTTCTTCAACAACTTCCTCCCTTGTTCTCTGGTTGCAGGCGGTGAACTGTCCTTCGGAAGCCGTGGCCTCCTGGTAGCAGCAGGGAGCTTTAACCTTGATTTCCAAAGGTTTGCCCTGGACGAGGGACCCCGGCTAGGGCGCTGGAGCTGATCCGGCTTCCCGGATCCCCTTTCCTGCATCTGGGAGAGGATAAGGGCCCTGGAAACTCTGATCGTAAACCAGTTCTCTGTCCAGGAAGGCATCCGTGTTTTCTTCTCCCCACACTAGCCCTGTCATGGGCTGGCCTTGGATTTCAGGCCCAGAGACTGAACTTGTGGGCAAATTGGGTTTCTGCCTCAGCAGAACCTTTTTTTTTTTTTTTTTTTGGAGCCTGATGCTCAGTCTACTGGGGGACATAATAGCCCGCTCGCTCCTTCACAAAAACCTTTTCCAACAAACTCTTTGTCCACCCCTCCCCAAAAGGAATCCCCCTGGCCTGGTGGAAACAGTCGTTGGACATTATTTTCGGCCTTGGGACCGCTTCGACTGTCCCCTCACAGTGCCCTCGCCCAAACAATAACCCCTTTTAAAAAACTCTGCAGTGGCAGTGAGACAGACCTTTTAAACCTTTACGCAGCTGTTCAAATACAACATCATTGTCAGGTTAAAAGCCTGGCGCCTCTAACTGCTCTGGCTGCGGGATGCCGCCGATGAAGCGGAGGTTTAAACACTACCTTCGGCAAGGGTGGCTGTTTTTAAGCCTGGGGGTGGGGGAGTGAGGAAGGCAGGGAAAAAACCCAACTTTTGACTCTAGTCTGCTAAGGTCCTGTTCAAAGCTAACAGCCACTGACTAGCACCCTTAAAGTTGCTTTCTCTCAAGGCGGAGATCATGATCTCAGCCACAGCTAAGCATGCCCAGGGCTGGAAAAAGTGCCCGCTGCACACTCTCGTGGCAGGCGCCCTGACGCCAGCCTGGCGCTCCAGCACTGTCCTCCCTTTGCTTGTCGGCCAAGGGAGCTGCTGGGAACTCCGCTGTCCAATTCTCTCTATTCCACAAGAGAGGCAAGAGTGTTCAATCTAATCGAGAATTTTATGCCCATCAAATGCCCTTTCATAATCTTTATTTATACATGAATAAAACATCCAAGCTAAAACCCAGCGATACCTCATCGAACGGGTAGGTCTGCCACGAGCCAGGACAGGCAGGATCTGCCTTCCGAATGTGGGGGGACTTTGTTTCAGCTCCCCGTGCCTTCAAGCTCAAAAGTCACTCCCACATTGGATTTAGTTTTAAATAGGTCTTCTTCACTCACAGGGGAAAAATGTGTATCAGATATAATTTTGGATCTATTATTACAAAATTCTCTTTTATTATTTTTCAAATTTCTGTCTTCAGACCAGCTCCTTGAGGCCAGAGACTGCCAATATTTCAGAGAGATTTTATTATAAAAATCAAGCAAAATAGAAATAGTACAAGATAATGATCTGAGCCTGGGAGGATGGAAAGTTTGCCTAAGACTCTAAGGCTAAGATAAAGCAAATGGAATGAAAAAGCAAGGCTTTGAAGGCCAGGCTTTATTTTGCTTACAAGTATTTAATGCAGCTACATAGCTGCTGTTTTCGATCATCTTTAGATCAGTTACCATTAATAATAAGTCAATATTGCACAATAAAGGAGATGAATATCCACAATTGTACCAAGACATCCTTCTCCCTGGCACAGTTCTTTCCAGAGAAAAATTAAAAGGGTCACTTTAGCAAGGAATTAGCATTTGTAATTCAAGAAACGGCTTGCATCTCTGCTCTCCTGTCACCGGGAAGAAGGGCAGCGGCCCTGGGCCTGAGTGGACCTGGGGCTAGGTTCACCCTGAATTTGGGCCCTGAGTGGCCTCTCAGGGCTGTGCCACTTTTGGGGGGCAGAGTGGATGGGCACAAATTTTAAAAGCTGCTTCCTCAGAGCACCCTTCCAGATTGCACCGTGCATCTCCCAGCCAACGTAAAAAGAAATCAAGGGGGCAACTGGGGAGGTTAGAGAAGCCACCACCAATACAAAGAGGGGTCTAAGGAGACATGCAAAAGGACCAGCAGTCTAGGAACCTCTTCCCTTTGCAGACACAAAAGACTACTTCTCCCAATTTCCCTCCACTTCAGGATCTGAGACCTCAGCGATTCAAGACATGTGGCCATGCTCTATGAGCCCCACACGCTGCGAATGATCAAGAGGGGTCAGGTCTGCAGACCCCAGAAGTCCTGATCCAATTCCCTGGCCTTTTTCAGGCTCAATTTGGGCGCTGCTGAGAGGAAAGGAACTGCAGATTGCTAGGCATCCGTGGTCTGGGGGAGGCTGCCAGCCAAAGCCAAGGGTCCCTGAAAGGCCACAAGCTCCCCCACTGGAGCTGCCTAAAGAGGAACGCAACGACATTTGGGGAGGGGGGCTCTCACCCCACTTGGACTGAGGCCCGGGTTAGGCTCCCGGAAATGTCGATTCACAATAGCTAAGCTGGACCCACGGTCAGACAGGCAGGAGCCAGGGTATGCGTGGGGAACATCAATGCCTCTGGCTGGCGCCTCCCATAGGGTGGGGAGACTCATGGCCCCCAGCCTCCACTGAAGCAGATGCCAACTCCCAGGGGTGGACCCAGAGTCTTTGGTCCAGGGCCTGGAGGGAGGGGGGCAGAGACAGCGGAGTGAGGAGGTCCTCACTAATTCCGAGGTTGCATGTACTTACAATGAACTTCAGGAAAGAAGGAACTGCCACCTTTCATTTTGGAACTTCCCTTTTGGACGGCGGATGGTGGCACAGGCCCTCCGCAACGTCAGGGGCTTTTCAGGGTGGGAGTGGGGTCGAGGAGGGCACGCAGTGAGAAAACTGCTTCCAAGAGCTTGTGCCAAAATCAAACTCGGCGCTCAAGGCCAGCAGACGGCTTGGAAGGCTGGCCAGGGTTCTGTCAAAAGCAAAGCCCGTTTGCTTCAAATGCATTCCCCATTCCACGACGCCTTGAAGTTTAAACGTTTCCCGGACTGCCTGACGCTCCCCGCAGCCACATTAGCCCAATCTGGCCCGGGCGCCCCAACTCAGTCCTGCCTGCGCCTCCCGGTGCTACCGGTAGCCCCGAGCACCAGGCACGACCGGGGGTGGGGGGATCCCTCGCGCAGAACGACCCGCTAGGTCCCCACGCGTCTCATTTTTCTGAGACCACACTCAGCTAAGTTGCCGGCGCCCTGATCTGTCTTAAACAAAAGCCTTTTAATCACCCCAGGCTGTCGGAGAGCGTGCAAGGCGGACGCGGTTTTGGGCAGGGGTGGTTCTACCTTCCCATGGCTCTCCACACTCAAACCACCAAGAAAATTGATTTCCGTAATTTAATTAACTCGCAGTGGCATGACCAATTTTGAAATGCACATATTTGTCTTTTAAAACCCTGTCCTCGACACCACCAGGTTATACCGAGGTATTCTTTGCAACAACTTTAAGAAGACAACGATTAGGTGATCTCTTGTTTCAGGAATCTGCTCCCGTTCCTCTGGCTTTATACAACTTCCCAACCTCATGGCTGCTTAGAATAAACAAACATCAAACACCTCCGCGATTTCTAACCGCTATTAGAATCCAGTATTGGAAAGATACGGTACCGCTGCCTCTCCGACAAATGCGGCTTCTGGAACGTGAGCACGCCCCCGTGTGGCTCTCCAAGGCCAGGCAAACGGGAAATGGTATCTCTAGGTTCGGCTCTCCTACTGTGGTGGACATACAAGCTTGCTACATTTAGACGCAGTTTAAAAGAGAGAGAGAGAGCAAGAGCGAGAGCGATAGATAGATGGAGAGAGAAAGAAATAAACCAGTTTTAATCTCCTGGAACGATCACATTACTAGGGCACTGACACTGTAACGGATGCCTAGAATTCCAAACAAAGGAATCCCCTTCTGAACGAAGTTATTCCACTGTAGGCTTTGTTTCTATTGCATCTTTAACCAAAGGTTGAGGGACATTTTTGGAAACAGTATAAATATATTTTCTTTTGTTCCATATCATAGGAAGTGCAATAATTTATTTGATAGGGTGACAAATTTTTTCAAATATAAAGAAGTAAGTCTGTAATACCTTCCTTTTTCAAATACCTGCTTTTAAAACCTCGGTTCTTCATTAGAGCAAAAGGACTACTATCTATGACTCCCCCCACAAAAAAACCCAAAACAATCTCAGCATTTCCTAGCTGTATTAAAAGCATGCTGGTGGACATTTTAATATAACCAGTATTTTTAAAAGCAGTCAGTTGCTATTGAATTACACAAATGTTTGAAGGGAAATTAAGGTTATTGATCCTGAAATCAGGAATTGGCTTAGATTTATGGTGAGCCCCCGATATGATTCTGTGTGGTCATAAACGTGTGTGTGGTTCTGGATGTGTGTGAGCATGTGTGCATGACAGTGGGTGGCAGTTGAATATCACAGAAGAACCTTAAGGCACCTAATTATTCAGAAAGGTTAAAGGTGATGACCTTGACATTTTGGAAGTTCAAAGGCATACACTTATGCACTTATGTTTTTCCTTCCCCCCAAAAGCTTTGGTAATCAAAAAAATTTTGCATTTGGAAATGCATGCCCCCTTGGAAGATGCATGGGGTGCTGTGCCTCTTATGGATTTATTTTTTGACTTTGGGCTTACGAGAGGTTACGAGTCATAAGATTCACTTTATTCTTTTCAGAGAAAGAGAAGCTCCTCTCACTCTTCCAGTTTATTGCACATTGCGGAAATCTCCTTTGGGCCCACCAGAAGGTGTATAATATAACCCAATTAAGCTGTTTAGAACTTTGGCTTTTATGGTGTTGTCTAGACAGTTCAAGGTTTTGTAAACAGCCTGGCCTGGCCCTGCAACATAAAAGTGCAGTGCGGCCCCTACCACATTCTTTACCTTGAAGCAGTAAATGTGGTGAGAAGTGGGTCTGCAGCCCTGGGCCCTATTTCCAGGGAGGAGGGGTTACCTTCTCTGCTCCAGGCCCGTGTGACACCAACAAGGACCCAGGCCCTCTCCACCCACTGATACCTTCCCTTTAGCAAACTTTTTTTTTTTTTCCAATGAGAGGTTCTAGTTTTAATTTCTTCTTTTAAGGGACCCTTCATCCTTGACAGCTTGTTAAGAGTGAATTTGGATCTCCTAAGCAGTTTTTTTTTAAGTTTCTTTTGTTTTTTCAGGAATTCCAAGTTTACTACACTGGGGGTGGGGTGGGCAAGGAGATTTGTTTCTTAGGTTCCTGCTGCCCCAACCTCACGGCCTGGAGAAGGCAGCACCAGTGTGGCTGGCTCACGTCTTCAATCCAGAGATTCATCCCTAAAGTGATTTTTAATGCCAGTGCAGCCTAGAAAGGATGGGAGGGAACGACTCTTATTTTAGCGGGATTAAAAAGCATTTCACTTGATTTTCAGTTACTTGGAAGAGAAGGTTCTGGCCACTAAAATATCCTAATCAGACACTAAACTTCTTCAAAGCGGAAAATTCATACAGTGTATTGAAGCTGTAACCTCCATTTTACTAGAAACCATTTATTCACACAAAAGACAGTGACCCGTGCCTTGATACGAGAGACCAAAGGTACATTCCCCAGAGTTTAAATAATCTGCATTCACCAAAGGGAAGGGATGCGGTCCCTTAAACTCAGAACAAAAACAAGCGCCTTCCAGCCCCTCGGCCTAACTCTCTACAGATCCCACAGCGTGCCCACAGGAGCTCAGAGAGAGGGAGGGAGAACGGGAGGGAGAACAACAGCGCATTGGCGGTAAAATTGTAAAGGGACGTTTGCATTTACCATTTTCCCCTTATTAGGATCCGTTCGGCCAAGTCCCCGACCTCGTCCGCAGGCTGCAGTGGTCGCTGGGAGGTCCCGAGTTGACCGTGGGAAGGAATCGTGTAGTTCCACAGAGAAGAGGCATCATTAAACCCAAGGACATTGGGCCTGCCCAGGGCAGGCTGGTGGGGAGGAGAGTGGGTGAGTGGGGCTCAGGGGAGAGGGGTGCTTCCTGGAGCTCTCAAAATAAGGGGTTTCCAGTGAAATACTGCAGACGGTCTCTGTTCAGTTTCTTTTCTTTCATTCTGCGATTCTGGAACCAGATTTTGACTTGCCGGTCAGTGAGGTTGAGCATCCGAGAAAGTTGGAGTCTTTTCTCTTTGTTTATGTACACGTTAAAGAAAAACTCCCGTTCCAGTTCGCGGATCTGATACTTGGTGTAGGGACAGCGCTTTTTTCGGGATCGCTGGGGGGCCACTGCAAGGCAAAAAGACCAAGAGGTGAGAGAGGCCGTTGCCTGCCCACCCCCCGGCCGCCCGCCCGGGCCCGCGCGAGGGCCAGGCCTCGGCCCGTTGGGGACGTCCCCTGCTGCCGCTGAAAGGCCCTGCCTGCGTCGTGGGGGATGATATATGGGCGGTCACAGGAGAGAGTGCGGGCGTGGGCGTGTGTTCACGCCCAGACACACACACGTGCACACACACACACACATACACACACGGCCTGGCATCGAGGTGGGGAAGCAGAGGGCGAGGCAGGCTCTGAACTGGACTCGGAAGGGAGAGAAACACGAGCGCGCCGGGCAGCCAGCGGCTTGGATAAAGTCCAGTTCAAGCATCAAACTGTCCCCAACCCCCCACCCCACCCCTTTAAAAGCAGGAGGCTCGAGTGTCCTCACTCACAAATTGGCTTGAAACCTCTCCTCCCTTCCTCCCTCCCTCCATGGACTCTAGGACCAATCCCCCTCACCGCACGCACAAAACTGGGGGAAAGCTCTCTGCAGCGATTAATGTCCTCATCGAAGTCTACCTTAAGCCCACCTAAATTGGTTTCCTATCGTAAACACGCTTTACAACGGCCCGGGAAATCTTATAGGATGTATAAACTCCTTCGAACGCTTATAAAGTAGCACATAAAACTGCGCAAGCAGAGGGAGGCCCCCTCCGCCCCCCCCGCGCCCGCGGCCCGCGAGCCCAGCCGCCCACCCCGTGTCCGGTGCCTACCTGCGCCGCCGCTCTTCTCAGCCCCCGCCGCCCCTGGGGGCACCTCGCCGTCGCCGCCCTCTGCCGCCCCCTTGGGCTCCGAGCCGGGGGTCGTCTTGGCGCAGGGACTTCCCCCGCCGCCACTGGCCGCCGTCTTGGGGTTGCTCTTGTCGGCGGCGCCCTCGGGCTGCGGCGGCGCGGGCGGCGGAGGGGGCTGCGGTCCGGCGAACTGGGGCCCGGGTGCAGCCTCGTAGAACTGGTCGAAGCCCTGCGGCAGGATGCCGTTGCGGCTCACGGCGCTGTAGAAATTGGAGGCGGCGCCCGCGGGGCCGTGCGGCGGCCCGGGCGCGGCGCACACCGGCTCCGGCGCCTTGAAGAGCACATCCGGACGGCGGCCCGCGGGCGGGAGCAGCTCGCGCTGCATGGCCGCCTCCTCGGCCGCCGCCGCCGCCGCCGCCGCCGCCGCCGCCGCTGCAGCGTAGTAGGGAGCGTAGCTACCGGCGCCGCCGCCGCCGCCCCCGCCAGGGCCGCCGCCGCCGCCGCCGCCCCCTGCACCTCCTCCGCCGCTGCCGCGGTATGGCCACTTGGCGCGCTCCAGGCCGTAGTCGCGGAAGGCCACTTCGCGCACTGGCTGGACGTGCGGCGCCAGGTTGGAAGAGTAGGGGAAAGTCATCTGGCAGGACGACGGTTGTGACAGGAACGACGGCTTGCTGGCGAAGTCCGACGGGGCCACATAGTAGGCGCAGCCGGGCAGGTACATGCTGGCTGCGCTCGGGCCGCACTCGTCAAAGTCGTTCATGGCTCCGCGGCGTGCGCGCCGGCGAGCCCCGGGCCGCTCCCCGCGCCGCCAACCTGAGCCATCGATTGCACAAGAGGCTTGGGCCAGGATCAACTAAGCAAAAATCCCCACCGGGAGCTGACGTGCTATTCATCTTGATTGATTCTGGTGGTAATTATGTCACGTGACGCCATGGAGAGAAATGTCCTTATATCTATATCAGTGCAACACACTCCGGGACGGTTCCTGGCGCCAAGACGCGCGCGCGCGCTGGGGGCGGATCGTCCTCCCTCTCCAGCCAGCTCTCCCCGCGCGCCCCCTGATCAGGCTGTGCCTCAGGCCGGTCACCTGTGCGCCGCCGTCGGCTGCCGCTGCTGGGTGCATCTGCCACCTCCCGGCTGGGCCGCCCGCCCGCGCCCGCCCGCGCCTTTAAGTACGCGGACCGAGGCCGGCTGGGAGGAGGAGGGAGGGGGAGGAAGGCGGAGGAAGGGGGAAGGGAAAGAAGCGGAGAGCTGAGGGGCGAGCCCCAGCTCCGGGCACAGGGGACTAGGTGTGAGGGTGTGAGTTTCCCACCCCCCACACCCCTTCCTGCAGCCGCTCCCTCCCCCGCGACGCCGCCACCCTTTTCAGTTTGCCCGCCGGGAGCTTGTTGCTTCTTATTCAAGGGGCGTAATTGCGCCTCTCTCGGGGCGCAAGGAGCCCTGATTTACATATTTCTCTGCCCAGCGCTTACGCCGCGGAGTAACTTGGCTCTCTCCATGGACGACCGGGAGCGCGAATGCCAGCCTCAAAAAACTCACGCCAAAACCCTACCAGGAGCTCACCCGGCGCAGGGCCTCGGTGCCCACTCGGCCCTGTCGCCCTCTCTCCTTCCTGTCTCTCTTTCTCCTTCCTTGTCTCCCTTCATTCTTCTCACTTCTTTCTCTCCTGTCCTCTCTTCTCTCACTTCCCCGTTTCCTTTTTCCTTCTTCCTTCCTCTTATCACTCCCCTCCTTTCCTGTCTGTCTGTCCCCTGATCCTCTCCTTTCCCCTAGCTACGTGTCACCGCCTCTATCTCTCTCCCTGTCACCTCTCTGCTTTTTCTCTCCCAGTGCTAAAGCAAGAAGGGAGTTCAGCCAGCGAAGATACCCCGTGGCCCTCTAGAAGCTGGGGGATCTAGTGAACAAAAGGGTCTAGAGTCCTACTTTCAGGGTGCCTGGCTTCCCGCTTTCCCGCAAGCAGAGACAAAACGCCGGTGCCTCCGCCCTCCTCACCCTCTCTGCCTTCTGGCCTGGACTGGGACCAACTAGCCTCACACCCAGCCCCTTTTCGGCGTCGGAGCCCCGCCAAGGCCTACGCATCCGTGCCGTGCCTTTCCAAGGCTCCTGCGGCACCCTAGGGCCTGCAGGGTCACTGGGGGCCCCCCGGAGGTCCGTTGGCTCTGGGGGGTGGGGGGCGGGCTCTCAGAAGCTCTTGGCTCCTTCTTCAAGCCCCTCTTCTCCACTCGGCTCTGAGGGCCCCCCATCCACTCGCCCCAAGGCCTCACTCTCCTCGGCGGTGGCTGCGTCCCTCTTTTTTAGCCTGGGGGGGTCCAGGCGAGGCCTGGGCTCCCGCCTTGGGAAAGCCATTGTTTTCCAAAGGTAAAATCAGTCTCTCAGAAAGAAGCTCCCCAAACCCAAATCCCAGAACCGAGGGCAGGAAGTTGCCCCTATCCCTAGGATTCCTCGGCCAGGCAATCCCAGCACTGGTCCTGGGCCTCAGCCCTATGCCCAGGACAGGCAGTGCAGGTTGTGAAGCTGGTTCCCACCCTGGCCCCGGCCGCCGCAGTGCTGGTGCCGTGAGCTCTGCCCACCATGCCGACAGACAGAAAAAAGGCGGGTGATCAGAGCTCATATCTATTTTCTGGCCAATGTTTCCCCCCTTCCTCTTTTTTCTCCTCCCTGGCATTCTCCCTCCCACTCTCTCTCCTCCGCCCCCCTCCCATCTCAGCTTCCCTCAGAACACTGCGCAAACAGGTCGGTGGGACTGGAGGGCAAGAAGCCCCCCCACCAGAATTGCCCATCCTATGTGCACCTTCCACGCAGCTGGCACTCTCGCCCAGATTCCAGCTCGCCCCCTTCTTCTTAGCCCAGACCGCCGGCACACTTATCTGCCTGCCCATCTCCATCCGCGGCCCAAGCCTCTCTCCCTTTCGGGCTCGTAGTCGACGCCCCTGGATCTGTCTCCTAAAATGGCTCCCCGGACACTGCACACAAGCCAAAGGGCTGCTCAGGATCCAGGGCAGGGACCGCAGGGGCCCCCGGCTGGGTCTTTATGTGTCTGCAAGTGCGCAAGATTCTGGTACCTTCTCTCTGCACGGGTGGGGCGCAGGCAGCCCGCTGCCCCCAAAGTGGAGCCTGCTGACGGCTAAAGAGGGAAATGGGGGAGGACGAACCATTCAAGTTCAACGACATGGCGACGGCGCTCGGGCTGGAGCCTTGCTTTGGCGGGGGAGGGTGCGCCATCTGCAGCGGCGCGCGGGTGCACAGGAAAAGGGGCGGCTGGCCCCTCTCTGCGCGTTAGCGTGGGCCCCCACCCCCACCCCCAAGCCAAGGCTTTCGTTCTGGGCCCAGCCCGCTTCTTCCTTTGGTCCCAGCTTTTTCCTCCATCCTTTCCCCGAAACCCAAGGAAAACCGCAGCCTCCCGACCCGCGCGTCCCGCTCGAGAACCTACCGTGAAGATCCCAGAGCTGTGGCCTTGTCTTTGCCTGCGCGGCCCCACTCGAAGTGCAGGCAGCGCACCGGACCCTCCGGGCACAGCCAGCAGCTCCGCGAGCGGTAGCTTTCCGCGCAGCGCCCGGACGCGATGCGGTAATTTCGAGCCACCCAAGATAAGACACTAACTTGACCTTAACTTTGTCAGGGCGCCCCTGGTATCTGGAGAACGTGAACAGACACTGTCTGGCAGCTCTCGTAAAAGCTGACTGGGGAAGGGATTCTGAGTCATTTCATTTATTGCCACTACAGTTCTGCAAGAAAGCTTTTCCTCCCTGCCAAACTTTAATTATTTATGCTCTTTTAGGAAACGAAAGAAGAGGAGAAACGCGGGGAAAGCACCCAGAGCCAGTCCCTTCCCTGCAGAGTCTTCGGAATGGGCTCCTTAAGTCAAGTGACTGAAGAACAAAAATGTGGGGAGATTACCTTTGTCCAAGGACGGTCGGACAGGCACCGAGCCCCCCCTCCCCACTAACGGGGGGTGGATGCAGCTGGGAGAGGCGGGATGAAGGGGCACACCCTCCCTCCACCTCCACAGACATGAATATTTACAACGGTTCTGGATTTCTCCTCTGCCCGCCCGCCTCCCGGAAGCCTCCCCAGCCCGCCTCCCGTGGGGAGAGCCCCCAGGCCTTAAAAGCGTCTCCTGGTCGGCCCTCTGAGCTCGCAGCCGATTGAATGCCAGACCAAGCCGTTTTTTCTCATTTAAAAACCTTTTCCTTGGTCAAGAGGCCTGCCTGGACTGCAGCATTTCAGAGGACGCATTTGTCTTTGTGCGAGGGAATGTTAAACACTTAGATTTCAACATTTCTCTCGGGTATTTCTTTCTTTCAAATATCATCGTGGTTCCAAATCCCTGCCAGGACTTTGGTTAGGAAGGGAGAGAGAACACCACCACCTTTGTATTCATATGGATCAGTAGAAAGGATGGATTTGAAAAACACTGCTGAAGCTCCAATTGACAGAAAAGATTTTACACTTAGAATAATTTCAATCTCTTTGGGGAGTGGTCTCCATGAATATCTCCTCCCACCCTACATCCCAGGCTACAGAAAAAAGAACACAATGATTTAATGGTATATATTGCAAAGAAATGGTCTCCCTGTGTTGTCTTAGGCCTGGGTCTAAGTCTGGTTCCCTGGCCCTTTACCCAGCCCTCCAGACCTGAGGTCTGAGTGTGGCCTCTGCCTTTGTTCAGTTGTCTTGAAGGGGGCAAACCTTCTGGGACTCAGAGAGACTCAGTTCTGGTACCGTCACCTCCCTGAGCCCCACCAGGTGGGGAAACATTTCTAACGATAGGGCCTCCCTCGGCAGCTTCTTGCTTCCTTTATTCCTGTATTTTTTTTAGGAGCTGTTTAAAATATATTTCATCAAATTAGCTTCAGGGAAGGGGAGTTGGAACCACTAAATGCTCGGAATTAGAGACTTAACGGTTTTGCTAATTCTCCCACCTACTAAAAGCTAGCAATTATCTAGTTTCCATAACTGAGCTAGCTGGGAGCTGGGACCTGCAAGAGCTCGGTGAATACCAAGCAGGCCCTAGCTTTCCTGGCTTGCGATAGAGGCTCTGAAGGCCTAGGGGGTGCAGAGGCCACGTTTCCCAAGGGAATCTGCTGGGTTTCAGGCAGAGGTGCCAGTGTGGAGGATTTCCACAGAGCGTTGCCTACTCACAAGAAGCCTGACCCAGAAACATGGCAGGGAGAGATGTTTTGTATTGAAACCCGAGGAACATATCTTGGCAGCCCCGTGAACAGCAAGCTTCAAAGTTTGAGAATTTAGGCAAAACGTGGAAGCCCCAGCCAGCAACAAGCCGAGGGGTCGCTTAGTGTGTGAGACACGCTGAAATCTGCTCACGGTTCCCCCACCTTGGTTGTTTTATACACATTTTGTTTATAGGGTTTTATACACCATTTCCTGACTGACTTGGAAGCCATTTTCTCATTTAATGAACAGTCAGCACCCATATTGAAACCGCAACCAGGAAAGAAAAATGAATTTGGTGGCCTGAAAAACATTAGAAGGGAATCTGAAACGTTTTGAAAAATCGACATCAGTCCCATGACAGCATGACTGGGACTTGGATATTTATTTCCACTCAAAACATTTCTGTATGTCTGATGTATACACGCTATTGTTTTTGACAAAATCAAAACAAAACAAAACATGCATGAAAACTATTAGATAGCAGAGAAAATGCAATTCATCTAAACATCAACTGAGGTCAGTTGGGATGAGGCTTAGGGCTCCCTGTGAGGTGCCCGCTCCAGATCTCAGGCCTGGTCCTCCACCGAAAAATAAATCATCATCATACTTTGGTAAGGAATCTTCAACTCTTTGGCTGTTGTGCATCTTGCTAGGAGTTGGGGCGGGGTGCTACTTCTCTGAAGGAGATAGAAAAGGGGCAGAGATGGTAGAAGGAGCTTGGGGGGCCCTTGGGTTCCCAGAAGCTAAGGCAGGACACTCCAGCATACCCAGGACATCTCTATCTGGCATTCAGCAACCGCAGCCTCCACAAAGGAAGCCAGGCAGGGCCCGGAGTCTGTCAGGCTCTGCTGGAGCCGGTCAGACATGGCCTCAGAAGGAGCACAGTGGCAGGGCCCCTGGTGGAGCTGGTGGGCGGTGGAGAGAGTGAAGAGAGGGGAACTTCTGCTTCTCTCTACTTGGTCTAGAGCAGAGAAGGGGCTGAGGAGCAGAAGGGCCTCCTTCCTAGCCCTCCTGACTGTTGACTGCTGGGGGAGACTTCACCTCTCCCTGTGGTGGTCCATTACCGTAATTCAAGAAAGACAGACAAGTCAACACCTTTGCCTACCTCGACAGGAAAGCCATATTTACAGTCGGAAGGTAGGACACCCCCCCTTCCTGGCTCACTCCCTTATCCTCCCCCCAGATATTTCCCCCTCCTCCTCCTCGTGCAGCCCAGCCTCAAAGCCAACTAGCAGCTCTCCTCACCAGAGCTCAGCTCTGGGGGTCCAGTTGCAGAGTGAAGGGCTTTGCACTGGGCATGTGTGAGGAGGTGGAAGAAGGAGGGGGATTTTACCAGTCTGGTCTGGAAGCTGCAGTTTGCTGTGGAGCCCCAGCCTCCCTCGTCCCATCCACTGGAAGGACGTATCCAATCCATTCAGCCCAGCCGGAGGGGTCAGTCCAGCCAGACTCTGAGGTGTCTCTGGAGTTTGGCCACCATGCCCCTTACTCCCTTTTCCTCCTGAAGTCTGAAGGTCTAGGATGGCTATTGTCCTCCCCAAACAGCCAGGGCATACAGGAGGGGGACGGCGCCCTTTCCTTCCTCCAAAGTCGAGATTCTGGCTTTGCCACAAGGGGCTTTGGCTGCAAAGAGACAAAATTGTGCCCTCAACCCTTTCTAATCTGCCCGGGAGTTCTTCCTAAATTCAATTCCACTCTGAGCTCTAGTTAGGTGCCTGCTAGATGCAGAAAGGGCTGGGGAGGGGGGGGAAGAAGACTAATCAGGTGGAAGCAGAAATCCAAGTACAAGGACACTGGAGTGAGCCCTGGGTATAATAACGCCCCAGCTAAGAGTTAGGACAGATGACTCCAGACCCCCACTCTGGAAGCCTCAAGGCCAAGGTTGTGCTGCAACTTCTGCAGGCTTCTCTGAGAAAGGGGAAAGAGTGGATGCTCAACTGGCCAGGTCTCCAAACAAATCTCCTGCAGGCTTCTGGAGCTGCTGTCTGAGCGGGAGGGTACCTGGAACCAGCGGAGAAGGAGCAGAAGGAAAAGCCCTATCCCCTCACTTCCTTCACGCCAGGCCTCGGTGAAAAAAGGTAGGCCCAGCCCGGCCCGGCCGGGGCCACACCGGGAGCTAGTATAGCGCCAGCGCCTGCTCGCGCAGCACCACGCGCTTCTTCTTCATACGCCGGTTCTGGAACCAGATTTTGACTTGCTGGTCGCTGAGGTTCAGCCTGTTGGACAATTCCTTGCGCTTCTGCCGGTTGATGAATTCGTTGAGAAGGAATTCGTTCTCCAGCTCCGCAATCTGCTGCTTAGTGTAGGGTTTCCGCTTCTTGCGGGCCCTCCCCGGGGCCGCCCCCCACGGCAGGCCTGCAACACAGCCCCAACCCAAGTCAGCCCGGCCCGCTCCCGGTTGCCTGCCCGCCCCTGGCGGCTCCCTCCCTCTACACACTCTCCCCTGCACCCCACCTCCCACCCCGGCCCGGGGAGCGTCGCTCGCGGAGCGTGGCCACCCTTTACCGTCGGGCAGCGAAGGTTGCAGGCAGGAGGCGACGCCCGCCGCCTGCACTGTCATGTTCAAGTTGAGCGGGCCCTTGGTCTCGTCCTTGAAGCCGGAGGAGCAGGGTGTCCCCTCGAGAAGGGCCGAAGAGCCCGGCGCGACGCGGCCCACACCCGCGTAGTCGTACTTGGCCGCTTTGAGAGCAGCGGACGCGGGGGCCAGGCTAGACTCCGGGATGAAGGGAGGCCGCGCACGGCCACGCTCCTCCGGCCCGGCGGCCGCGTCGGGAGTATAAAACTTGGCCTGTTCTTCGGATCCGTCCTTGGCGCCCAGGGGCTGCAGACCAAGAGGCCCAGAGCCAGCCAGGTAGGGCTGGGAAAAGCTGCCGAAGGTGGTGGCACCGGCAGGCTGCGCTGGGGCGCAGGAGGCGGGCGTGGTGGCCCAGGGCAGCGCGCCGCGCGGGTATGAGATGGAGGGAAGCGCGGCCAACTGGCCGCCATTCGGCCGCAGGTTGGAAAAGTAGAAGGAGTCGGGCGACTGTAGATTCAGAAGCGAGCCCACATAGCCCGCTCTGTAGAGACTGCGCTCACACATCTCCAACAAAGGGCTTGGGCTGCGCTTGCAGCAGTATTTAGTTACAACCGGGAATAAGAGGACAGGCTCAGACGATTGGACGAAACTTTGCCTGCAGGTTCTTCAAAGCCGGTCATTTCAGCACCGCCTACATCCCCCGACCCGTTTCTCCCCTCCCCGCCCCATTCAGGGTATTATGATAACACCCGCAATATTCGATGGCGAATGACGAGGCTGCCAAGCAGAGCTAAGGCATGTTGAGCAAAGGTGAAGCCTCTTCGAGTTTCCAGGCTGATTTCAGCAGCTGGGGGCATTGGGCATCGGGTGCGTTTGCCTCAATGTCCCTTGGGGCCCTTCTTGGTCTTGACTGGCTTTGCACTCCCATTTTCCGCTGGCTGCATGGGCCAGGCTTGCTTCTACCAGCTTTAACTCGCAGCTGAGGCCTTTTCCAGTACGGTGCACTTCTTGGCTTGTCCAGCGAGCCCTTGGTCTGGTGGGGTCATTAATTCTGTCGCTAGGCCTGAGCAAAGCTACTCCTACCCCGTCCCTCCCCGCCTCATCCCTCTGGACTGGACTCTGCACGCATGATCTGGCAGTGAAGACCCAGCACTGCCTGAGCCCTAGGTCCCCGGCCGCAGGCATAGTTTGCTGATAGAAGAGGAATGCATCACAAATTCTGCCTAAGTTTGGCGTCCAGGGAGCAGGATTCACATCACTCCTGGTGTGCTTCTCCATGGTCCAGACCTCTGCTCCTAAGAAAGTCACCATCCAGGTCCATGGAGAATGCTGGCCTGGGGACCCGGACAGCTTGATTGGCCAATCGTGGCCAAAGGCTACATTCTTTTAATCGCCAGCAGTCACCTTGGAGACTGCAGCCCTTCAATCCAGAACTCCAAGGTGTTAATCCACTCCGTGGCGTGCAGGACGACCTCCCCTGATCTGATGTGGAAGGACAGAAGAGCCAGAGCCACCGGCCGGGAACAGCGGGGCACACCGAGGCAGCGGACTAGCAGCGTTCCTCTGCTCAGCGCTTCCAGGGGCGCGCGGGCCGCTGGCGGGTTCGGAGGTCTGGCGAACAGGGTGGCGGGCGGCAGCGCTCCCTCGCTGGGAGCAATGTGGCAGTCCCCGCCGCGGTTCCTCCCGGAGGGTTAAGGATCCTCCTTTCCTGCCTCCGGTCCCAAGACCCCCAGCTACCCCGTGACTGGCGCCCGCCCCAGGCTGCAGCCCGCCTCGCGGTCCCCGAGCCAAGCTGGAATTGGTTAGACCGCCAGCTCCGGCACGGAGACCACACAGGCGCCGCCGGAGGGCAAGGCTGACCAGCGCGCTGCGACTTTATTGTGTGAGTTATGGCGACCAACTGGGCGGCTCTGGGGAACGCAATCGGCCTCTTCTTCTTGCTCTAGGGCGGGGGTAGGGGGTGCGGGTGGGGGTAGGGGTAGGGGTTGGGCAAGTCTGGGCTCCTCAGGGCTCTGTCGGAGTTTCCTTAGGATCTCAGAAACAGAGACGTATTCCATTCCCTGTCCTTTCGGGGGGGGAGGGGCGCGGGGGGGAGGCGCAAGCTGCAACCTCAGTTCCTAGGGACTTAGGGAACCTAGGCTCTCATTTTGGGAAACTCGCCCTGTTTTCGAGGAGCTACAGCCTCCCTAGGTCTGAAAGCTCCAGCTCCAAGGGGTCCCTGCAGTCTTCTCTCTTCCTACCTCAGTATTATACAACGATTCTCCGGCATTGCCAGGTCCAGGTGTGTCTCCTTTGGACGCTTTGGCAGCCGCATAGCTGCGGTTTGCCCTATGGGACTAGAGGTGTAAAGGAATTAAAAGAGAAATAGAAAAGACTAGAACAACTAGACTCCATTTCTCTTTGGCTCAGATGATGCCCAGCCGCCCCACCTCATCTCCTGGGTTTATAATTTCCGAGGTCCAGCAGACAAAGTTGTACCGTGGAGCTGGCAGCTGGGGACGGGGACAGGGAGGGAGGGAGGCTTTGCTGGTGAGCTGGAGAATGGGAAAAGAGGATTTGGTTGAGGAGCTAAACGGCGAGCTCTGCCAATGCCGCTGACTGCCCAGGAGATGGCGAGCGAGCTCCACGCCTGGTGAGGCGCCGCCGCACGGTCAAGATCAACAGTGAAGGGCGGCGCAGCCGGCCTGGGGTCGCCAGCTCGTGCGGTCAAGGCCCGCTGTCGGGCGCGGCCGAGCGTCTCGGAAAGCCGGAGATCGTAGCTGCAAAGCTGGCCGGGACAGCGGAGTCAGATGGACCCAGCGGGCTGTCAAAGATTGGAAAGCGTCTCGGCCGCCCCTTTGTATGGCAGTACGTCCCGGATCCGAAGCCTCCTTCGCCTCTTGAATCACGCGTAGACGCACCGGCCTTGATTCTCCACCGGCGGCGCTCGTAACCTTCCAGGTTTGGGAGGCGCTCTTCCTGCGGCCTTTCAGTCTCCACCCGAAGCAAAGGCCTCTCCCTGAAGCTCCCTTCGCCTCGCGGGCCTCCCTATCAGCCCTCCGACCACCGACCGGCTCCGCTCATCCCTCCTCAATTCAGAATATAAAAGGAATGCATATAAATAACAAAGTCTTCATCTGTTATTGATTTAGCCGTCAATTCAAATTCCACTGGAGAGCGTTTGAGCGCAGTTTTAATCTTCAGCAAACCTCCCGTTTCTCTTAGGCGGGGAAAACTGACCGGCAGACTACAGATAGATGAAAGGAAAACCTCGAGGCAATCCTCCCTATCCACGTCAGGAAACCTGAGAAATGGACCTGGGAAATAGGATGCGGCCCTGGAGTCTGGAATTTACAAAAAAGAAGGCGGGGGGGTGGTGGGGGGAACGATGGAGAAGAAGGGGAAACAGGCTCGTTTCAAATGAAAACACGTCTTGTGAGAAAAAGAGAGAAAATGTTAGTAAACTCTTCCCGAAGTGGAAGGTCGGGACGGTGTGGCCCCATTTTCAGGAGTTATTTCTTCTTGAAAGATTGAATCATGGTCACTTTTCCTTTTCTGTCTGTCTGTCTCTCTCTATCTGCCTGGCTCAATTAAAACGAAGTTGCCTGCTCGAAGTCGGTTGCAAGATACGAAAGAAATCAAGCCGAGGAGAAAACGAAAGTAGCTCCGAACCTTGGGTCTCTGCGCCTTCTCTGGCAGATCCATAGGGGAATCCTCCCGCCAGAAGAGTTTACATATCGTGTGAGGTTTTACACAACTGTGTTTAACTCACATACCAAAAGTTAGCAGCCATTGAATTCATCGCGCCCGGGCGCTAACAACGACGAGGCATCCAGCTCCTCAGCGGCCATTTCCCTGAGTGGCAAAAAGCCCTCAGAAAGAAAGTTCGTAGTGCCTAAAAATTGCGTCTAGAGGTTTAGGGTGTATAATTATGGTTTCAGTCTTCAACTGCTGTGTGCAGGCTGCCGGGAGAAGGCGATAAGGGATAAGCCTGAAATGTTTCTTTTTCAGAAGTAGAATTTAATTGGGAATTTTTTTTGAGCTGGTCTGGTAAAAAATATAATTTTAGACACCACAAATTATATGCTAATTTAAAGTTATCACTATTTATCTTAAAGGCACAGGAAAAGGAGAGGGAAGGGGTGATGGAAGTGGAGAGCCTGGAGGTTTTACAGACCAGAACTGGTGTTGAGTTTCCTTCATCTATAGGGAATCCCATAGCATTCAGGATAACAAGATTTTATAATAAATAAGACCAGTTTCTAGAGGCAACACAAGCTTGGAAAAAGAAAACAAATGTATAAAGACTCAGAAGAAACAAGAGAGTTCTGTTTATTTGCATCTCCCTAGGAGTAAAAAAGTGATTTTTAAATGCCTGAAGCACTGCCCATGTATCTCAGCTCACAGACATTGCATCTACAAAAATAATCTCTCAGTTGTATAAATATGCAGCACTTTAAAAGTAGTTATTTATCACCACTTTCAGAAACATCTTTTTTTTCTTCCTGGACTTCAGAGCTCCACATTTGTTAGATGTCTTAAAGCTCCACGAGAGCCCAATACACTTGTTCAGACAGTCAAGTTCTTCGCTAGGTTCTGGATAAAAGTCCCCACCCATGGCCACACTGATTCAAGCCTCTTTCAGGGAACTGAGGAGATGGTCTCAATTCTAGCCCCACAGACTGGAGGCCAAGGAGAGGGGATGCGTTTATACCATCCGTGGGTCACTCTGCCAATTGCAGCCATTTAAATATCTGCATCTAGAGAAATGAAGGCATCATGAGGACACATTATTTCCAAATTAAAGATTATAAAAGCACAAATCTACAAGGTGTATTAAACACAAACAATTACAACTGCAAGTGAAAGACCCAAAGTCAGAAAGATTGTCTTCACTCCAATATTGATACAAACCCTATTTAATAAGGTAGCTGCTTTTAAAGCCATCACAGTCCCTCCAGCCTCCTATTTTTAGACTTTCCCAGTGACCCTAGAACACTGCTTGCCCAGAGCTGTTTCCATTTGCCTCAGGGAGACTGCTGAGAGCTAATGATTCAATTACCCAATCACATGATATGAATGACTGCAAATCATTCTGCCCTAATGGATTATGAAGATAAGAAGTGCTGGAAACAGGCATAAAAAGTGATTTAAAAAAATAAAACCCTAAAATCAAACTGGCACTTCTGAAATTCATTTGGGGGGATTATTTAAAAATACTTCAAGTCCTTTATACTGGCCTGGAGGGAGAAACAGAACATTAAAAAGTCATAAAAATAAGCCTAGACAGGAGCAAAATCAAAAATAAACAAGTAAGAAACAGAACTATGAAGTCAGGTTGGGCAGCAAGAGGTTTTAGAGCCAGATAAGGGAAGAGAGAAAAACAATTCACAAAATTTGCCATTACTGGCAGGGGAATGGGGGAATTAAATACATATTCAAGTCTTTCCAAAGGTCTTTTGGAGGCAAGTGGAAGCATTTAAACTCTCTGTGGCCAATCTGGCCCACATCAGGAGACAGTATCTTTGAGCTTGGAGACGATTTTCTTGTCTTTCACTCTTCGGTTCTGAAACCAAATGGTCACTTGTCTCTCGGATAGGTTCGTGGCAGCCGAGATCCGCCGCCGCTTGTCCTTGTTAATGAACTTGTTAATGGCATACTCGTTCTCCAGTTCTTTGAGCTGCAGTTTGGTGTAGGGCACCCTCTTCTTCCTCCCCCGACGGTAGACACACATGTCTGGCTGATTTAGAGCCACATCCCCTGGTATAAAAAAACAGCACAGGAAAAATTAGACCAGGATATCTGGAGCACCCAGCTGGGGACTGTGTGTGTAGACTTGGAGGGGGTACAAAGAATGAAGAAAGACAGACTGTTTACACTTTATTATTATTTACACAGACATATTATTTACATGTTATTAAAGAAAGATTATTTACACTTCAAAGTGAAGGCCAGTATGATGGATCATCATGGTTTCTCAAACCGGCATCTTAACAAGCCTGAGATTTTATGGTGTAGTTGCTGGGGACTCTCATAAGGACAGTTTCTGCAAATGCTGGTTGCAAACACACAAACATACACAGACTTAAAAAGAAATATCTAGACTGTTTGTTCAAACTTTGACTTTTCGTGTTCCTGCGTTTGGAGCTTGTGAGCTCTTGAAAGCTTCAGTGGTCACTCTGGGTTATTCATGTCCTTGAAAAGTAGGGCTCAACTCCGTGACACCTCTTTGGGGAGGAGGGGCCAAGGCCCGAGCAAAGGGCAGCAAAGAACTTCAACTTTAGGAGAAAAATAGGCCTATGCCGCACACAGGAAGGAAAGGGTTGTGAGAGAGGCAATTTAAATCAAAGGATGAATTTACAGGTTTCACACAAAGTGGACCGACTGTTCCACTGGGTTAACCATGGCTGGGGGGAGGAGGATAAGTGCCCAACTCCCAAGCAGGGGCGTAGACTCCCAGTCCATTCTTTTCCTTCTTTCTCTTTTCCTCTCCCTCCCTCCCTGCATCTCTCCCTCTTGTCCTTCCCCTTTTCCCAACGTCCCTACCTGGGAAGGATGATTTCCAAAAGTGGGAGCCCTGTGGCTGGTCCTTGGCGCAGTACACCTGGCTGTTCCACCCGTTGGCCAGCGTCCAGGACTGGTAGCCCTCCATGGAGATGTACGCCTCGTGCCGAGGCTCCCCGGAGCCGAAGGTAGACACCATGTCGATATAGCCGGGCACATGCTGGTAGGGGCTCGTGTAGCCCTGGTAGAAGGACACCTCCTTGGCTCGCGCGGGCACCTCGTTGGCCGGTACGCTGCTGCTTGCCAGGCCCGACACGTCCATGTACTTCTCCACCGGGAAGCCTCCCAGCGAGGCGTGCGGCGACGACTTGAGAGCATTCTGCTGTAAGCCCACGCCGTGCGACATGCGGCAGCTATAGTAGCCGTTACCGAAGTGGTAGCCGTAGCCCAGGGCCGGGGCGCCCGGGGGCGCTGCAGCGGCCGCGCCGGGCGCCGGGCACTCTTTGGCGGAGGCAACCTCCGGGCGCGCCGCGACCACAGCCGAAGATGACGACGACGAGGCGGAACCCGCGCGCTCAGAGGTCCCCGGGTACGCGAAGCCCGAGGCCGCCGCCGCCGCCGCCGCTGCCGCCGCCGCCGCCGCCGCTGCCGCGCGTCCGGAGTGTGTCCCGGCGAACACTGGCGCCGAGAGGAAGCCGCGACACTGGCCCGGCGCCGCTGCCGCCACGGAGGAGGAGGAGGAGGAGGCCGGGGCCGCCCCGGCGGCCCCGCCGTCCGCCCGCAGCCCGTCCATGTCCCAGCTCCCGGCGCGGCTCATGGCCCGGCCTGGCCCGGCCCCGGCCCCGGCCCCGGCCCCGTGCACGACCCCATGGCGCGGCGCGCCTCCTCCCTCCTCTCCTTTCTCTCGTTCTCTCGCTCCCGCCCTCTTCCTCTCGCCCTCTCTCCCTCTGCGAGCCTCCCGCCCGCCCGCCAGCCCGCCCTCCAACAGGTTAGCTCATCGCGGGACGTTTATAAAAACGAAGTTCAGGTTGGGAGGGGGCCTGAGCCGGTCGGGGGGCCGCCTCCCTCCCCGAGGGCTCCCCCTCGGGGCCGTGCCATTGGCTGCGCAGGGCCACGTGGGGGTGGGGTCGCGGGACAGCCTGGCTCCGGGCCCCGGCCCCTTGGACCCACCCACCGCGACCCCTACCCCTCCCCAGCCCTCGCGCAGCCCACCGCCCCTTCCCGCCCTCCCCCGGACCCAGGCGTTTGCGCCGCAGCCACCCCCACGAGCTGATTGCGCGACCGCCCATCCCTAGGCCCCGTCTGCGACTGAGGCGGGCGCCGAGGCCTGCGCCTTGTCTCGGCCACGGCAGTTTTTGCCACCTCTCCTTGGCTCCCTGAGCTGCACAGCTTAATGAAGGAGAAGGACAGGGATGATCAGAATGATGTGAAAACAGACCGATTTTTGATCCTGTTGTTTAAATTCCTCGGATTAGCTGACCTAGACCCCAAACCCGAGGAAGCTAATTTTCTCTACCTTGCGTATTGCTACGGGGCAAAGGCATTTAACGCGTGTTCTCCCGGGCGATCCTCCGAATTAAGACCAATTGGACCCTCCCCCCCATACGCACACACCGTCCACCCGGAAAATGCCCATGAAGCCGCTCTTGGGGCCGGGGACAGAGACTTACAAATAAATCAAGCGGACGAAAAGACCCGTCCTCGGCGCGGCGAACCAGAGGATCTGCCCCAGCGAGAAAAGTCCGAACGCCTGGTCCACGCTATTCGCCTCTACACTCAGGCCAGCCGGGAGTTGCACTCCCGAGCTGGGCTCCCCAGCCCTGGCGCAGCCTCCCCGGGTCCGCAGAACGACCCTCTGAAGGGCGCCCGGAGAAAGCCACTCTGCCGCCCTCCAGGAAATTTCTGCGCCTCGCCCAGCAGCCGAACTGCCTCTTGCATTTTGCAGACACCACCCACCCCCGCCCGTTACTCACACCAATTAATTGAAAAGTTCACTTTCCCAGGGACCTTTGTTTCTTTGTTTTCTTTTCCAAGCTGCCAACTGCAGTGAAGTGAGAGGGGCAAATTAAGAGGGTGTTTTTCCCAAGCAAATTTGCGGCTCGTGATGGGAGCAGCCCAGAGCAACAGGGTCTGACTTCGAGGGGGTAGGGTGGGCTCCGGGCAGCCCCGCCAGGGTGTAGGGATCACAACCCTGAGCCCTCTTCATCCCTTCCATTCCTCAGCCACAGAACCCCAGTCCAACATCCTCCATCTTAGACATTAGCGGGGAGCCTGTGTGAGTCCTGCGGCAACTCTAAGGCTCCACTTTAGGAGCAACATTAGATCTGGTGAGCCGCCAGTACTGGGGTGGGTGGGAGAGCCTCAGAGTGAGCCCATTTCGTTCTGTAGCAGCAACACCCCAGTCCAGCCCACCTCCAAGAAAATCACTCCCCTGAGCCTGTGATTGGTGAAGCCAGCTTGTCACCTAGCCCCACTGTTCCTGGATCAAGACAGGACCTGGATGGGGCAACTAAAAGAGCAAGGGAGGCCCTCTTGGACCTGGCCCGTCATCGCAAGGTGGGCTGCTGGTGTTGGGAGTGTTGACACGCAAAACGCAGTAACCATAAAAGGCTCAAATAAAGGGGAAAGTTATGAGAGGGGTGCTGGAAAGGAAAAGCAGGAGAATTTGTTTGACCTTTTTGAAGTCCTAGACGTGTTCATGATCAATTAAAGACAGGAGGGGCCTAAGCCTCTGCAGAAAATTGTAGAGAATCGAAGTTTGCTGGTAAGAACAATTTCGGCTACTTGAGAGAAGGCAGAAGTTAGCAAGAGAAGCTGGATTTGTTTGTTTTTTAAAAAAAAATGCCAGTCAGGGCCAGGTGACAGGGTTGCTGACTTTTTGGAAGAGTTTGGCTGGGTTCTCTTTACCCAACAATTTCAGTACCAAACCAGTCGTGGGATGCCGCCCCCTGAAATGCTCTTATTTTTCCTTTGTATCCCCTTCTTTTTCTCAGAGAGGGAAAACATGGAGATACTTAAAAAATTTTTTTTCTGTTACCTCAAATAAATTTGTTGAAATATTTCTAAGACATAACTGGAACCAGCAAACTTTCAGTCTCTCAAAACTAAATATATCTGTGATTTTTGTGCCCTGGAATTTCTGCTCCATTTTCTATCTGATAAATATATTTTAATGACTGATTATATGCTAAAAAAATGAAGAAAGTGAAATTAAGATAGGAAGGAAGAACTTGTCAGGTTTTGCTGATTTCCGACAGCCCTTCACTTTTGGCTTAATTTTCCATGCAGCAAATTAAGTTGTGCAGGACTGGAAGCAAAGTCTGAATTAATGCTCTGGTTGAAAGACACTTCTCAATGGTGGCCTTGCCTCCAGTTTCCTTGTGGAACTCTGGCAAGACTTGGAGCTTCTCTACCCATCCTAGCAGGTATTCAGAGACCAGGGAAGTTTTGAACAGTAAGGAGCATAGCCTCTTGCTATTCTGCAGCTGAACCTTCCTTCTTCCAGTACAGCCTTCTAGGTCCTGGCCCTGGGGGAGGGGATTCCCCTTAGGAAAGAGGCTCTGACTGGACCCTATGAGGGCCCCCTAAACCTAGCATCCCAGGGAAGCTGCTGCTATTGGATCATAGGGCAGTGGTTGAGTACCAGGCAAAGTCAGGGCTGCTCTGTTTATGAACTAAGATGACACATACTTTACAAGCTGGGGGTGGTAGGTAGTGGAGGAATTTTGAGGCTGAATTTGCAGGAACATTTCATTTAGCTTGTATACCCTGTATCCAAGCTGATTTTAGGTTTAAACTTAACGGGAATAGCTTTCTTTGGCTGGCCAGGAGCACAGACTGAACGCTGTGTGTGGATGGGTAGGTGTATTATGTTGGGGCTTTAACAACAGAAATAGTCTTTGTTAAACGAAAGTCTTTGCAAACAAAAATATCTCCAAAAAACTGATGTGTTGTTATTCAGTGATTTTTGCCATCTTTCCTGATTTTGGTGAGAAACTCAAGGTGGCCCTTCATTGCCCAAAGTCCTACTCTACCAGAGAGAATCAGGTCACCTTTGCTCTCCCCTCCCATCACTTGCTCCTTTCCCTCCTTTGCCTGCCCAAGCACCCTTTTTGGGAACTGATGATATTCTGGAAGTCACATCCTCTCTTTTCCTCCTTGTAGCTGATCTTTCAAATCATGTCCCTGTCCTGGGTTGGGGAAGCGGTAGATTCAGGCTGCGATTTAGATTTATTGAAGAACATAAGCTCCTCTGCTTGCCAAGACAGAAATGAGCTCAATTAACCACCTAATCGGTGGCCATTAGGGCCAGGACAACAATAGCCGGGTCCTAACAGAATGGGGTCCTGGGGACTCCTTTCAAAGTGTTTTCCTTGATGGCCACAGCAGAAAGTGCAGGACACCACTCTAATTAACTTGTAAGAAGCCAAAACTTCAGTGTAGAAATAAAGTCTTAATTCCAAAGTAAAGTCCAGCAGAACTGGCTGGACAGTGCTCTTAACCAAGTCTGTGCTCTGCCAACTTTGGCGCTAATTTTCCCTCTGCAGGCAATACCCAATTTCACTCAGGCTACAGATATCAAAAGGATTTAAAAGAACAACAAACCCGGGGTGAAGAAAGGGGTCTCCAGCAAGAGCCAGACAGTGGCATCCTGAGTTTAGGCACTTTCTGAGTCTGAGATGTATTCCATTTGGATTTAACAACACCATTAGGCTTTATTAAATGTAAATTGCTTGCAACAACAAAAAACCTCTTCAAACCGAAGCATTATTTGGTGAAACCAGGTTTACCTCCCGCAGGGCGGTGAGCCCTTGTTTGGGATGGAGAGAACTCCTACAGACCTGGCGGGAATTAAACACAGCGGAGAGTCTTCCCTCTCAAAGAAGCACTAATCTCACTGCGAAGGGGGAGCCGGAGGGTGGGTGCAGAGCCCGAGGACCCGGGTAACTTGCTGCTTTTTTCGGAAAACAAAAGATGGGACCGAAAACCATCTTCCGCTGTTTTGTCCGACAACTCAAGGTGTGGGGTTATCCTCGGAATACTTCCCTAGCAGTATTATTGTTAACTGAAGTCCAGTAAGTGCTCACTCTGTCGGCCCTTCGAGATGAAAGAAAATAAATGTCTCTCTCTCTCTCTCTGTCTCTGTCTCTCTCCCCCCCCCACACACATTCCGCAGAGCCCCACTGTCTTGGTGGGAAATCCAGCTGTGGTCACCGGCAGCAGGAAGGGATGAAGGTTAGGGAAATGCCTAACCACGAAGGGGTGGGGCGGGGCGGGGCGCGGTGGGCGGAGGAGGCCAAGGAAAGGAAGCGGAGGAGTAAGTGGTCCGGCTTAGCTTCCCGGCTGGCCGGCGCGCAGTTCCCCAGGCTCGGCGCTAGATGTCCCTGCAAGTTTTCCTGTCGCGTCGAGGGCGCACGAGCTTCAGGCAGGCAGCGAGTCGGGGTAGCCCCGGGGTCCAGGGACAAAGTACCCTCCCAGCCCCCACCCAAGGCGGTCCTGGTGGGCGCGGGATTGTAGGGGAAAGGAGGAGGATAAATAGAAGCAGCCAAAGAGGCCCGGAGGAGACGGCGCGAGGCCGGGCTGCCGAGGGATGGCAGCAAAAGTTGCCAGTACAGAGTCCTCCCTGCAGTCGCCAGACCCGCATCTTCCCTTATAAACCGAAACCTCCAAGCCGTGGGGACCGCACTCAGCCTAAAGAAAACGTACCCTGTGTTCGCAGCCCGGGTTCTAGCCGTCCTGCTGTCCCGCCGCTCTCGGCGGCCCCAGTCCTCGAGCGAGCTTGCGTCCGGCTGCGGGCCTGCGGGTTTCGGGCCCCGTTGGCCCGGAGCTTTCCTCGCCGAAGGCAGGAGCCAGGCCCCGGCGGTTGCGGGGCTCAGCGACAGCTCCGGCTCTACCGGCGCTCCTCCGCTCGGGCAGCCTGGACAAATTTTTACAGCCTTCAGTCGAAGGCCAAAAGTGTCTACCACTTCACCTCGGAGGACCCGCCGCTGCTCAAGAAACAAATATTTAGTCTGGAGGCCTAACAACAAAAACAAATTTAGGCCTCTTTCATGTAATTCCTCCTTTGGAGTAAAAAGTGCTTTTCAGCCCTTCTGGAGAAAGCCCTTTCCGAACCCTCACCCCCAACGCATCTTAAAAATTCCTGCCAAACCACGCGGGCGTGGGTTGATTTTTTTTTTTTTTTTTTGAGTGAGTCTTGTGCCTTGGTAGTGAGTAGGAGGTTTTGGTGGCCTGGAGGCTGTTTCTGAAAACCAGGGACTTTTGACAGGTGGTTCCCAGTCTCAGCCTGGACATTTCGGAAGAGGTGCAAGGTTTGGGCATTTCAATAATGAGCCCCAACAGAACGGTGTCAGTCTTCTCACTACCTCTATGCAGACTCAATGTTTTTGAGTATTTAAAGAAGATATATGCAAAATAAAAGAACCAACAATAAATGCTGCCCAAAGCTTTACAATACCGTATAGTTTGGATATTATCAGAGATAACTTAAATCACAAGCAAGTTCTCTAATCTCTGTGTGGAAGCTTTCTTGTCTCTGAAAAAGGGATAATAATAGAATGATTTCTAGAGTTGCTCTGAGCATTAGAGAAGCTAATATATGTAAAAGCACTTGTAATTTCAGAGTTAAAGCTCTATATAGGTGGGCCAATATTACTACTACTACTAGATGTGGAATCTACATAAATTAAGGGACATTAAATATTGTAATGGAATGTTCACCGTCTCCCATGAAACATTATCTGCTAAACGCAGTTCAGTGAAAAATTATGGGTGTCTTTTAGTGTGAGTAGTTTTCCTGACATAGTCTCGAACATACTTTTCATGATAAATGTGCTAGAATACGCAATATTAGTGTTATTTAAAAGGTGCAAAATAGTTTTGGAAACCACTAATGAATGAAGGTGTCGCCGAGAAAATGGTGTTTTCTCTTTTCAACAGACTGAGGTCCGGTTTGCCACAGGTTTTGGCACGAGGGCCGAGGGGTCCCCGAGGAAGGGAGGAAGCTGGAGACCCACCCGCGGGGTGAAGGAGGAAGGGGATGCCGTCAACACCCCGCCCCCAGCGGCGGCTCCTGCGATTGAAAGCAGCTCACAGCCGCCGAAACCGCGAGGAAAACAGACGGGGGCGCCAAACGACAGCAATAAAGGCATCCGCGACTTCCGCTTAAGTCGCGCCTCCGCCCGATCCCACCCCCTGCCAGGGCCTTGCCCCCGCCCCCCCGCCCCACGGACCGGAGCCTGGACCGAGGTGTCCCATTCAGTCCCCAAAGCTAAGTGGGATTAGGGGGTACCCTTCCCAAGTTCCTGGGACAGCAACCCCCCTCCGCTGGGCGCGGCCTGCCAGGGATGGTGGAACTGGGCACTCGGACTGTGGAAGGAGAGGGAAGGAGAGGTGGGATCATCCACAGGGCTGAGCTCTGACCACGTTAATGGCCGGAAAGCCGGCGCGAGAAGGGCTCATAGTGCTCGGAGTCGGGTGGCCTCTGGGGCAGGGGCGGAGGTGGACCCGGGTGATGTCCTCCTCTGAGCTCCCGACGCCCATTATGCGTCCCACCTCTCACCTCTCCAGTCACCAGGTGCCTATCCAGCTTTCCATTTCTCATCTTGGGGGAGAATTCCGTTTTATTACCTTAAAGGGCGGAATTGATTTTCCAAGCAGAACTCGCGTTGTTGAAATAAGTGGGTGCCAAGGGGAACAGGAGAGAAACTTTTGGCATCGACTCTGTGTATAAATGTATATAAATATACTTCACACCTCGCCTCCCCTTACATTCCTGACGCGCCCCCAACGGGTCCAAAGTTAAAAGGAAAGCGCCAACAGAGAGATGGTCAAATAGATCTCGGGTTTGCCCCTAACACACCCCCGATGTGCTGGGTGTGGCGGCAGGGAGGAAAGGGGGGGGCCCTGGGTTGGGGTCTGGGTTGGCGGTGCAGGACCCGAGACCAGCGCCTAGATTGCCAGGGTCTCTCGGCAGCTTCGGAAGCTTGCAGGCCGACCTCCGGGTCGCGTCTCTACCCGCCCTTGTTCCTGTCGGCGGCCGTGGACCTCTCCCCTTGGGCAGCTGGTGGGTGGACCCGCACAGCTCGTTAGGGGTCCGAGCATCGTGGGGCGCAAGCGAGGGAGGAGACGTGCAACGGCCTTGAGTGAAGATTGATCTTCGTTAAAATGGTTGCCACCAGCGTCATTATGACCATCAAAGTTATCGCCAAGAGGCTCAGCCGCCAAGCTCAGGTCGGGAGGAGCAGCAGCAAGGCTAGTCCGCGATTTTTCGCGCCCAGACTCAGCGCAGGGAAGATCCGGGGCCACAGGTAAGAGGCTGGGGCGGGGGAGAGGAGGAAGGAGAGAAGGAAGAAGAGCAGAGTGGGGAAGAGAGGGCTGGGGGATGGTAGGGGAAGGAAACTAAGTCTCTTCTTTCCCATCCTTGACCTCGAAACCCGGCAACTTTGCCACAAATAATTCGATTTGAGGAGGGAGGGGGAAAGCTGGTAACGTAAAAGTGGATTTGGGGCGGCCCATATGGAGCTGTAAATTGCGACTGTGTTTAAAGTTAGCTGTTGAATTCTGCTATGAAATCGTCCAGCCGAGTTCATTTCCCCCAGGGAAAATGCGTAGGCGAGAAGCCTATCCATCAGCAGGATTATAAAAGTAAAAAACCTGGGACTTCAAGTTCAGAACTCACTCTGCAAACGGTATTAAAAAATCAGAGAGGACCTAATGATTTCCGTTTGGAGGCGCGGGCCCAACGCACCTCCCCAGCCACGTAGCACTAAACTGCTTTCAAAACTCTGTGTGAGATTCTCTCTCTCTCTGTCTCTCCGTCTCTCTCTCTCTGTCTCTCCCTCCTGGGTGGGAGGAGAGTAGCCAGGCTGAGGCGAAGAAGTGGGGAGAGAGAGAACGCGGCATCCTATTTGTTAAATAAAATACATATTTGGTTCTGAAATTCGAAAGACAAGTAATCCAGACAGGAGCGCAAGGTCTTCTCCTTACGCAACTCTTCCTACATCCTCCCCCTGTCCCCCCCCTTACCCTCCTCCCGCTTGTAAATGTTAAAAACAAACAAACAAACAAAACTTCCCGACGATCTACTCTGGAAAATCAAAGCATTATCTATTATTTAACACGTATCTGTGTCCGAGGAAAAATGAGGAAGGCGCTGCATGATTAGGACCTAAGGGGCAACCCAGCAAACTGAGAGCGTAATGATGCCCCTAAATGAAGGGGGAAATGTGCCGCTGCGCGCTCTATTAATCAGACTGTCAATTTCACCCCCGAGGCCAAACCCCCGGGCGAGCAGAACCGGCTCTGAGCGGGCAAAGGACCGGGAGCCTTCCTCCTCACTTCTTGTCTCTTCTCGCCTCCTACCTGGATCTATTTGTCTGCTCTGAAGCCGCCTTCATTACCCACTGACAGGAGCGTGTATTTATTTGCTTATAAACCTGTTACAATAAATGATTATTCGAACGGCGTCATTCGTACCTTAATGACGAGCGAGCGCTACTTTTTGATGAATGACATCTCGGGCTTGGAAGGATGTATGGGTCATTTTGACCAGTCATTCCCTCGCTGTGGCATCCCACAATTTTTCCGCCTCCCTCCAAAAGAGATAATAATATTTAGAGGCGCTCGCTGGGGCTGAATGAGAATTAGCCCTAGGCGCAGCCCATCATTAGGACGGGACAGCCGGGCCACTGTGACATTTTTTAGAAAGCTGAGATGATGGAAAGAATAAGAAAAGAGATGATTCTGATGGAGAGAGGGCTGCACAGCCCCACGGCCGGCAAGAGGTTCTCCAATTTGTCCGACTCGGCTGGCAATGCTGTGCTCGAGGCCCTGGAAAATTCGCAGCACCCGGCTCGCCTCAGCCCGCGCCTGCCGTCCGCCCCCCTGCACAGCGCTCTGGGAGACCTCCCTGCCAAGGGCAAATTCGAAATAGATACTTTGTTCAACCTGCAGCACCCGGGCAGCGAAAGCACCGTCTCCTCCGAAATCGCGTCCGCCGCGGAGGGCCGAAAAAAGCCGGGTCATTATTCAGAGGCGGCAGCCGAGGCGGACATGAGCAGCGACGTGGAGGTGGGCTGCTCGGCGCTGCGCTCGCCCGGCGGCCTCGGCGCCGCGCCGCTCAAGGAAAACAATGGCAAAGGTAATCGCGCCGCCCGCGACGCGCTCTCCAGTCCCATCCTCTCTGTTCCTCCGCTGCCCTGCCGGCCGTTCTTGGTGCCTTTGCCCCTCTCCGACCCTCTGCAGCGAGCTGCACAGAGCTGGTTCAGGCGGGGGCGGGACGCGGGCGTGGAACCGTGCCCTCCGGCTCTGCTCCTTGAGCCTCCCAGAGAGACGCAGGCCTGGGGCCTGCCCTCGCTTTAGTCCGAGAAAATATTTCTGCGTGCGGGTCTAAACGCCCGTGCGAGCCGACCTACCCCTAGCCATCCACTGAGTCGCGCTGGGGGAAGGTTGCCCAGGGCAGCTGCTCCGAACTCCGCGGCCTCTGAGCCCCAAGGCCGAGTGGAGGGGGCATTCTAAGTCGAAGGGAGCCTCGCTGGGCGCTTCTGGGAGACCCTCTTGGGTCAGCGGGAGAGAGTTGAAAAGTAGAGTCCACCCCCGAATGGTTCCTGTTTGAGCTACTGCTGTCTTTCCAATCTTAAAATATTTTAAACCAAATCCCAAAAACTGTCAAAGAAAGGTTAGAGGACGTACAGAAAGCTGACCTGCGGTCTCCAGATCATGGCAAATCCAGAGCTTCTCAAACTGAGCCTAGATGTAGGCATTTTCCCTTGGCCAATTTTCCTCCTGAGTTGAAAATTTCCTTTTATTAAAACAAAACAACACCCCCCCCAATTGAGTTTCTATTATTTGGTTATGAAGAGCTCCCCAAACTTTATTGATTCCATTAACGGCAGCAATTTGTAAGCATGACAGATCCCATCAATTCAGGCAGCGCCTCGCCTTCCTCTCGCGGCTTCCCCCATCCTCGTGCAGCCCCAGCGCGGAGATCTTGGTCCTACAGTGACTCAGGCGCTGTCGGCCGTTTGTTTGCCAGGGTTCGCGGAGAGTGGCTCAGCCGCGGGCACCACGACGTCTGCGTCGAGCTCTGGCCTCGGCAGCCTGCATGGAGGCGGCGGCGGCGGCGGCGCGGGCGCAGCGCTGGTCGGCTCCGGCTCTGGCGCGGATCAGGTGCGGCGCTACCGCACGGCGTTCACCCGCGAACAGATCGCGCGCCTGGAGAAGGAGTTCTACCGGGAGAACTATGTGTCGCGGCCCCGCCGGTGCGAGCTGGCCGCTGCGCTCAACCTTCCCGAAACCACTATCAAGGTATTGATTCCAGCATGCGCCTGTTCTAGCCTCCCCCAGGGTGTCTGGGTTGATTTTTGTTTCTCCTTTCTGGGTGGCTAGATTTTGCTGAGGGCCTGAAAACCCGCGGGGAGAGTCACCAAAGGAACTGGCATATTTATTTCTCAGCTGCCATATCCGAAGGGTTGGCCGGCCTGGCTGACCTGGGAAGCCCCCGAATGGCGCAGCCCATGCCGCAAACGCTCTCCTCAGCTCAGCGCCTGCCCAGGTGCCCCTAGCCCATGTCCTTGGCCTCACTTTCCCCTCGGCGGCAAAGCCGTCTGGACTTTGTTCCTCTGGCACGAACCAAAGGTGAAACTTTCCATTTGCCCTTGATCTTGGAGATTTATTTTCCACATAAATCGTTACAACAAGGAGAAAGGATACTGTATTTTAAAAATCGATTAGGTTGAGAAAGTTTTCTAAACATTTTTTCTCCTGGGCAAAGGGAAAAAAGCAACATCCTGGGTGGGGGGCAACGAAATTGTCCTTATTTACATATCTTTAGGCGATTAATTCTATTATACGTCCAGGAGAGATAGCCGGGAGGCTGGGCGATCCTCACGGAGGATCTGGCACTCTAGAAAAAGAAAAGAGGAAACTCCACGGGATAGGGGAGGAGTGTGAAAGTCTCCCTTCGGTTTGGTCGGGCTTTCTTTAATTTAGAGTTGTGACGAATGATGTCTTCATTAGATACCGTGTGGGGAGGGGTAGAAAAGTCCCTTTCCCAGTTTAAGAGGATGTTGCTCCCGCCACTCATTTGAAGCAAAAGATTCCAACAAAACCATCCCTTCAATGTCAGAACCGGACCCGTGCCACTCGGGACAATTCCTTGCAGCTCAGAGGACTCAAGACCTCGCGCGGCGACTTTTTAGAAAAGCTGCCGCGGCAGCTTCTCGTCAAAGGAGGCCTAGAATCCCCGTGTAAATCCTCGTATTGCGAGACGGGTGCTTGGCGAGGCCGGGCACCGGTGGGTGGCGGGAAGGGGAGGAAAGGTTGGGTTGGGACGAGAAAACGCAGCCCAAAGCAAGAGAGCAGAAGCCCGAGGAGCCGCAGCAATTGGACACAGGGAAGAAGACTCTGTTCGCTTAGGAGGGTGTGCCAGCGGCGCTCCACACTGCCCCCCACACTGTCCCAGCTGGAAGAGGAGAGGGGACTCGGAGCTGGGCCCGGTCGGAGGGGGGTAGGCCAGGCTATTCGGAGGTCCGGGAGGGGCGGGGAGGCGCGGGGCGGGGGCTGCGGCCTCGGGGCGCTCCCTAACTCGGGCTGCGGCGCGGCTCTCCCCGCAGGTGTGGTTCCAGAACCGGCGCATGAAGGACAAGCGGCAGCGCCTGGCCATGTCGTGGCCGCACCCGGCCGACCCCAGCTTCTACACCTACATGATGACGCACGCGGCCGCCACCGGAAGCCTGCCCTACCCCTTCCATTCGCACGTGCCGCTGCACTACTACCCGCACGTGGGTGTCACGGCCGCGGCCGCGGCCGCTGCGGCCTCCGGCGCAGCGGCCGCGGCCTCATCGCCCTTCGCCACTTCCATCCGCCCGCTGGACACCTTCCGCGCGCTCTCGCATCCCTACTCGCGGCCAGAGCTGCTGTGCAGCTTCCGCCACCCGGGCCTCTACCAGACGCCCGCGGCCGCCGCGGGGCTCAACAGCGCGGCCTCGGCCGCAGCGGCAGCAGCGGCTGCGGCGGCCGCGGCCTCCTCGGCCGCGGCGGCCGGGGCGCCCCCCAGCGGCGGCTCCGCACCCTGCTCGTGCCTCAGTTGCCACAGCAGTCAGTCGGCCGCGGCGGCTGCAGCCGCTGCCGCCGCCGCACTGGGCTCCCGGGGTGGCGGCGGCGGAGGCGGCGGGGGTGGCAGCGGCGGCGGCGGCGGCGCTGGGGCCGCCGGGGGCTCGGACTTCGGCTGCAGCGCCGCAGCGCCACGCCCCGAGAGCAGCTTCCTGCCCTACTCAGCCGCTGTGCTTAGCAAGACCGCCGTGAGCCCGCCGGACCAGAGGGACGAGGCGCCACTCACCAGATAACTACGTCGCCGCCGCCAGGGGGCCGCGCCCGCCGCTCGGAGTGTGCCCGGGAGTCCCCTGAGCGCCCCCCGTGCCCCCTGTGCGCCCACGTGCCCTCTACGCTCTGCCCGCTGCTGAGGCTGTCGCCAGGGGGCGCCCCAGCGCGGGAGGCCTAAGGGAACGTCCCGAATTGGGGGGAAGAGCCTGCACGAAAGCTCGGCGTGCTTCCCCTCAAATTATTTCTATTTTTGTATTTGCTACCCAGCCACCTCCCCTCCTCTAAGTATGTTTCCCGCCGCCCAGACCCCGCTTTTTTGCCTCTGTCCCGAGCTCTTGGTCTCCCCAAGACAATCTCCTCGCCCCCAAACTAGTCCTCTGGGGTCTCGGGTCCTGGCTTAAGCCGTCAGGCCCCGTTACTCGGCTGAGCCACGTGGCCAGAAGCAAGGAGAACCACACAAAGAGAAGGGAATGGTGTGCGCTAGTGCTTTGTGCGGGAGGGAAATCCACCCCCGATGCTCCTGCTGCTTCTCTGTTTCTTCCATCCATTCTTTTCTTTAAACGAGGGTGAGAGGAGGTAGCAGTTTTTCTCTCATCCTGAGCTTGTTAGGGGCCCTATCCGAGGAGAGCGGAAGAATGGAGGTCTGAGAAGAAAGCCTGGAGGGCGGATGGAGAGCGCAGGCGGCTGCGGGTGTGTGTGTGTGTGTGATTGTTTACTGCGTGCGGGGGACAAGGATGGTGTGGCTGTGGCAGCCGTCCCCGGAAAGGACAAAGCCCCAAAGTCGAGATGGGAAGGGGCGGCGGTCTTGCCGCCTGTCTCTCGGTCCACAGCCCTTCTCTCTTCTGATCTGCGGTTTGGGATGGAGGCGTCTTGCATATTTTATGCAAAAAGTAATGGCTAATGAGATTGCCACAGCCAGGCCAGAAAAGGAAAGGGAAAAGAAAGGATGGGGAGGGCAAGACTGACAGATCGCTGTAGTATTTGAAGAAGCGTTTTCAGCTCAGTTTTCCAACGATTGGGTTCCACTCCATCTGGGAAATACTTGAATTTCTAGATATATATTATCCTGAAGCATTTCCTTAGACACTTTTCTAAGTTCGAACTCTTCCCCTCACCCCCTTCCCTCCTCGCTTTCCTTTTCCTCGGATAAAATGGTTCTTGGCTTATTTCTCACGCATGTCTATTGCGCCTTCGCCTCTGCAAAGCCACCGCTGGGTTGTTGAGACCCG